>NC_090439.1:464908011-465209511 GCF_031143425.1 Pleurodeles waltl
ATGGGGAAGACATGCAGCTCGGGCTCCATGGTTGCGTGGTTTTTCCCTGTGTCCCCAATGGTGAGTCCTTTCCCTTCTATGCAGTGTTCCCGCCAGGCTTTTGATGTCATTGATAGCACCCCGGAAAAGGTGGCGGTTTCCTGTGTCTTAGTACGGTGGGTGGAGCATTGACTTCCGCTTGGCTGTAAGCGACTACCGCCGTGGTTGCTGTTGTTTCTGCCCTGGTGGTCGGTGTGGTAAAGAGGCTGTCTATCTGAGTTCTCACCGCCATGATCATAATTTTGTAGTAATTACTGCCAGCCTGTTGGCAGTATTTCCTGCACTTTTACACCAACAGCCAGGGTTGTAATGAGGGGCATAGTTTTTTGCAAGAATCAAACCTTGGGTACAATACTGTGTCAGACATTGTCTTTGTCCTCCCAATGATCTCAAAAGTTACCCCAAAAGCATCTTAAACTCTGTTACTTCTAAGGCTTTGACATCCAAGACTCGATGACAAGATATTAAACAAAGCAAGGAGGCTAATTTTATTGAACGTTTTTTCAAGTCTAGATATCTATTACTAGGCCAAGAAGAAAACATACTGGGAACTAAATTTACATCCCATCGAGTTTTGTATCTAGGTCTACACAGACTCCTTAGTCTGATACTCTTAAGTAATCTACAGACCATAACATTCTTTGCTATGCTCCTGCCATTGCAGATTTTGTCCTGCAGAAATCGCAGACCTATAGCAATTAATCGTTCTCAGTTGCGGCTCGCTTCACTCATAAGAAGTGGGGCAGCCAGGGCAGGTGGGGCACGCGGGGTAGGGTGTGAAGGAGTCTAAAATTGAATTAAAAAAAATAAAATAAAACAAAAACGTACCTGGATCAGCCGCGCCGCTCCTGTTTCTCTCGTTGTCGCTGCAGGTACAGGCTCCCAGCCTGCCCTGTGGCCAATCCTGGTGCTACTCAGAGCAGAGTCAAGATTGGCTGAGAGCACCCAGCCAGGGCGCTTCCAGGCAGACAAGGAGCCTGCGCAGGCTCTCTCTAGCCCAGCAACGCAGTGCCAGGCTGGAGAGAGCCTACTGCGCATGTGTTTGGCCAGCCCGAGATGGCCGGCCAAACATACATGCACACTGAGGGGAGTGCAAAGTGCCCCTTTTACAAACAAAACAATAAAACACAGAGTTTATTATCATTTAGGGGGTGATTCGGGAACCGCCAGAAGACCTTACCGCGGTCAAAAGATCGCGGCGGTCATTCGGGGTTTCCCACTGGGCTGGCGGGCGACCGCCAAAAGGCCGCCCGCCAGCCCAGTGGGAAACACCCTTCCACGAGAAAGCCGGCTCCGAATGGAGCCGGCGGAGTGGAAGGGGTGCGACGGGTGCAGTAGCACCCGTCGCGAATTTCAGTGTCTGCTAAGCAGACACTGAAATTCTAAGTGGGGCCCTCTTACGGGGGCCCCTGCAGTGCCCATGCCATTGGCATGGGCCCTGCAGGGGCCCCCAGGGGCCCCACGACACCCCATACCGCCATCCTGTTCCTGGCGGCCGAAACCGCGGGAGCCGCCCGCCAAGCGGGAACCGCCAGAAGACCGTACCGCGGTCAAAAGACCGCTGCGGTCATTCTGGGTTTCCCACTGGGCTGGCGGGCGACCGCCAAAAGGCCGCCCGCCAGCCCAGTGGGAAACACCCTTCCACGAGGAAGCCGGCTCCGAATGGAGCCGGCGGAGTGGAAGGGGTGCGACGGGTGCAGTAGCACCCGTCGCGAATTTCAGTGTCTGCTAAGCAGACACTGAAATTCTAAGTGGGGCCCCCAGGGGCCCCACAACACCCCATACCGCCATCCTGTTCCTGGCGGCCGAAACCGCCAGGAACAGGATGGCGGTATGGGGGTCGGAATCCCCTGGGCAGCGGAAAGCCGGCGGGAGATCGCCGACTTTCCGTTTCTGGCCGCGGCTGTACCGCCGCGGTCAGAATGCCCAAAGGAGCACCGCCAGCCTGTTGGCGGTGCTCCCGCGGACCACGGCCCTGGCGGTTTTTACCGCCAGGGTCAGAATGACCGCCTTAGTTTGTTAAGGGTTTTGCAGCTTCTGCTGCTGGTGGAGGGGGGTGATGCTCCTCAGCCCTAACGGAGGAGCTGCCCCTGATCATTCTATAGGTAAGACCTCTATCAAACTGTTCTACTAGAAAACTGACTGTATCTACTGTAACTCCCTTTCCAAGCACCAACTACCAACTTACCCACATTCTCCTTATCCCCTTACACCTGTAACGGGTTCCTGGAGCTTAGGACTTCTCGAGGAGTTCCTCAGCTGTTCCCGAAAGTCCTGTAATTTCTCTAGATCACCTGATATTCTCCAAGCAAGAAGGCTCAAAGTCCCTGTCAGAACCAAAGGATGTTATTCTCAATCTGTGTATTTCAACAGGCCTTCCACGGCTGGAGCTAAAAAGGAAACGTTGTAAGCTAACTCCAAGGTCTTTGGAAACCATGCCTGAGATGCCCAAAAGGGAGTTATTAGGACAAGTGAGCATCTCTCCTGCCTTACCTTCTTAAGAAGTCTCTGAATCATCACAAAAGGTGGGAAAGCGTAAGCATCGGTCCCCTTCCAGATCACCAGGAATGCTTTCACTGCTAGAGCATCCGGCCCCCAGCCAACTGAAGTACTTCTTCAGTCGAGATGTCAACCTGCTCGTAAAGAGGTCTAAATCTAAAGACCCCCAAATCTGATTCAGCTTCTTCAAATATGATTCTTTCAATTTCCAGTCAATGAAATTCCTCAAGAACCTTGAATTTCAATCCACAGACACATTTGCCTTTCCAGACAGATATTCTGCTTGGCTAAGTTTGATAGGTCTGAGTATCACGATCCACCCAAGCTATTAAAATAAGATACTGTCGAAACATTGTGCATCTTTAAAAAAAACACTTGGCCTTACAAATAATCTTTCAAACTCATAAGGGCATCTAGATCTGCAGTCAACTCAAAATAATTTATGTGATGCAATTTCTCTGCATATGACCATGAGACAAGTGCAGGCATGACAGCAGTACATTGGAAAACTGGAGGCCCTTAGAATCTCTCCATGCTCCACAGCTGCCGAAGAGGAGCAGTCAAGTGCAGGCCCAACGGCAGCACAAAGGAGAACCTGAGGCCCTCAAAAGCTCTTCGTGATCCTTGGTTGAGCGATTCCATGTTGGTGATACCAAATCAGGTACATGACTTGCTCTGCATAAAATAGCCTGAATGACAGTCACATCGGCCGCAAAATTAAAACAAAAAGAAACCAGAGGGGAATTGCAAATAAAGTTAGGCTAATGAACAAGAAAAACACTTTCATAAATTAGAAACCACAGAAATACCATAGAAATATGTAACAGCAACATCAGGACATGGCAAACAAACAACATCAGTATAGCTAATACACAACAAAAGCAAGATACCTATCTGCTAGGAGCAGCATTTAAAAGAGACAGATTATTGGGTGCTGGGACTTATTATTGGTTATGACAGTTCTTTTGTAGAATGTATACAATCTTTTGAGTGCTGCGTGGAGTGGAATTAAAGGAATAATGCATAATGGTAGCCTCCGGTATTGCAATGAAATTTGTTTCTAGCTCAAATGGTTCCAACGTTACTAAAAATGCATCAAAATGTGTGGCAGCATAGTGGAAGGCCCTTCACAAAGGTTGACTAGTCACATTTTACTTTGTCTGGGTGCTAACCTGATAATAATAAGGTATAACCCATGCCAAGAGGTTGCTAACAAGTATTAAAATAAAAAACAATTATGAAGTAATACTATCAGAAAACATGCTGCGTTATGCAATGCCTCATAATTCGCCTTTTATTGCACCATAATTGACTAAACCCTGCAGCATAATTTAGCCCTCTCCTGCTGTATAATTCCAATGCCCTGGACACATACTTTTAACATTTACATGTACTGGTAGTGAAAAACTCTTACATTTGTTTTTCATTACTGCAAAGTCTGCCTCTCCCATGGTATAACATTTGGTTACATTATTCCATTTAAAAAGTGAAAACTTAATTTGGGAGCAGAAAGAAATTTGAGTTTGGTGTCTAAAGAATTTTAACTGCAAACTGTTTTTAATTGTAAAGTTGGATTTTAAATCACAATTCTGAAAAATTATAATTTTCTTGTCCCAACCATTTGGTGCCTGTACCTGTATTCTGGATCAAATTACTAGGTGTAGCTGGCAGATGGACTTTGTGTTTTGCTCCCAGACAGTGAGACAAATGGAGAGTATTTGTTGGCAGGATGGTCCCAGGACTTGATATGGAGGTGGAGCTGTCACCTACCACAGCACACACACAAAGGGTTTGACACTGGGTCCAGGGCAGGGAGGCAGGAAATTCCAAACACCTCTAGGGGTGGAAACCTCTAGAATCTTATCTACTTCAAAACTGGCACCAAGAATAAATATCGGACCCTCAGACCCAACTCTTTACTACACCTCAGGATCTGTGTGAGACTTCGGACTGTTGTTCTGCTGTACTACAAGAAGGACTGTTACTCTGCTGCCCTGATAGTTTGTTTCCCTGATGCCCTGCTGCCTGAGTGAGAAGAACTGGACCTGCATCTTGAACCCAGGACCACTTGAGTGACTCCAAGGGCTAGTTGGCTGGCCTCCTGATCTAAACCTCTGGGACAGATTAGGCTCCAACCACCATGAACAAAGGACCTGGACTCTGTCTGCTGTGATTCCTACCCCGTTGTTGGTGCCAGCCCAGTCCTAGACCCTTGGAAGTGGGCCTGAAGGTGCTCTGCCTACCCAGCTGTGGTCTTTTGGGGCTGAACTGACGCATTGCAATGCATTCCCTCACAGCCCCACAACAGAACCACTGCTGTGAAAAGCATTTCCAATGCACGACCTCACATCATAGCCCCTTGGAACCACCACTGCATAACGCATGTCTGATGTAGGACTTTGCAATGCAAGCCTCCTTAAATGGCATCCTTGCGATCACACAGGTCTCATCACAAGCCTCGTTGACGGCTTCGTTGAAACCACTTCTGTGTGGTGCATACTCAACGCAGGACATTGTTTCACCACCCCTGATCACTAGAAATGCAGCTGCACAATGCATCCTCTATGCGTGATCTCACAATTCTCTGCATTTAAGGTACTTTGTCAGGAACCTTATCTTGGTTCCTGTATCAGGCCCATGGTCCATTGTGTTTGGTCCAGAACTTATGACTTTATCCCAGTCCGGCCCAAGCCTTTGTGCTTTTAGGCACTATTTTTACTTAAACCTTTAAAACTTGCTCCTCAGCATCTGCTGCTGGTTATTTGCGCTTTATAGCACCAACGGAATCATGTGGCATGGGAGAGGTACTTGACAGTGGCTATGTGCCCCAGCAGGCACAGGGGGACAGGAGGTGGCCCACTTTATCTCTATCACCTGCTTCAGGTTATCTGTTCTATATAGCACCAACGGAGGTCATGTGGCACAGGACATGTGTGGGCTGCAACCAGGCAAGGACTGTCCCAAGGGTGGGCCCATTCTGCACCCATCAGTGCCAGGAAGAGCCGGGAAGAGGAACTCCCCTTTGCCCTACGGCCAGAAAACTGCTGCTTAGTGGTAAGATCATTTTCCCCCACCCTTCACTTGACTTTACTTGAAAGTTTGCCAAGTGGGACCCATGGATCGACACCGAATTTAGCAGTGAGAGATGCTGGGCACAGAAGGACATATGTGGGTCATCTAAAATTGTGTTGGCGGTGCAATTGCAAACTGAAAATGTTCTTGTTCCTTGCTGTGACTGGAATGGGATGGATTACACGTTGAATCTTTCTGGTCTGATCGATTACGCGCAGATCGAAACTTGTGCTGCCCCCTTGCTAGTGTCTTGTAATTTCCACAAGGTTTGGTGGGGTGCCAAATGCTTCACTCTTTATTCGGGACTTGTGCATGGGGAGTTTTAAATTTAAGGACAGCCTTGGGCCATATGTTGATTATTCGTTAGTGTTATTGGTTTGTTATATCTCTACATTGCTATATCTCTGTTGTAAAGATTGTAGCTTGTTCTGTAGGTTGACAGGGCAGCAGATACATTCACCTTATCCTGTTGTTTTTGTTCATTAGATCAGGCATTTTAAAGTTCTGAGTGATACTTCAAAGTTGTTGCCCAGCAATTAAATTCCGCAAAGCGTTGTCACTGTGTATCTCTTGACACAAGCTGATGATTGTCCTAGTTTCCACATTGTTTTTGTTTTAGCCTTACTGTTTTCCAGCCAGGGCATTTAGGGCCAGGTGAACAAAAATGCAATTTTGCATTTCTTTAATAGTAACTTCATAGAAATCGCTATTTGAGAAATGCAAAACGCTATGTACAGATATACCGATTTCCAACAGCGGTTCCTACAAAGTAGGAATTGCCATTAGGAAATCCCATTGCATTTGTCATCAATGGGCCGTTTTTGTATTTCCTAAATAGCGATTTCTTAAAAGAAATCACTATTTAGGAAAGACAAAACCAGGAATGGCAAAGGGCAGAAGGCCCCCCTTGGTGCACCCCAAAAATAGGGGTGCACCTGTAGAGCACACATATGCCTAAGGGGCATGTGTTTGCTCTATTGCAATTTTAAAAACATAACTTTGCAGTGCTTTTTTTCAAATTGCACCTGGTTACCATTGACTTCAAGTTGGTGGTAACTGCATCTCCTAAATACCTAAGTCCCATTTAGGAAATGCTTTGTACACCAGAATAGGAATCGCAAATAGGGATTACCTAGTCTGGGAATCGCAAATTTTGATTTCTACATGGTAGAAATTGCAATTTATGTTTCTTTAAGGGCCTTTGTACATAAGAAAAGGCCGTTTTGCATTTCTTAATGGTCTAAAATACTGATTCGGAGCATTAAGAAATAAAAAAAGGCTTTGTACATCTGGCCCAATATTTCCAATCCACCCACCTCATAAGGGGGGATTGTGAACCTATCTAGTGGAAATGGGAAAAAAAGTGTACTAAAAAACACTCAGGTAAACCCAGGGCCGCCTTTAGCGCTGGTGGCGCCCTGCGCCACAGTCTTTTTTGGTGCCTCCCCACCCCATGACCACCTCCTCGGACTACCACTCAGCAAATGTGCCCCTCATCTCTCCATAGCCCAACCTTTCACATACATTAATTTGTTTTAAAGAGATTGTAAAGGCTAATCCACTCAGCTTTCCGCATAAACTATAGTTATTTTCTTTGCAGCAGGCATATTAACCCTCTATGCTACTTTATGACGAGTCAAAGTTGCCACTAGACAAAACTTCCATCTCTCTCTCCCTACCAGGAACATTAATCACAAGAGGTATCTTGACATTTTAATTGCTTCCTGAAGGATGAATGCACAAGGAACATTTCAGCAGGTGCTTTTAAATCACAAGTTTTATAAGTTTATTGGTTATCACAGTGCCCCCTAAGGTCAGCACCCCCCAATCTAGGTCAGCACCCGGGGCGGCGGCACCACTCGCACAGCGCTAAAGCCGGCTCTGGGTAAACCTATCCATAATAACGCTTCTGATTATTCCTCTCAGAACTGAACCTTGCAAGATATAGATAATCTTATCAAGGCAGTGGAGCATACTTTACATTTTGGCACTGAAAGTATACCCGCTCCAAGTAGCCCCCTTATTTAACAAAATGGCCAGCAAATCTATATCTTAGACTCCTCCAATCACCAACCCTAAAGAAATGGAGCAGGTATGTAATTCTGAAATTAATCCCCAATTGTGTAGCTACTCTAATCCACCAATCCCTTTAGAAGCCACAATAGTATGTACCAACCATGTTCAGCCAGTAAATGACCCCAGTATGAACACAGCCTCTACCTCTTAGCCGATAGAGGCTGAGGTGACAAGTGCACAGAGAGAAGAACTCTGAGAAGTCATCAACTATCTGACAGCAGAAATAACGGACTTAAGGGGAAAGGTAAGACTACTGATGGAATCACATCACCCCAGGCCCCCTGCCAGTAGGCTAGAAAGAGGAACAACAGCTGCCCCATACACAGGGTGCTTTGACTTACTCCAATTCTCCACTCAATATTCTACATAACAGACCACACAGTGAGGATCCCCCCAAGTTCCCCATATCGACCTAGTGACCTTAGTCAGCAACTTCCATCTCCTTCGTCCAGAGCTATGTGCCAAAATTCTTTTAGGGCCAGTGTGGATTTCCGAACCACTCATTCAAGTTTTATTAAAGAGGCAAATTTTAATAAAGGGTCAAAATCGAGAGAATTACAGCTCAATCTAGATCACCCACTCAACCAACCTATTTCCACCACAGTTGTAACTCAAACTCTAACTTCCTCACATTCATCCGAACCTCATCTGCATTATCACCTACAGACTAATACTAATCATGACATGTTCTTCTATATTAGGTCAATCTATATGACGGGTTTCCCTAAACTTCAGCCACATGTCAAGAAAAATGAGGCTTCTCTGACAAATAGACCTCAGGAAGTGCTATTCATTCCGATATTTCCAGGGCCACCTAATTATCATCCCCAGATGATCTAGACTGCATCAAATTGCAACTTTCACATCCTTCTATTGCACACGGTCTATTGTCTCTACAAGCCCCAACTCATCGATCTAGTTTAAAACTAGAAATGTCCCATGCAGAGGGCAGAGCAAACTCTACCTTCTTCAATGTTATTTTGAGTTGACTAACTAGAGATTGTAGAGAATCCTATATCTGGCAGCAGGCTAGGTCCTAAAGTTTGCCTATGCCAAATGTATATCAATGGCTCTGGTCACACCGTCACTCACCTTTCATTGAAAAACTCTGCCCAGATTCAATCTAATAGCCTGGAAGCACAGTTATCCACGTCTGAAACTTCACTGACTTTCCCTCCTGCTGAGCTCTCTGCCCTACTCCAGGGAAAGCTGGCTGCCCCTCCAACCAACACTAAGAGTAATCTAACACTGGTCTCTTCCAGTATCGCCAGGCTTCGGAGCAAGAATGACCTAGAGTAATGGAGGGGACTTTTATTGAGAAGGGTGACATAATCATATTTCAAGAAACTTGGTAAACTGCATCATCTCATAGGCAAGGCTTCAAGAACTTCTATTTTCGAGCGCATCCGTCCCATGCTGGTAGATCCTCAGGAGGCCTTGCTATATGGCTTAAGATCTTTTTGGGCTGCCATTTGAAGCAACTAACCATTGATTCCCCTGATTTACGAGAACTCCAGGTTTCTTCTTGGAACAACGTAAAATTATTTCTTTTTAAAGTTTATAGAAGGAATGTTCAAAAGACTGCTGACTCACCTGTTCCATACCTAGGGACAGATGTACGAAGCAGTTTTCAAGTTGCAAATGGCGAATCGGCCCGTTTGCGACTTGAAAAATGTTATTTGGGATGTACAAAGCCCAAACTGCGATTCAGTAACTTGTTGCCGAATTACAGTTTGGGTTTTGCGATTTGGTATTACGAAGGGGCGTGACAAGTGCGTCCCTTTCTAATACCGAATACAGATGGTATGTATGATTGTTTTGTGACCGCAAATGCGGTCGCAAAACAATCGCAGTTAGCACCAGTTTCAAACTGGTGCTAACCCATTCGCAAACGGGAAGGGGTCCCCAGGGGACCCCTTCGCCTTTGAGAATGGTAGCAAAAATATTTTTTCAGAGCAGGCAGTGGTCCCACGGACTACTGCCTGCTCTGAAAAAATGAAAAAAAACCTTTTCATTTAAAAAAAAAAAAAAAAGCTTTATTTAAAAGCAGTCACAGACATGGTGGTCTGCTGTCGCCAGTAGGCCACCATCCCTGTGAGGGCGGCCATTCCCAATGGTGTCGCAAATTGCGACCTACCCCATGAATATTCATGAGGTAGGTAATTTGCGACCCCATTGGGAATCGCAAACAGTGTCATTGACACTGTTGTACATCACGTTCTGCGACTCGCAAATTGCGAGTCACTCTGATTTGCAATTTGCGAGTCGCAAAACCTGATTTTTGGACATGTGGCCCCTAGTGTGAGATACTATCTCCAAGACGGAGGAGGAGGCTGATGTGATCGTGGGTGGGAACTTCAATGTGCGTTTTGAACCATCAGCACTTTTAAGGAAAAAGCAGGTGAGAAAGATCAACTTTGAGGTATACCACAACTCTCAGGACCCTGCTTTACAATCCTCCATGAGGTCGCCCTGCAAATACTGGAACTTTGCTTGTGCTGTCACTTGAGAGCTAGTAATGGCAGAACAAGTATGATGGAGAGGGATGTCCCACTTTTAGAAAGAATTCATATTGGAGCTACATCGACTACATCCTTGTTGACTTACATTCCTCGGAAAATCTCATTGATATGGAAGTCCTACCCTTGTTCAATAGTGGCAATTTTCCCCTGCTCCTTCCCCTTGGGGGTAATCTAGACAAGATGGGATAAAATCGATGTCAGCCTTGTGGGGATTTAATGATCACCAACACTCAGAAAAAGGTTAGGTGGGAGAGTGTTGTGAATAATGAGGGCGTCTATGCCCAATGGTATTAGGGCTTGGTTCCCATCTTGCTCACCCTAGCAGATACTGAGCCATCACCCAATAAAATCATTGTTCATGCTATGTGTTTTGAGGAAATGAGACATCGTTTTTTTTACCAAATCTTCTCCTAAAAGGAGTCAGCCGCCGGTTGCACACCCCACATGTATAACAGGGATTGTAGGGTAGCAAAGCACCACCTAATTAACAGTGGTGCCTGGCAATATTTATGGGGGAGAGGGGTGGGGGAAGGTAACACATGCACATATACACCTCATTCTCACCTATTCATTCACAAACGCACTCACTCACTCATTCCTAACACTCACTAACAAATACACATACACTCATTTATGCATGTTCGTACACACCAAACATAAAAAAAGTTCCTTCGAGAGCAGCAGCTCCAACAGGGAAGCACCAGAGGTCCCAGGAGGGTTGGGACTGCTGCCTTCCCTTATTGGCTTACCTAAGGTTAGCCAAAGAGGGAAGGCAGCAGTCCCAAGCCTCAGAGGGCCCAGGAGAGTTGGGACTGCTGCCTTCCGTCATTGGCTGACCTAAGGTTAGCCAATGAGGGAAGGCAGCAGTCACAATCTCGCCACAGAGCGGTATGTGGTAAGTGAGACTGCTGACCCCACTCTGTGATGAGGTGTCAGTGATTGACACAGCCCAGGGCACTTCAGGACTTAAAACCAAAGCACCAAGGTCTGAAATAGTTGCTGACGGTCTCTCTTGTCTTGAGGGGGAGGGCCTTGAGGCATCTTTGCCAGGCTGAATAGGTCACGCCGACAGGAGCTGTGACTTCTTCAGCTCAGAAAAGTTCAGCTGAGGCAGCCAGGAGCCTGTGCATTTAGCGCATGTCCACTTCCTAGCTGCCTGACCTGAACTAGAAGAGTGTCTGTCAGGCTGACTTTTGTACAGCCTGACAGAAAAAAAGTGAGGGGTGTGGCTACTACTAATTAATGCTCTTAAAGGTGGTTCTTCTAAAGATATCTAGTCTGCTAGAGCCTCATTAAAAAAAGGTTGCAAAAGTAACATGGGACACAGCTATTTGGAATGACATCCTCAACACTGCCTGTTCTGGGAAACAGTTAGCTTTCTGGCACATGATATCTTGGGTTGTTAAGATGACCAGGATGGTGGCCAGAGTCCAAAATCCGTCTGCAAGATTGGGTCAACCATTTTCAATTATTTAAAGCGAACCTTCAACTTCTCCCTCTTACTCCCCTAATTTAGATGAGTTGGGGACTGTTTTGCCAACAACATCCTGTTTGTTTCTCAATGTCATGAACTAAGTGAAGCTGTAAGTTCTTTCACTGTGGCAGAAACTAAGGCCCATATTTATACTTTTTGACGCAAAACTGCGCCGGCGCAGTTTTGCGTCCAAAATAGTACCGCCGGCTAATGCCATTTTAGTGCGCCGTGCGGGCGTCAGATTTATACTTTGACGCACGGCGGCGCAAACAACAGGTGGGAGTCATTATTTTTGACGCACACCGCGGCGTCAAGTCGTAAAGGAAAACAACGTTAACGCGGTGGAAATGACTGTGGGTCGATTTACGACACCGCAAACCGGATATGCGCAGTTTTTTTTTATGCAATAGCGTCCAAAAACACAGCAAACACAGCCATTTCACCAGAGGAGAGCCAAAATGGATCCCAGATGCCACTACAGACCCCAGGAAGATGACAGCAGACCAGGAACCAGCCAGGAGGACCCACACAAGAACCAGGATGCTTTTAAGAAGAAAAGAAAGTGTCGCTTTAGTGCAGAGGAGCAGGAAATTCTGGTTAAAGAGGTGACAGAACACCAGCACCAACTGTTTGTCACATCAAAGTTGCCAATCAGTAGGAGAGAGGATATATGGCAACAAATTGTCGACAAGATTAACAGTGTGGCTGAAGTACGCAGAACAGTCATTGAGTGCAAGAAACGCTGGCATGACTGCAAACGCAGGACCAAGGAAAAGATGGCCAGGAACAGGAAGGCAGCACTGCAGACTGGAGGTGGGAGTCCAGCACACCCGGAGGCCCTGTACTACATGGAGGAGATGGTCGCAGCCGTCATCCCTGAGGAGATCGTCACAGGGATTCAAGGACAGGACAGCGCAGACTACCAGAAGACAACGCACATGCAGGGTAAGTTGCATGGGGAATTAAAATGCACAAATGTTAACTGCAAGCGGGGGAGATACCGACCACAAAATGGATGGAAATCATCATATACATGGAGTGGCACGGGTAAAGGGGCACGGCATGGGGGCATGGCCTGCACAGACAGAAGCTGGGGCACACCATTACACTACACCAACAACAGTCCCATGGGGGCACGCTGTCATGCCAATGATGGAGCACAGGGAAAGCCACGCCAGGAGGGAAGGCCACTACGTCAAACTGACATCCTGGCACTCATCAGTTGTCACAAACATCAGCCAAAGTAAACAACAATAGGAGCGACACAGCACTAAGGACACACCCATGCTGCATATGTCAGGGTCCATCCTGTGCCTGGGTAACAAGGCAACATCCCAAATGTCATACTGCTCAGACAACAGCATTGAGGAGGGGACACATGTAACTGGTCACTGAAATACACCTGCACAGTCAGAGGACGAAATAGGACACTGATACGACTATCAGGGCAATCCAATGTAACACACATTCCCCAACATCAGCAGGACCCATTAACAATGTCAACATCCATATTGGATCATAACATTGCCATGCATGGGATATGCCACATGTCAATTACATTTAAGTGGATGTGAACGATCAGGGATTGGGGCAGGTCCAGATTTTTAAGTGTGCTGCCAGGGCCATCAGAACACCCACAGCCAGTGAAAGGTCTCACCATGAGAATGGATGTACACGGAGGGTCGAGTAGGAAAAGAAGGTGGCAATTCTCTATTTGGCTAAAATCAACACCTAGAGGCGATGAGGCTGACAAGTCTGATAACTCAATAACATACATGTGACACACAGGTGGGCCATAGGCCTGAAAGAATGCCCATCTGAAGGACTGGAGAAATGAACACAAAACAAGATCACAAAGTGAATTCATCAAAAGGCAGGCACGTCACATCAAAATTGCCACAACACAGACACACTAATTGCACCCTGTTTCATTGCAGAGGAAGATGGATCTCCTGCCGATATGCCTGTCCCAGATTTCCCTGATGACATGGATGACGAGCTGATAAACATTCCCCAGGAGACTATCCAAAAGGTCCTTGAAACCCTCCAGACCCCGCCTTCGGTCACAAGGAGGAGCACAGAACAAGCAGCCATCGCAGAGGAAACACCCACCACCCTAATTGTAAGACCTGCCAGCTCCAATACAGCTGAGGACTCAGACGACACTGGCACCAGCTTTGACAGAACTGTAGTGGGAGTGCAGCGGGAGCTGGCCAAGGAGGTGCGGGTGGGGATGCAAAATATGGCAGCCAGCCTAGAGGGGGTGCGTTCGTGCATGATGTCATCTGCAGATCAGGCAGCAGCTATGCAAGCCCTAACATCTATCTTGCAGGAACTGCAGAAAACCCAGAAGGAAATCAGCACAGCTGTAATACAGTTGACCCAACACCTACAACAGCAATCCTGTCAACGCGTGCACGAATGCAATATTGAACCCCTCAGGGCCGACCTGGCTGCCTACCATCGTGATGTGGCTGCTATTCTCAAGAACCAGTAGGCCCTCCTTGCAGCAGTACTGCCCTTAAGACCTTCACAGGGAGCCGCGACCGGGATGTCTGACTCCACGTCTTCTAACACTGAGGTGTGTGTTGCCCCTTCACAACCAACAACAACAAGGACAAAGCAGGCAACACACACATCAGAAGAAGAAGAAGACATGGAACAGATCACATTCACAAGGAAAATGACCCGGAAGCACTAGTCCCTGCCACATGGCCAACTATTACCAAGGTCCTGCGCTTTGTAACTTGCCAGTCTTGCAACAACTGTACTCAAGCACTGTTCTGCTAACCACTGTATATCTTGTCACCCAGCCCAGTGATTGTCTCTCTCCTACTCATTGGCTAAGTCTGTCCCTCTGCACTGTCTGAAACTGCAACCCCAGCATGACAAAAGCATTTTGGTGAACCCTTGTGTTGGATCACAATGGAAGTTATCACTATAATGGACTCACAATCATGGACAATGTACAGATAGCACTTCAGCACTTTTCAATAAATAGCACTTACACAACAAATCTGTCTCTGGGTAATGTGACATATCAACTGTGTAGTAGATAACTGAATTGTGCCTACTGTCAAAACACGTAGCTTGTCAATACAACTGTCCTGATAATATGTAGTCAGAGAAATCTGCACAGTGCCCATGATTGCATCATACTCTGCCCATCCTGAGGGACAAATCTGATGAAGTGAGAAACCATACACCACCATGCTGTGTAGGACAGAAGAATGCTTCCTCAGGGGATAACTAAGTCATCAAATAGTGGCCGCAAAATGTTTTCACCATGCAAAAATAACACAATAAACATGCCACACTAATCTAAGTAAATACTAAAAAAACTGCACAAATGAAGGTGTCTGAGTTAACATACAAATTGGTAATCATGCCGAACTGTGTCACAAATGATGTATGAGAGTCATGAAAACAAGAATACAAGATTGCCAATGAGAACTCATCTTATAAGGGTGTGCATGATCATCACACTGCAGTCAGACCTAAAACTGTTTCCCCAATATCAAGTCTGGAAGCACTGTTAGTGACTTTGAAAACACACTTATCAACAGAAACACATTGGGATCCATATTAACTGTGATTGGTGGTTGCAACAAAGGGTAGACACTTTGCAAGGTAGCTCTGGGCTAGCTGCCAATCGTACAGCTCAGTTGAGATTTGTTTGTAGCATAGGACACAGATGTTATAGTACAAAATTGATGTACACTGAATCCAAACCCACGATCAAGTACCATTCAACACATACTAATAAGGGGTAACCAAAATATTTATTAAAAGCTAACCATAGATGAGGAAACTGAAGGAAAAATCTTACCTACCCTAATCTACCCTGACTACTCATTACCCACAACTGTCCCTAACTAACCTAAGCTACACTTACTTATCACATGTAACGAAACGTTCTAAACATCTACCCCCCTTATGAGACGGGACACATTGAGGACAACACATACTAACCTAAACACATACTATACTATCCTAAACAAATATATATTTTTTTGTATTTTAATTTTTTTTTATTTTATTTTTTTTATTTTTATTTTATTTTTTACACACAAGAACCCCAACATAGCCCAAACACATGTAATAAGTCAAAAAAGAAACAAGCAGGACCCCCCACCCCACACCCACTAACAGCCTATACTAACCTAACACTAAGCCCCCTAAGCCCACTAACTATAAGAACAAGGAAAGAGGAGCGAGGGGAGGGTATCATGTCCATCAAATCAAGGGTCTAGAGGTTGGCCCTCTGGAGGGTCCTCTTAATATCCTTGACCCGCCGTTTAATGTGCCGCACGTCCCGGCTCAGGTGGCTCACCTTGCGCAGCACTTTGTCCATCTTATGTTCAAGTCTGTTGAAGGCTGCAGGGTCAACAGATGGAGCAGTGGCAGTCTGGGTACCGGTGGGGAGGTCTGTGTGGGCTGTCCTGCACCGGTGGCAATGCTGGGGCCAGGAAGTCCTGCAGATGTTGGATCAACAGTTGCAGCTGTGGGTGGGTCCACCTGGCTCTGATTGGTGGTTGTTTCTGTGGTGGCTGTGGTGGGCAAAGTAGGCCCACCCTGTGGGAAGGTTCGCCATGCCCCGGAGGCACATTCATGGCGATATCGCCGGGCCATCCTCCGGAACCCCGACTCCACCAGCAGGATGTGCTGGTATCGCATGGCCCGGCGCTGAAATTCACGGACCTGGTCTGGAGTCATGTTAGCTGCTGTGAAGACAAATGCAGATATGCTACATTAGTAACTGCATTGTGTGAAACGGCACAGCAAGTTAATCAGACATTACATCTACTGTACTTGTAACAGCTCATATCACGATACAGAGCATTGAATGTCCCTGAGGAAGTATATGGCAGGCCAGACAACAAAGGTCACATCACACAAAGCACATCCATAACCTACAAGATGGGTAACAACTGGCTTTGACTTGCTATCTGACTTCTGACAGTTATCATCTAAGAATCATGCTGCATGTCCTCCGCCAAGAGCTGGGCTACAAATGTCAGGGGGACCGAAAGCAAAACTAAAGCCACATGGTCTGCAAGTTGTAACTGGACTTTCCAGTATGGTACCAATTGCCAAACCTGAGTGTGTATACTAGTATGCAGCCAGACCGTCACTTATTCACAGGTATGTGTAACATACTGGTAGCATCAGTACTAGGTACCCCATTCACAAACCCATGGCCGTGTTTGAGGGGGGGCGGTGGATACACAACTATAATTTGCCAACAACATGTACACCGAGGAGTGTATAGGCAACTCCACACATGTTTGTCTCTACAGACACACCACAGGTAAGGTCTATCTACAATTAGGAGTCAGCAAACCCTAGAGCACTCATAGGGTCAGACATGTCAGGAAATGCAGAACTTAGTACACAACATATACTTCCAGTGAGGCCTGACTTACATCAGACACAGAGTTGCTAGAACACCCATGATCATGAATTGCATGCACACCTAGGCCATTACACTCAGTTTCCACAGACTTGATGCACTACATGTGGAAGTACATGCTGCTAGGAGGTTCTACCTACTGTTTCAAACTTACGTAGGTAAATAGGGAAGCAGATGTCTATTGGAAAGCTATTAGCTCTACCAATCTTAGAGAATGTGGGTCTGACAGGCTGACTAAATAGGGGCTGACTTCCATTGCGACTCTTGGTGATACAAGTGTCATACACATGACTATCCCCTGTACTCACAGTGGGGCCTACAGGGATGTCCTACAATCCCTACATAATACCATTGGATACGCATTGGCAAACTGAAAACATGTGAGAACTGCATTCCCATTCATGGAACAAGTGAAAAGCTTGCCCAACGCATCACACCTTGCTATGCGTCCAACTCACACGAGTCCATAACCAGCAAACACAACACATAACAGACATATCAACACTTACTGGAGTGGTCGGGGTCCTCAAATGTCGCCACCTCTCCCACAGTGTAGGGTGCCGGTCCACCTGTAAGGTATGAAAGGAAGAAATGTGCTCAAAATCTGTGCACAGTGCAACAATTTCATAAACATATACAATGTGTAGGCTGAATAAGGAAATGGCAGCCATTCAGAAATGATGGTACTGCATCTGATATTTCACAGCCAACTTGTCATAGCATGGGTCTCCTGTGACAGTTACACACATATCTGCACACATACATTGTCCCTAACTATCATGTGGTTGCAAACATGCCCCATAATTGGTGAGCACTAAACAATATGGAGTGTAATCGTCTCATCATGTGCATCCAAGAGAAACATCCAACGCCTGGTTACTTGAGGACTGCATTACCAGTCAAACATGCCTTGTGGCCATGACACATTTATTGCACATAGGCCCAATGTACAGAGGGAGGGGCAGGGACTCCTGTAAGCCACCCTGTTGTTACAGTATAGTCAATTGATGTGGCCCAGCTATGGTGATTTGCACCAACCATGGAGATGTGAAGCCATGTGCATACACTTGGACTGCCATCCATATTTGGATTGTGGCTCAACTAATTCCAACAAACATCTTAAGATGTTAGCTGAGGGCACCTTACACCTTTTCACGATGTTTTCAAATCATGAACTGACATCAAGAAACACAATAATCCCACACATTCATAGTACTTCTGTGAACGCTTTCCTTCCACACTCACCAGACTAACATGAGACCAATGTCTGAGCCACTTTGCTATTATCAATTGACATGAAGGCGGCACTCATTTTCTGCATCATGTAGTGATTCTAAAGTCAGTCTAGCAATTGCGGCAACATAGTTGGCCTAAATGTTGGCACATCTGTACTTCTCTGTCAATAGTACCCTATATAGACATGATTGGCTCCTATTTTGTTAGCTGTGCTGACAAAAAGGCCGCACCAATTTCCTTCATGGTAAAGTAACCTGTAAGTTTGCGGAGCACGTGCTACCTGACAGCTAGCAAATGTGATCCTTGCCATAGTGCATCAATGATCTCCTTATATTTCCCCAGCATTACACACAGTCATCAAGTTAGCTGGCAGACATTGCACTAATCCCCTGATGTCACTACAGAGCATTTAATCGTGCACATTGACAATAGTCGTACTCACCAACAGTGCCACCAATCATGATTCCCAGGTGGTCCAAGAGATCCTGCTCCCTGGTGATGAGGTCAGCCCACCGGTGCTTCAGCTGGTGGTCACTCCTCTGGCTGGCATACACACGCTGCAGGTGATGCAGCACCTTTCCCCACCGGATTCTGCGCGCCTATGTCGGATACCCCTGTATGACCCTGCCCCCTGCCTGGATCATGAGCGGCAAGAAATGTGTCACCAGCCAGATGATGCCCCACAACTCCTCTTCCCCCATCCTGCTAAGACGTGGCCTACCAGACATACTAATAGATGACGATAAGGAATAGGGGTAAAAGAAATAGAAAGGGGAAAAGGGTGAAAGTAGAGTAAAAAGACAGAAAAAAAGTAAACCTAAACACTAAAAGAGCCCAACTATCCCCAAACTAACACTACCCACAACAGACTCCCACAAACAAGAAATACAGAAGATAAATGGACAAATGTAGACAAAACACAGTACTACAGTATACACAAACAATATTTATTTCACAAAAGGACTTTACAGATAGCACACAGGACAAAAACAGCACAAAATCTCTGGACAACACTCTCTGAACAGCCACACAGTCTAGAAGGATCATAGACTGCAAAGTGAAAGTGAAAGTACACTCACTGTACATGATCTGTAAACAGGATATCCTATTACATCACTTCCTGTATGAAAAGTCCCGCCTTTTTCGCATTATGCGTAATTTTTTGTTGCACAAAACTGTATTTGCGTCATTTTTTTTGACTCACAAACGTGAATATTAACCTGCATCCACATAATGATACATGGACTGTACAAATATCTGGATGCGGGCTAAATTTCACTCCTGTGCGTAAAAAAAAAATGACGCAATTACAGTTTTGGTAAACATAAATGACGCACACCGCTAGGGACGTCAAAATTACAGTGCATTAACTGGTTTGGGGCATTTTTACTTGTTTTTGGGTTATTTTACATTTGGAACACATCAGAGATTGTCGAATTGAAGACAGTATGGTGTTGATGGTGTATGTTAACATGTGTGACATCATGCTGCAGCGGAACATCATCCACTACACCCTTCACAGTATTTTTACAGTTGGCTGACGCAATAGATGGTCATAAGTGTGGCCTACATATATGTGTGGCCCAAATTGTGCATGTTTGGCATAAGGAGAGGATAGCATTGTGACGCACATATGTACAATACCTAAATTCCTTTGGCTCAAAGTGTGTGCTTTGACAACTAATGTGTTGGTTGACCAAGTGTGTGTGTATCACATGAAGCATAATTGTACATATGGTTGTATGAATGTGACGTCCATGTGTCCAATCCTAAGATGCAAGTCAAATTGAAAATGAGCAAGGGCATGTGTTAGTCATACATGTGACAACAACCGTAAAGTATACTTCCAAGTTTTTGGGTCACGTAGACACCACATGTGACATAGCATGTACCAGATGGATGGCAGACGCATGTTCATGTCAATGGTCCACATTTTCTACATCCTATGTCCTAGAGTATTGGTAAGAGCTTCCTAGGCACTAGTTGGTGAATCCCACAGTGAGTCATACACATGCATTGAGGAAGTGGGTACCATGTTGTTTGCACAGACAGACAAGGGTCAATCTCATATGTATGATGACACCACAGTTGAGGCCCTAGAAGTGAGCCCCAACTATCAAGTGGCTATGGTGGACCAGCATTCAAGACAGCACGTGTCCACATATTTCCAGTGATCAATTGCACATAGGTGTCTTGTTCATGTGTGTGGTCCAATGATGATCCTGTAGATTGTTTGGGGTGTAATTTGTCACAGTTCGGACCAGGACTCATCATGAGTCAGTGGCAGCTATTCCTGTAACTACTGAGTATCATTTGTTGATCAATGTGAGTAAAGTAGATGTGGACATGTGAACCAACATGTGGATGGTCCCACCCTGTCACTAAAGACGTGTAATGAGACTGTCAACAGGGCAACCTTGGTGTGCTGAGTGAGATAATGTCTCAATTGTCATGTTCCGGCAGGTGTCATTACAACATTTGTACACAGGTTGGCCTCTGCACTTCCCACTGCATCTGGGAACGTCATAGCCTCTGTGCTGTTTATTCTCGCAGCTATTCACCACACACGGCCCATCCGCACTGTGATGCTGTGTGTGAACTGTCATGGTCCTGACATTTGTGTTTTATTCATGGACATTATCAGAGGTTGCTGGTTGTGCTGAGAGCCCCGTACCCAATCCCTGCCTATGACCCTGGGACACTGTCACACTTTGTCATTCATGCATAAATGCAACCCAGACAAGGGATGGGCCATGAATTTTGCTTTTCCAAGAGGATGTAACTCAAATGGTACAGTTAAAAGGCAGATGATGCTATACAATGTATTTGGGTATGCATGGAAGAAGCCCATGCCCAATGCCCCCTGATGAATGGGAGGTTTGCTTACGCACGTGTGGCACATATGTAGACACAGGGATACTTTAGTGTGACGCACAGATAGTTGCCAGTCAGGCTGACAGAATGCAAGGTGATTCAGGATCCAGTTACTTGACAAGTTACGTAATCAGTGGTCTGACTGAGACTGTATTGAGGACAAAGTTGACAGTTGACATGTCAAACTGTGTACGTCCTGTGTTTTTGAAGGTGACAAATGAACCCAAGGGCTGTGTTACACGGCTTAATTAGTATCAATGGTTGACGGTGTATTTGACATAATGGCAACTCCTATGCTGTTCCAGGCATCATCAGGGGCAGTGCTTTTTGAAATGGGTGGTGTGCATGGAGGTGATCACAGGTGTGGGCTGCATCTGTTTCTCACCAGTCCTGTAGGTGAGACTTGCATTCTAAGGGCCAACAGACATTTTCACAAGGGAAAGCAATCTACATGTGCTAACAGGGCTTTGAAACTAGAAGACAGTGTATAAATTGACCTGACGTCCTTGCAGTCAGATGTTATATGACAATGGCATACCTTAGGAAAGGGTGTAGCACACTGGTTTGCTAATGTTGGTCTGTGTATGTAGAGGAGGTATTATCAGGATACACATCTTAGTACTCCAGGGACCTCTTCCGACAGGTGGGTTGTGACCAGGTGCATGGGTGTGTCAGGAGTTAGAAAATGGGCTGACATCTACATGGAATGTCATGTGCGCAATGCATGTCATATGTGTGGCACTTGTGCTGTCTATGTTCTGCTTCTATGGAACTCTAGTCACAGATATTCCTTGCAAATATTGGATGCAGGTGGACTAACTGCTGTCAAGGGTCTGGTCAGGCATTCCTGTTAGTGATGCCAAAGCACATTGACTGCCTCATGTATGAGGCTTGTTTTCCCCTTATTGAGTGATGGTGTCATAGTTGTGTGCCACATGCTGCGTTGGACCTTGCTTTCAACATGTATGTGTGAAATAGTTGTGGTCCTCTGCTATTGGCCTTCAAAGGAGATATGTACATGATATATGTCATTAACAGTGTGTGTGTATGTGACCATTGTATGTTAAGCATCACATTAGCTCTGGGATGTTCCGTGTCCTACTCAGTATCTCAGCAATGCTCCATGAGGCAACACTCTTATTCTGATAAGTAGAGATGAAGGTGTGCAAAAAAGAATAGCCAGACCATGATATGGTGATTATAATAGGTGTTTATTTAAATTAGTTAACTAAAGTGGTGAAGGTGACCATATTCAGAAGAAATTATTTACAATCTGTTGCCCCCTGCGTATACCAGCAGCTGTGTTCTGTAGTTCCCCCTCCTGTTGCAGGCCAGCATCCTCCTCTTCCTCCTCTTCAGGCATGTGTGGCTCTGGTTCCAGGAGGGGAATGTTTCTTTTGATACAAATGTTGTGCAATATTGCACATGTGAGGATGATCCTACAGACCATCTCGGGGGAATATAGGAGGCTACCACCAGTGATGTCGAGGCAGCGGAGCCTTGACTTGAGGATGCCGAAGGTCCGCTCGACAATGCTGCGTGTCCTCCTATGGGCCTCGTTGTATGCACGCTCTGCAGCAGTACTTGGGTTGCCAAATGGTGTCATAATCCATGGCTGGATGCCATACCCCTGATCAGCTGCAAGAGAAAATTAATGGGATCATGTTGATGTAGCTGGCACTATTTAAAAGACCTTTCATGGCAGTAGTTGTCTTGTGTTGTCTGTGACTCTTTTGTGTACTAATGTGGCATCCTATGCTTGTAAGCTGTACCATCTGCATTGTGTTGTTTCCTTGGCTGAACGAGTGTTTGTCTGCTAACCGTTTGTCAGCAGTATGTTTTGGGATTTGCAGTACAGTGTGCCCTCCCTAGCATTTTGACTTGTGATACAGGTATCCGTGTGTCTTCACTGCGGGTGAGATGATAGTTCCATGCAGAGTTAAAATTGAAAGTGTTGTTAACACGTTCATATCAAAGTACCCTGGACATCCCATACATTGAAACTTATGCAATGTATTCATGTAAAGGTCATTGGGATACTTACAATTTGCAAGGTGACATTTAGGCAACCACACTCATTGACGTCTTCACGTTAGGCTGTACAGTAATTTATGATGTGTGACAGGTTCAATGGTGACTTAAGAAACATGGCTAGTGATGTCACGACCTCAGTGTGTTCCGGTTGACATGTTGCTGTTGTGGTGTATGTGTTGTGTGTCCTAGAGGGTTGCTGTGCAGTGAGTATATAAGTAGGCTTTTGTACTTACCAACAAGTAGTCCATTGCCATACCGTCCATCCTGGAAGTGTTCATTGATGGTGCAGTGACGGAAGATGTATGAGTCATGTACACTCCCAGGATATTTAGCCACGATGTTGGTGATCAATCCCTGGTGATCGACTATGGCCTGCACGTTGATGGAATGTGTGTGCTTCCTGTTGCGGTAGAGGTGTTCAGTTGCAGCAGGTGGCACAAGGCGTACATGTGTACAGTCGATTGCACCAAGGACGTGTGGGAAGCCACTGATGAGGTAGAACCCCTGTTTTGTTTCCAGCTGCTTCTGCAGTGTGTTAGGGAAGCAGATGTGGCGGGGTGTCAGTCGAATGATGGCATCCAGTACTTTGGGCAAAAAGGCGGAGAATGATGGTTGTGATATTCCGCCAACCAGGGTACCAGTTGTTTGGAAAGAGCCACTTGCCAGCATATGAAGTACGGCAAGCAGCTTTGTTTCTGTTGGGATGGTGCGGGGTGTCACCAAAGTGGGGGCCAACTGCTGTTCAATGTTGCGCAGCAGCTGCTGAATGGCCTGCCAGTTCAACCGGTACCTCTGTATGATGTCGTGTTCATTGAGGCCCTGAAGGGTTGTTCTTGGGCGGAATATCCTCTCCTGCCTTCTGCGCTGCCTTTGGGGTCCCTGCTGGTGTTGTTGTAGCTGCTGTTGTTGCTGCTGGGCTCTGCGTCTGTGTGCACGCTGGATTAGAATCACCTCCATGTCTCCCTGTTGCTGCTCTGCTGCTCTGCTGCCCTGCTGTTTGTTCTGTGTGTTCTGATTAAATACAGGTGTGTTTGCCCCAATTTAACGCCTGCCCTGACCCAGGCGTTAATTTTTTACGCAAATCGGGCTGTGCATCATTTTCTGTCTCCGCCTCCCGGCCGTGCGTCATTTTTGCCCGAAAGCATAAATACGACGCACGAGCCTTTAAGCCATTTTTTGGACGGGAACGCCTACCTTGCATATAATTAACGCAAGGCGGGTTGCCGCATCCAAAAAATGACACACACGGCGAAATTTGGTCGTCCGCGGGCTCGGGCGTCATAGTTTAAATACGGGGCAATGTTTGCGCTGATTGTGCATCAAAATTTTGACGCACAATCGACGCAGACGGAGTATAAATATGCCCCTAAATCTGCATCTGTTTGCAGAAGGCAAGTAAGACCGCTGGGCCCGATAGAATCTCCGTGGATGTAGTTATATCAGAACCTGTTATTTGAGCTCCCTACTTAAACTGTGTCACCAATGCCATCCCTGTTGAAATCCCCTCAACCTGGAGAGGTGTAGAGATTATCCCCATTTTCAAGAAAGGTTAATGCCGAACTTTGCTCCAAAACAAGTACTGTCAACCAGGTTTTTAGATTTCAACTCATCAGTTGGAAAGAGGTCGATATCAATAGGGGCAGTCTCTATGTTTCTTTTGTTGCCCTAAAATCGACATTTGATATGGTCTCCAGAGAAAGATTCTGGTGTATCCTTAGGGATCTAGGGCTCCCCAGTCCCATTCTAGACATTATAATATGACTCCATTGTGATAATTTTACTCAACTTCATTGGGGAGATAATGGGGAAATTACTGACTGCTTGAAAAGGTAGACAATGGAGTTAGGCAAGGCTGTGTCCTTGCCCCAACCATGTTCCTTCTTTTAATCATTGGTTGTGTTGACTACCTTCTGGGCTATAACAATTACTCCCCAGTACTTGGGGGTAGAAAAACATCAGATTTATTGTTGGAAAATGACAATTTGCTAGTATCCAAAACCCCTAAAGTAATCAAGACCCTATTGCTAAGGTTTAAGCTATTTTCTTACAATCATGGCTAGGCCATTACCACAAATAAAATGAAATTCATGGCAATTCATCAGCATAGGAGATTCAGAGGGTTGATAACTCTGGAGGAAGTCTAGCTTGAGATAGTGCTTGTGTTTTATTACCTAGGAATTCGTTTATCTAGCTCCAACCCATGGGCTAGCTAGTTCACAAAAAGCACACTCTTACTGAACCACAGGTCAGCCACCATTCTAAGATTTGTAAATAAGACCTCTTTTCACCCGTCTCCTCCCTTCTTGAAGTCTGGGGAACTTAAGCAGTAACAGCTGCAGTCCATGAGGCTGAATTCTGGGGTCACAGTAATGTAGAGGCCCTGGGGGAAGTTGAAAATAAATTCCAGAAGGCGGCCCTTAAAATATCTCAAAGTACTTTCCAAGTCTTCAAACAAGATCCAGGCATTCATGGCTGAGAATAGGGTCCAACCCTGAGAAGGAACATTCCAGGGTAGATCTTAGAGATATTCTGGACAGACAAAGGGAGGGGTGACTCTACCCTGGCTAAAATGTGTGAAGCAGGCTTTAGATCCACTGTGCCTGTCAGAGTACTGGTCCGTCCCAACTGCTATTTCATCTTTCTCTTTTTAAAAGATGAAGTCCCTTTTTGGGGAGCACAAGGAGATGAAGCTGATCTAACAACAAGGCCAGGGGCACCTAAACAGAAGATTTTTAGAGTTAAAGCCTTTCTCTACCCTTGTGTTGTATATAGACAAAATTGATCCCTTCTTTTACAAAAGTCCTTTACGTAAGGTTTAGGCTGAGTGTCCTCACTCTTGCTACTTTTACTGCCAACTTTAAGAGCTGCCTGGGGGATATTAAACTTTGTCCAGCATGCAGAGGGAGTGACAAAACTGAATACCATTTATGATGTTTTACACGTTACTGTAAGCAGCTAAAGCGCTGGATTGTTCCATTATGCTGTTCCTTAGTAATTCACATGTTTAGGGTAGCCCTGAGAATTTGTAGGTCAGATACCACTCCCTTTATTGTTTTCTCAATTGCCAAATATCTAGAGAGTATTTGACCAATATGCCATTAAATCCTCTCTCGCCCTGCCCCACAGAGGCAGATCAGATTCAAACAATTGATGTAGCAGAAACTGGTCTGTCAGGCTCTAACTAAAAGAAACCAAAAGCTAAGTTGGCAGGAACCAGTAATACCCAATTAGGCAATTACACCTTAAGAATTTTTTGAATCAAAGTCAACTAACAATGAAACGTCAACACCGCCTCCTTCTCCTTCTTCCACACCCTTCTCATGCTCCGCAGAATCTTCAACTTAATCCCCACCAAAACCAGGAAAACCATCACTCAAGCCCTCGTCACCAGCTAACTCTACTATGGCAATGCCCTGTATGTTGGCATCTCCACCCAGCTACTCAGAAGACTGCAGACCATTCAGAATGCAGCAGCCTGACAAACTGGGCAGTAAACTTGGGCCACCGTTGTAAAATAGCCACAAGCAGTAGGTAAAGGATCGGTGACTGCAGGCTCCATGAGAGTACTCTAGCCTAGCTCCGACTTAATCTCCCCTCCATTTGTCAAGAGTTCCAATTTAGGTTTTTTCTTAAAGTATGACAGTAGAGAGGACTTGCGAAGCTTTGAGGGGCGCAGATATGGCGTAAGAACAACAGAAGATTGAGACTTTGCGATCTCTAAGCTGGACGGATCAGCAGCCGGTGAAAAGGGTGGCGCTGAAGTTACAGAGGCTAACGGTGAAGCTTACGGTGAAGGCAGGGTGGCATTGCCCACATCGACGGCACAGTGGCATTTCTTGCGCTTTTGAGGGTTTGGATGCTCCTTCCTTATTTTACCAGACCTCATGTCACAGCAGGATCCTGGTCCTTCTCTTGCAGCGGGGGAGAACTCCAAGGGAGGGGGTGACGCTCAGCATGGATGGATAAGCCTTGAAGGGGCGCTTTTGCGGCACTCATTTGAGATGGCAGCGCACCAATTGCAGACTGTCAGACTAAAGGTGGAGGAATGGAGGAGTCCCGGTTGATTTAGGAGGCAGAGGGAGGTGGGAGACAAAAGGCAAAGGCAACACGGTCCGGACAGCCGCCTCCATCAGGACCGGATGCCTATGGCCTAAGTTATGGTTTGCGTGCTGCTCAACACCTGAACTTGGCTGGGGCCGCCGTCCCCTATGTTGCACCTATGTTGCACTTGTGTGCTCCAGTGTGGCTTCTGTGTGACACCTGTGCGGCTCACGCCTGGCAGACCAAGCAGTCCTGAGGGTTTCAGGGAGATCAATATTGGCCAAAGATCTCTTATGCAGCCGCCAACACACCCTAGGGCTGCCCATCACAAGATGGAAGTGGTGGCTGACCCGGCGGGCCCAGGTCCGGAGGCCAGAGACCAGCAGCAACTGCCCAGGAAGTCAGGAAGTCAGAAAGTCAGAGATGGCCAGGGGTGGAGAATGGAGGGTGGACACAGGCAGGCCGAACCAGCAAAGTGCCGCTAAACAGCACTCTCCAAGCGTGGTGGCACAGATGATATCACTCTCTCATGCAGCTTCTCTCGTGCAGGAGCGGGCTCCTTGCTGCCCGCAGTCCCCCTTGGTCCTCACAATCGAGCCCTGGTCAGGCTCCTGGCTCTGGTTCCAACACCAGCTGCAGCGCCTGGCGTCCGGTGTCCGAGGCAAGCTCAAAAGTTGGAGGACCGGGCTCCTTGCTACCTCGCGGCCCCACCTCCGTCTCCGTCTCGCGGTCAAGTGGTCTGAGCACCGACACCGGCTTCGGCAGCGTTCAGGGTCCGGCGTCTCGGCAGCCGTGGCAAATCAGAAGCGACCTCTCTACTGAGTGACTTGTCTGAGGCCACAGCTCTCTCTGTGAGATGCAGCTACCTTGTTCGTCACACCTTTCCTCGGGTACTCGAGTCTCCGCTCTCCCCTGGTTGCTGCCTCTCTGGCTCTTGCAGTCTCCCTGCCTGGCCGTTCTCCAGCTGGGCTACAGTCAGATCCGCCATAATGACTTGAAGACCAAGTAATCTGCCAGTCTCTGGGCACCACCAGGTTTCTTGCTTGTTCTGGATTGACCAAGGTAGGGGCGACCCTTTCCAGTAGCCACTGTGCTGCTGATAATAGAACACCAAGCAAGCTGTAACCTCCAGAAGGACTCCCAGAAGAAAAAACACAAACTTGGGAAAAACCTCAGATCAAGGAACTCCCGACTCCCTCCAGCTCTTCCTTTTCTCCCTCACTGAACAAGTAATCAAACACTTTGTTTTACACAACAAGTCTCTTCCCTGTAGGGATACTGGACTCGAATCGCAGACTACAAATTTATGCAATCCCTGAAAATTGCCAATCTCCACTTGAACTGGATCTGTAATCAAATTTGTCAAATACTGGTTTGCTACTCCCACAACTTGCACTGTTATATCTGAAAGGGGCAAATTTTGAACTTCTGCACTTCTCACTGTAGGACGTGTAGCTCCTGTGTCAACCAAGAATGAAACTATGTGACCCATAACCTTTCCCTTCACGTAGGGTCCTCTTTGATCTACTTCTAAGGAGGTCGCAAGCACACTTGGATCCTCATCTGAACTGTCACTTGTCCATTCATCATTGTGTAACGGGAATTGGTGCACTGTATTACTATTTCTGTTTC
The DNA here is from genome assembly GCF_031143425.1 of Pleurodeles waltl. Classification (NCBI taxonomy): domain Eukaryota; kingdom Metazoa; phylum Chordata; class Amphibia; order Caudata; family Salamandridae; genus Pleurodeles; species Pleurodeles waltl. The sequence goes on from NC_090439.1 coordinate 464,936,924, forward strand.
GTCTCTGACCTGAGACCTGTTGAAAAAGCATAATCTGTTGCTGCTCCATCGGGCTTGAGGTATTTGAATTTGCTGTCTAAGTACCATAGGAACCTGCTGTTGCATCGGCTGCAACTGTGACACTTGTTATTTGCACCTGCTGCAATGGGCTGAAAATTCTGCATTTGATTCACATTATTCTGAAAATTTGAATTAGGACCTCGTACTTTCGGTCCTCTCACATTCTGGAATGAATTGATGTCAGTACTCTGCTGAACAACACCTTCCTGCACCATCATTGGACACTCCAGTTTCCAACGTCCAACTGCTCTGCAAATGTGACATGGCAATAGTTTCTTCATTCCCTGCACATCATTCTGAACCACTACAGTATTCAAGTCTGGACCACGATTCAAATTGCCTCCACAACCTCTACCTCTCATCTGAGGCTGAAACATCATATTTCCCTGCTGCTGTGTAAACGGCTGTGAAAAATTACCTTGCACTCCTGTTTAAGCCGCTTTAATCTGTATCATAATTGCCTTCTCTTTCAACTTTTTCTGCTTCAATTCAATCTCATCACTACAGTATTTTTCATATTGCAACACCTCATCAATCGACTTTGCTTGCCAGCAAATCAAATGACTCTTAATCATCTGGTGAATTTCAGGTCTCAATCATTCCACAAATCTGAACACAAAATGTAGCGTGTCTTTCGCCTCAATTGTGTCTGTACCACTGTAATGCTTGAATGCCTGCAATAATCTCTCATAGTACACATGTTTCGACTCCTTTGCTTCCTGAGCTGTCCGGTCAATTCTCTGGCAGTCAATATTCTTGGGAAAAATCCTCGATTTCAGAAACTCAATCACTTTATAGTAATATTTCTTTACCTCAGGAGACGGTGCACCTGTATTCTTGTCTCTCTCTGGTTCACTTGTTGGCCAGTCTACACTCCTCTTACACTCGATCCACAGATCAGCTGGAACCACTATCTCTAGTAATGTGTTCAAGTCTTCCCACAAACACTTCGCAAGTTTCACAAATCTGTCTGTCTGCTGATACCACTCTACTGGCTTTTCTCTCAATTTTGGATAATCCATTGTAAATGATAGAATGTCACTTCTGCTCCAAAGGACATGAACAAAATTCCCCCCTGAATCTCTCTCATTGGTAAAATCTTTACAGGATCTTTATCCTGCTGCACATTTTCAGTCAGCTCCAAAGAATCCCTTTTCTCTTGTCTCTTTTCTTTACTCATCTGCCTTCCCATTTGTCTATTGCTCCCCAAGTCTGAGCAATTTGAAGCAATTCCTTAAGGTGCGCCTTCATTCTGGCAGATCTCATATGATCAATATATTTCGCCTCAAAATCTAATCTGTAACTCCTTTTCAAATGTTTCATTTTCTCAATTTCTATGCCGTATTTCTCTGGTAAGTCTGCTAATCCCTAATGCACCTTGCTCACCTCCCTCGTAATTTTTGGACACAAATATCTCAATTACGCCTCTGTGTAGGATTCTAACCTATTCACCCCCATAGTTCCCTCAATGAGTTCACCCGCTTCCATGCTTGGTCTAGCACAATTCAATTACTCCTCTCCTTTGGGGGCACTCTGCGGGGTATTCAGCTTGATTAACCATTCAGTTATTTGCTGAGCTGTCAAACCTTGTAAAGAAATGTTACTCAATTGGACCGGTGGCACCTGCTGTGCAACTGCATTCGGAGTCTGTGATGTCAATAATTTCAAACTCTGGCCAACATTTGGTCCTGTCACTGTATCTGGAAGTGCTACAAATGGACTGAGGTCTAGCAATGATCTTGATCCGTCAAAAGTCTGTCCCACAGGAGAGGCTACCTGAACATGTCCATTATGTCCTCCCCTCATTAGGTTCTGGGACATTGCTCCCTCTTCACCTACAGTCGGTTTCTTCTGTGCAAATAATGGTACCGTTGGACCAACAGTAATAGGTAGCAATATAGCATCTGGGGCTGCTCTGGCACCTAGCCTCTGTGGGAGAGTAAATCCCATATTCTGATTCATCATCAGAGCCATATCTGACTGTGTCCCTGTCACTGAAGTGAATCTTGGCATTACCTGTGGCTGTACTTGGGGCAACAAAATCGGAGTCGGCTCAGTCTGAACCAGTATTGGTCTCGGGAAGACCTGCTCCGTGGGCACCACTAAGTTCGAAGTCGATTCCATAATGGGCACATCAAGATATATTCTCTGCACCTGTGACGGTTGCATCTGGGTCTGCACTACAGGAGTAATAGGCACATTAAGACCACTTTGCACCACATTCTGTGTCAGGTTAGCATTAACATGTACCGGACTCACTATCCCATTAACCTGTGTAGGGGCTGTCGGATCAACACTAGTACGTGGACCACTCTCATGTACTGTATAGGGTTGTAGTCGATCCCTCAATAACTGTGTAATAAACTCGTCATTGTCCAATTCCTCCTCTACTGTTGAAGACTTTCTAGCCTCCTTACTCTCGGATGCACTTTTTTTAGTTTTCCTAGTCACTTTCTTTCCTTCCTTCTAATTCTCCTGCATTATTGCCGGAAACAACTTAATCCCCTGTAAAGTCTCCATTCTACTTGACTTCTGAACACAATCCCATGTAGCCTCCGCTAGAGTCTTTTCTGCCTTTCTCATCCTCCTCTCAAATTTCAATTGCTGTTGCTGTCTGGCTACTAGCTCCCAAATCGCTAATGCCTCAAACTGTGCTAGTCTCGGAAGGGGCTTCGATTCATATCACCATCTGTAAATGCTCCAAAACTCTCAAATTAAACTTCCCATTTGTAGGAAATGCTATGTTCCCATCTTTCTCTGTCAATTTGCACCATCTCTTTAGCCAAAGACATGGCGCGACACTCTTATCTTCCATTACAATGTAAGCTGGTGTATTTTCTGGTGGTGTAGCCTTGCCTACACTCGCTGTAATATATGTATCTCCCCTTAGGCCACTTTTCAACGATTTGAAAAACTTCATCTTCTCTACTTTTTGTTTACTCAAAATCAAATCAGGAAGTGACTTTTAATCCCAAGATTCCTTTCACCTACGTTCTCACCCAATTGCTTCTCATGGACGGCTGCAAATCCGTGTGCGACCCTTCTCACTAACCGACCTATCCCAGCGCAGCTCCAATAACATCACACTCACACGTACTGAGGATGACAAAGGCTGACTGCTTGTCCTCCTAAACTCCAATTCGCAGAAAACAAATGCAAAATATTGCGAGCACTAATCAAAAGCCAAAAAACAAAAACAAATCTGCTGGTTTGCTACAGGAAAGGTAACACATTTGTTTCAGAAACCTTATGGATTTTTCACTGATGGCTCTTTCTGAACTTGCAGCTACTTCTTTCTCGGTCCCCAGATTCGCAACAAAATTCGACCTGCAAATTTTACTCTCAAATAATCAATGAGTTTGTCCTGGTGCATATAGGACTCGCCAAATATCAGTCGAAAACTTTCTTTCACACACTGACATTTTGACCACGCCCGAACAACCTACTAAACCAGAAAAATTACAACATATAACCAAGTGTCTCATACACTTTTCAATATACTCTGGAGTGTTAGCCCACTCAGGGTCCGTACATCAACAACCACGTGGACAATTTTTGAGCACAAAGTGCCACACACATATGAAGTTCGACGACTAACCTACTCTCACACTGCGGAGTATGCACACAGTTACTACAACTTCATTTGGAGTACGCAAATTCCCTAAAATCCTCACAAACCTCACAATTCATCTGGGATTTGCATAAGCTGTGCAAGTGCAACCTATTTCTCTCACACTATCACAAGTACACCGGGAAGATCCTCAAACAACCATTAGCAGGATCCAGGATCTGGGAAAGTCATTTCTGGGCTTAAGGGAACATTATTTTCATTCCAGTTTTCATCATTGAAAAGCAAAATCCCAATCTCAATAATAATGAACTCTCCAAGGACCAACTCATCAAGCTACTACCATCTCTGGGGACACCTGTTACTGTGTACTGCACGTCTATGGTAGGCTCCTAAGGAGATGAACCATCGGTCTCTTACCGTCTCTGTTATCACTCCGTACCGGACATCTATAGCAAGCTCTTAAGGAGACTAACCATCAGTCTGCTACCATCTCTGTTAGCGTGTCTGACCTTAATAAGTACACTTACAAGGGGACGCGAATAGGTCGATTAACCTTTTGACTCGCAGTTAAGATGTTCTTACCATATCTCCTGATACATCATCAATAACCAAGACACGATAATCAACAATCATTAGTAATTAACAAAATCAATAATTAATGGAGTCAGTAATTGTCACACACCATGACCTTTCAGTCATGAATAACCACACCTTTAGTAAAAGTTTAGGATGTTTATTTCCGTATATTAGCAATGCTAAGGCCATGTAGATTAATCTCAATATCAAATGAAACACATACAGAAACAATACTGGTTGTCCAAAGCAGCTGAAGAAACGCAATCTAATCAAAGCTTGAACTACAACACATTCTAAGGTTATGGTGCAAATCAATAGCAAAGTCAGCAGCGTCAATGAAATGAAGTACATGAAGTTTAGCAGAGAAGTTCATCAAGCATTAGTCCCCGACTAACTTCAGGTTAGCACCAGAATGTTGGGCTTCATGCAAAACATTTTAGCAACACAAATTTGGAAAAACATCTAACTATGGCACTATCAAAACAGCGCAGTTGGTACCTAGAAAGGAAAAGCAAATATACATGGTAATCACATTTGAGAATATACCTATCCTCAGTATGGATCAGCAAAGCAGAATCAGTCTTCGTCTTCAGGGCATCAGTCGATCAGCAAAGCATCAGGCTTCAGCATCAGAATTAAAGTTAAGCACGTCTCTAGTAAAGACGCATAAGAAAGCAATAACCTTTCGGTCAGGAAAATATGGGCAGTAAGCTGTCTTCTCTCAGAATGAGTGAGTGAATGACACTCTTCTCTCTCTGTGGTGTTGTTATATTAAAGTTACCTAAACTATCCCCTAATACCCTATTGGTCAGTTAATCATTTGTTCCCACTCTGTCCAATAAAACTAATATCCCAAATCAATGAATTCTAATATTTCTCCTTGCTCATAGTGGTGATTGTTTTGTCTTGCGATGTCCTCATCATCCGGCTTGTCAGGTAACAATATTGTTGCAGCATCTACTCTAGTCAGTATCTTCATTGTTCTTGTCCTGGGAAAGTCAGTCTCACACACATTACACATAAAATGTTGCATTAGCAAGAACATCATCTTTTAGCAGTCGGTTCACACGAAAAGCTTCCGTTATGAGCACATTTAAACAATACAATAGACATTTCACAGTTGAATTCACTTGGTCAGCACTTTCATTAAATGCTAAGAAATACATCTTTACATGAGGCCTAGCAAGAAGGCCAAGACACTCGCTAAGTTAAGGCTTACAATTAATACAACTAAAGCTAAATTCATAATCCTTAATATGACATATTACTGCATTAGTCTAACATATATTAAATTTTTCATAATAGTTAATCATTGATTAGTACATTTCATTAACATTGGTGGCCATTCTTCATAATCACATCAAATGTGTGCATTATTTTTCTACGTTATTTCATTTTCTACATACACTTTATTTCAAAATACATAAACATTAATTAATAATTTTTACTAAAGCACCTGCGCTAGCAGCAGCATTTATTTTGACGCTTTTACAAACGCTAATGCTGTTTTGCCAAAGATGTCAGTTCGTTCGTATCAGCTTAACACTCAATACTGAAATCAGCAGGTGACCTGCACGGCAAAGGTCTGTTACTGTGTGGCAATATATGTGGTAAGGTTTTTAGTCACTTTCGATCCTTTTCAACTAGAAAACAATTTTTTGTGAAAATCTTCAAATTATGCAGTGCCTAGCCATCAAAAGTGCAGAAAATACAATGGCACCGGGCCCCTGAGTGTGAGAGACCTTCTGCACCCATTTGTGACTGTATTTCACCACATAAATAAGAGTCAAGGAAGCCTATTTTCGGTACCTTAATTAAGGCCCTTTGCACCCTTTCTGTGCAACTGACAGTGGTTCTTTGTGCGTCTCATTTGAAATTCTATTTTGTTACATACAAAAGAAAACTTTAATTGCAGATGTATGCATATAGCAGTTGATAGAGCGTTCCGTCCTAATAAATTACCTGTATTTGGATGCTCTTGGGTCGATGAATCTTTTGACCAAGTGGGGCTCTCTTCACCCGAGATTAGTCAATTTAATCAAATCAATAATCAATAACGAACATAAGCAATGCCCTGATCAACATAACACTTCACAATTAATCCAGAAAACATTTCGGCGAACCATGACCTTCCGGCCATGAATAACCACACCAGTTTATTCAAAGTTAATGAATTTATTTCCCTATATTAACAAAGCTAGCACGATATAAATGTGTCTCAACACCAAATGATATATGTAAATGAACATTAATAGCTGTCCATAACGGCGAAAAAGATGCAATCTATGCAGCATTTGAATAACAATGCATTCGATAATAGCAACGCAAACCACTAAAACTATAATCTGTAATGGGCTAATTGCATACATTAGTCAGCATAACAAGGTCTCAAATTGCATCGTGCAACAAATGAATCCTCATCTAACCTCAAATTAGCATCTGCATGTGGGATTTCATGCAAAAACAATTTAGCAACATTGATTTGGAAAACTCCTAACTAGGGCTCTTATCAAAAATCAGCAGTTGGTTACCTAAAAAGAAACACAATGCAATTGTACATTTTCCTTTCATATTTACCAAATTCAATCAGCATTCAAGGAAGTCTTCGTCTCACAGGTACCGGTTTCGATCAGCATGGGATGGGGCAAAGGGGGCAGGGTGGACGGGGCAATTGCCTCACAGCGGCAAGATAAAAGGACAAAACTACTACTTTATGCAAAGGGGCAAATCGAAGTTAAAGTCTCTAGGGCAAGAATTACTTAAAGTCTCTTTCTCTCGATTAGAGAAAGCATCAAAGTCTCATTCAAAATGGCGTCGAACATCAATTGGCATCGTAGAAGATGGCAAAATGACGAGGTCGGCAAGATGGGCCATAATGGCTGCAATGTCCTGCAAATGGCGGGTAATGGCCAATGGCTAATGGCTAATGGCTGCTTTCTTCTTGTGCACCAGGTTTAAATAAACAACAGTTCAAATCCAGTAGGGTCTTCCATTGGAGGGTTCATAGGTTGGCTTCAAATTGTCCAATCAAAAACAACAATTCACAAGCTTCTACCTAGGCATACATTATCCTTGGAGTCGGGAACGTAAGTTGCAACATATTTTACCAATTAACTCACTTTCAGAGCTTCCATTGTCTGCACCTGCAGATTGACCTTGGAGCAAAGAAGAAGATGCCAGGCTGGCACGAAACCTTAAAGATAAGCATGTGAACCGATCTCACTGGAAAAGTACAGCTTCAAGCAAGAATACACGTTTTATTAGCACATTAGAAAAACACGAGCATCTAAACCGTGAGACAAGGCAACTAGGCCGAAGCCTCCACTAAAGTTATGCTAAGTTAAAAAATTTCAAACAAGCAAATCATGGCACACGTTTACGGTTATGTCAGATTAGTACAATTCTAATACATCACGTTATATAAAGCACGCTTATAAATGTTGGCGAACTACTCTGAGGGCACATTTGTCCCGGACAATCTTTATTAGTTCGGTTAAAGTCACACTTGATTATTGCGGCACTATATACCAAATATATCTCCTACCACAGCAGCTGCGGTCTCTCTTTTCTGGATACGATGAGATCCAGGCGTCTTTGGAATCACCGATAGGTCATCCAGTTGATAAACCTTTGGGAACACTATACCCAAATAACATCTCCCCCACCATCCCTTTGGAAGACGATAATAGGCATTATGCCCACAAATGTAATATACACCAGGTATGACAGGTATGACAGGGTCAAGTCCGTTCAGCATGAATGTCCATTTGGCCTTAAAGATAAACGTATGTTTACATTCACTCGCTCCCACGAAAATGTTATCATAATAAGATTCACCACGATATATACAAAATTTCCCTACATGCCAAGCGTCTAAAGCTATTTTTCCTTTAGTTTTTATTGCGGCAAAAGCATAATTATCTACTGAAGTCCTCTTACTTAGCTCTTTTTCTAATTTCGCATTCATTTGTGCCCTTCTATCATCTGTGCGATCTAAAAAGCTTATTTCTACTGCAGAGAGCGAGCAGGTAAGGTTTTCCCTATGAGCGTGAGCTGTTTCAAAAGGTTGCATTGGCTCGAAAAATTCCCTCATTATTTTAGCATCCCAATCTTTAGCAATCTGGCTTAGTTGCGTTATTATAGGAACATATGCAAAGGTAACATCATAATTTGAATAAAAATACTGTATGTTAGTTTGACCATAAAATCTAGAAGTTACTAAACTACATGTAATCCCATATGTAAGAGGCATGTGGTGATAAGTCACCCCTTCCGTTACCGATGTCGGTATCTGTGTACACACATAACAATCTTTCGCATCCATAGTCTCAACATATTCTGTTAGCAGGCGATAGAAAACATTATACGAAAGTTCCTTCTTATCATGCAAGTGTCTCTCATCTAATTCTAGTCTTTTCAATGCGGTTAGTTCAGTGACAGTAACAGGAGCAGAAGTAGAAGCATCAATTTTCTCATTCTCACCCTTACCACGCGTTGCAAGCACTATTGCCATTATTATTAGTACACATGCAGTTATCAAGCCTATACACGCATATTTACAATATTTCACTCTACTGTTTTGTGTAGCGTACTTAGTCATGATCTGTATAGAATCAGAGAGCTAGAAGCACTTATAAAGAAACGATTTAGCAATTAGTTACAAAGCTGAACGAGCGCAATGTTCACACAGTTTTCTTCAGGAGCCCAGTCACTTATCGGTTAGCAGCATTTGTCTCAATTCGGCAATAACTCAGTCTTTTATCAGTTAGCAACGTTGTCTCAAATCGGGTTTAAGAGTCAATCAGGTTATCAAAGTCTTATCAGGTTAGCAAATGTCTCATCCGGTTTAGCAATGTCTCAGCTGGTTGTATCACGTTAGATTATAGCAAGCAATGTCATTTATCAGTTTTTCAGTCAATAGTGTCCATAAAACTTTTCTTTTCTATTGGTATCTCTTCTTCTTCGTTCTCGAGGCTAAGAGATACAAATTTGTCAGTCCAATCGTCATTGACTACATATGCCCATTCTGGACCGGAATATCTCCTGTTTGGTATCATTTTCCTTTTCAATTTTGCATCTCTCTTTGATTCTGCCTCTCTGGTACTTTCCTGTTTGGCCAAGTCTTTTTCTTCACTTGATGTTGGTATCACGACAGACACTTCCTTTCTTTTCTCTTTCACTCTTGGCCCTTCACCGTCGTTCAACGTTTCTCTAGTTCTTAGTTTTACTGGTGCTATACTTGGTCTTCTCTTTGCACTGTGTCCACTTGATGGACCTGCGATCTCTTCTGAAGAAGTTTGAACAGTTTCGTTCTGTTCTGCCTTGTCCCCTCCTTCTGGGGAGTCAATCAGGTTTTCCTTTTCTTTTTCTGTACCGTCTGCTTCTGGGAAAGCCCTCCTCTGATCAGGCTCTCCTGCTTCTTCACCTCTTTCGAGCCCTTTGTCACCGTTACTTTCTTCAGGCTCTTTGTTACCTTCAGCTGCTTCAGGCTCTTTGTTACCTTCAGCTGCTTCGTCGCTGTCTGAGGTTTCTCCTTGGTCTTCCCCAAGTGAATCGGTTGTTTCGTCCTCAGAGAATATTTCTCTCTCCTCTATTTCTGCCTGTTCGCTTCTAGTTCTGTTTTGCTCTGTCTCAGCGCTCGGCACTTTGTTATCAGGTACTGGCAGTTTCAGCGCTTCAATTTCCTCATCTGTGGGACACAACACTTTCTTTGTATGACTGGCGTGGATCCAGTTGGGAACTCCCGCACACTTCACAGCGGTAGTGGTCGTCAGGATCACTTGGAAAGGGCCTTTCCAACGGGGTTCCAGACACGACTTCCTCACGTGCTTCTTTATCACGACCCAGTCACCTGCTTTCAGTGTGTGTCCTGGACCTTGGATCGGTGACAAGGTGGTTGCTTCCACCTGGTGAGAGAAAGAGCGAACCACGTCAGCCAGACCTTTGCAGTAGTCTAACACCATATCATCTGTAATATTCAAAAGCGCGTTTGCGGGAACTGCAGGAAGTCTCATGGCCCTGCCCATGAGAATTTCGTGCGGGGACAATCCAGTCTTTCTGTCAGGGGTGTTTCTCATTGACATTAACACCAAAGGCAATGCGTCAGGCCATTTCAAATTTGTCGATGCACATATTTTCGCCATTCTTGATTTCAGTGTACCATTCATTTGTTCCACCAGTCCTGAGGCTTCAGGGCGATAGCTACAATGCAGTTTTTGCTCAATGTTCAGCGCTGCGCAAAGTATCTTTATCACCTCGTTATTGAAGTGACTTACTCTATCTGATTCTAAAGAGATCGGGAATCCGAAACGTGGTATCAACTCCCTCAACAATAGTTTTGCAACTGTAAGGCTGTCATTTCTACGTGTGGGGTATGCTTCAATCCAGTGACTAAAAATGCACACAATCACCAACACATACTTCAGACCTCCATGCACAGGCATCTCAATAAAGTCCATCTGCATTCTGCTGAATGGGCCACCCGCCCTGCCAATGTGGCTCACGTTCACAACCGTTCCCTTTCCTGGGTTCATCTGTTGACAAATGACACAACGATGGCAAACTGCTTCTGCAACTTGACGGAATCTGGGGTTAAACCAATCAGTTTTGAACAATCTTATCATGGCATCTCTCCCTAGGTGAGCCTGCCCATGATAGAACCGCGCTAGCTGCGATAAGAGACTATTTGGTAAAACAAATTTTCCTTCATTTGAAACCCATAACTCATCTGGTCTCCTTGTACATTGTGACTTAATCCAGGAAACTCTTTCATCCTCCCTGACGCTATTCTGTAATGCTTTTAGTTCATCCATTGTATCCACGACCTTCAAGGCAAATGCTTCAGCTGGTTCGAGTTCTGGCCCATTTATCAAATTCCATTCATCCCTGAGCAATATACAGTTCAAGGCACAAAATCTTGCGACCTGATCCGCATATGCATTTCCCAGGGAAACATAGTCCTGTCCTTTTGTATGAGCACTACACTTTACCACTGCAATTTCGGCTGGCATCTGAATGGCGTGTAACAATTCCCTTATTCTCTCCCCGTTTTTCACTGGGGACCCTGAAGAGGTCAGGAAACCTCTCTGTGACCATAGTTGCCCAAAGTCGTGCACAATTCCAAACCCGTACTGACTGTCAGTGTAAATGGTAACCTTCATCAATGTAGACAGTTGGCATGCTCTTGTAAGGGCTACAAGCTCTGCTACTTGTGCGGAATAGACTCCTTGAAGCCAGGACACTTCCAAGACACCTGTTACAGTACATACAGCATATCCTGCTTTCAATATTCCCAATGCATCTCTTAAACATGACCCATCAACAAAAACAATTTGGTCATTTTCATCAAGCTTAGTATCGTTAATGTCAGGTCGGGGTTTTGTGCAAAATTCAGTCACCTGAAGGCAGTCGTGCTCGACGTCTTCAGCGTTCTCAATTTCAGCATTTTCACCGGGAAGCAAGGTTGCTGGATTCAACGTAGTGCACCTTTTCAGCTGCACATTCGGTGAGCCCAGAATTATTGTTTCATACCTTGTGAGTCTTGCTCCAGTCATGTGTTGCGTTCGGGAGCGGGTCAAAAGTATCTCAACTGAGTGAGGGACCATGACTGTTAATGGGTGTCCCATCACTATTCCTTCACTCTGAGTGAGGCTGATACCAACTGCTGCTACGGCGCGCAAACACCCTGGCAGTGCTGCTGCGACCGGATCCAAAGTAGCTGAAAAATACGCTACTGGTCTGTTTATGCCCCCATGGGCTTGGGTCAAGACAGACAAAGTACATGCATCACGTTCATGACAAAACAATGTGAAAGGCTTTGTGTAATCAGGCATACCTAAAGCTGAAGCCCTGCACATGCATTCTTTCAATTCAATAAAAGCATCCATCTCATCTCCTTTCAGCTCAATTTCATCCAAGGCATCCTTCTGGGTCAGTTTCAGTAAAGGCTTTGCTAGAGTTGAGAAGTTGGGAATCCACTGGCGACAGTAGCTCACCATCCCCAAAAACTTCCTCACCTCCCTCCTCGTCTTTGGTGGACTCATTTGAAGTACACTTGTTATTCTTTCCTTCATTATTCTCCGTGACCCTTTCTCTATTTGATGACCCAAGTATTTTACTTTCTTCTGACAGAACTGCAACTTTGAAGGAGACACCTTGTGTCCATTCCTTCCCAAATGGTTCAGCAGAGCAATGGTGTCGGCTGTGCAGCCACTTTCTGTCTTAGATGCAATCAGTAAGTCATCGATGTACTGTACTAGGGTTGACTCGAATGGCAATTCTAACGCTTCCAAGTCTTTCTTTAGAATCTGATTGAAAATTGACGGTGACTCAGAAAACCCTTGAGGAATTCGACACCAACTGTAAACTCTGTCTAAGAATTTGAAACAAAAGAGAAATTGGCTGTCCTCATGAAGAGGCACCGAAAAGAATGCTTGTGACAAGTCGATGACTGAGAACCACTCGGCATCGCAAGGGACTTGAAACATTATCACAGCTGGATTCGGTACTACAGGGCAGCATTTAATTATGATGTCATTTATTTTCCTCAAGTCCTGCACAATTCGGACCTTTCCACTCGGCTTTATTAGTCCCATGATTGGTGAATTACATGGACTGCTTAACACTTCTTTCAATACTCCCTGTTTTACAAACTCGTCAATGAGTTGGGCGACTTTCATGAGGGTGTCTTGTGCCATGTGGTATTGTGGGGTCTGGGGAAAGGTTACATTGGGTTTTACGGTCACTTTCACTGGTTCCACTCCTTTCACCAATCCCACCTCTTTTCCTGTCATATCCCACACTTCCTTTCCGACTGTTTCCCGTAATTCAGCTGGAATATCTGCTTCAGTTATCATCGGAAAAAGGTTAATCAGAGGATATTCTTCATCGACAGTTTCCATCTCATCCCCTTCTACACTGTCCTCTTCTTCCCCATCACTGCTCGTCTGAATTCTAATTCCATCGTTCGAACACATAATCGAACATCCCAATTTGCACAATAGGTCTCTCCCTAACAGTGCTATCGGGCTTGAGTCACATACCACAAAATTATGTAACCCTTGATAGTTACCAATTCTGACTTGTACTGGATCTGTGATTGGGTTCGTCAGGTGCCTGTTTGCTACTCCCACTACTTGAACTGTTCTCCCTGAGAGTGGCAAATTTGGTACTTCAATGCTCCTAACAGTTGAACGTGTGGCTCCTGTGTCAACCAAGAATGAAACACGATGACCCATAACTCTTCCCTCCACATATGGACCCTTTTGATCAACTTCCAAGGATGCTGCAAGCACACAATTTCCCTCCTCATCTGAACTTTCACTCTCCCATACATTGTTTATTCCATTCTCACTGTGTAGTGGGAACTGTTGTACTGTGCCATTTGTACTCATCACCTGACCCGAGACCTGTGGAGGAACCATCACTTGCTGCTGACTCACTGGTGCCAAGGGTATTTGCATTTGCTGATTAGGTACCATGGGAGACTGCTGTTGCATTGGCTGCATTTGCGTCATCTGCATACGGGGCATATGCATCTGCTGCGGCTGCATGGGCTGTAATCCCTGCAGCTGATTTATGGTCTGAAAATTTGGTTTGGACCTCTCATTTTCGGTCCCCTCATTGTCTGGAATGCATTGACATCATTGTTTTGCTGACCAACACCTGCACCTTCCTGCACCACCATCGGGCACTCGCGTTTCCAATGCCCGACGATTCCGCACACGTGACACGGCATCACCCTTTTCATTGCCTGCACACCATTCGGAATCGCAACAGTGTTCAAATCCGGACCATTACTCCCAAAGCCTCCTCTGCCTCTGCTTCTCGCCTGTGGCTGAAACACCATATTTCCCTGCGGCTGCGGTATCTGCTGTGGGAACCCTTGCAACCCTTGCAACCCTGACTGAGCTGCTTTAAGTTGCATCACCATCACTTTCTCTTTCAACCTTTTCTGTTTCACTTCAATTTCGTCGCTACAGTATTTCGCATAATTCAACACCTCATCAATAGCTTTCGACTGCCAACAAATCAAATGCGTCTTTATCATCTGACTTATCTCTGGTCTCAGCCCTTCCACAAATCTAAACACAAAATGAAGCATGTCCTTCGCCTCTATTGTTTCCGTGCCACTGTAGTTCTTGAACGCCTTCAACAACCTCTCATAGTAACCATGAATCGACTCTTTAGCCTCTTGGGCAGTTCGATCAATCTTCTGCCAATCCACATTTTTCGCGGCAACCTTCGTCTTCAAATGCTCAATCACCTTATAGTACAAGCTCATTACCATAGGTGATGGTGCACCCGTATCCCTGTCCCTCTCTGGTTCACTTGTCGGTCAACCTACAGCCCTTTTGCAGTCTTCCCACAAATCTGCCGGAACCACAATCTCAAAGAGGGTGTTCAGGTCTTCCCAAAGACATTTTGCAAGCTTCACAAACCTATCAGTCTGTTGATACCATTCAATCGGTTTCTCTCTCAGTTTGGGAAAATCATCCGTAAAAGACTGGATGTCGCTTCTGTGCCACGGTACATGTATTAATTTTCCCCCTGCTGTCTCCCTCATTGGTAACATGGTTATTGCATCACTACTCTGTGATCTTTTCTCGTTGTGCTCTGGGACACTGTCTTTCCTCTTTTCCTTTTTCTTTGCCCATCTGCTTTCCCATTTGTCTAAGCACCTCCACACTTGTGCACTCTGCAGCAATTCTCTAAGGTGCGTTTTCATGCCTGCTGACCTCATGTGTTCAAAGTCTGTGGTCCTGAAATCCAATCTATAGCTCCTGCTCAAGTGTTTTGTCTTGTCTATCTCAACCCCGTTTTTGTCAGCTATTTCTTGCAACCTTCTATGTACCTTGTTCACTTCTCTCGTAATCCTGGGACATAGATACCTCAGCTCTTCTTCCGAGTAGGACTCTAACCTATTCAAACCCATAGTCCCTTCCACCAATTCTTCTGCTTCCATGTTCAACCTTACCCTATTCAGATAGTCTTCTCCCTTCCCACTGGCTGAGCTTTGTGTGGAATTCAGACTGTTGAACCACTGTGTTAGCTGTTGCGCATTCAACCCCATCAGTGTAGCATTCACATCGACTGCCATTGATGGTTGCGGCAACTTTTCAGTGTTCGATGATAGCGGTATCATCAGTGGGGGACTCGACCTCACCACTGTTGACTGAGCACATATGGGACTAAACTCCATCAAGGACCCAGATCCAGTTGGCTGAGCCGCTATCGGAGTTGTCTCTGGAGTGTTTTCTATGCACCTCCTTTCCGTCCCGTTCTGCACCACTGATCCTTGACCGCTCATACCTGAGTTAGGCTGAATGTACAAAGGTACCGGTGGACCTACAGTAATGGGTAGGGATATTGCATCTGGGTTCTGTCCATTCCCCAGGTTCTGAGGCATGTTCATTCCCACACTATGGGTCATCATTGCCGGCATGCCCGTCTGACTCCCCGTCATCTGAGCATGTGCGGTTCCCCCCTGCATCTGCTTTTGAGGCATCAAAAACTGGGTTGATTCAGCTTGTGCCAATGTTGGGTTGCGACCATTCTGTACTCCCATTACGGTTGGATCTAGACTCATTCCCGTACTGTTGTCACTGCTGTAGTACCTTGGGACCTGCGGCTGATAATTTTCTGCTGTTTTCAATATAGGCACCTCTGGATATATTCTCCTAACCTGCGGTATCTGCGGGGTGAACAGTAAACTCGGGTCCTTAGATCCCGATGGCGTTTCTGAATTCGGAGTTTCATTATTCTGTACCGGTGCCGGAGGGGCAGAACTGGTACTTGGACCTTGTTCACTCTCTACATAAGGTGGTGGACGGTCGTTCAGCAATTGCATGATGAACTCCTCATCCTCTGACTCGTCTTCTCTCCTTAACTTTTCCTCGTCCTCTCTATCTTTGGAACACCTCCTGTTTGTCTTACAGGTAGCTTTCTTGCCTGTCGCCTCTTCTTCCTTAGCAATTGCGGGAAACAATTTTATCCCCTGCAATATATCTGACCTCCACACCTTCTGTGCATTATCCCACCTAGCGTCCGCTAGTGTCTTTTCTACCTTTCTTATCCTGGTCTCGAACTTCTTTTGCTGTTGCTGTCTAGCCATTAGTTCCCAAACCGCTAGAGCCTCAAACTGTGCTGGCCTTGGAGGTACCTTCATGTCGTACATCGCGAATCTCAAATTCTCTAGGATCCTTATATTGAATGTCCCATGGATCGGGAACGCTACGCTCCCATGTCTCTCTGTCAGCTTGTGCCATTGCTTTAGCCAAAGGCACGTAGCTACCCCCCTTTCCTCCATTACAATGTAAGCTGGTGTACCTTCGGGTGGCGTCTCCTCTCCTACGCTCGCTTTAATGTAAGACTCCCCCTTCATCGCACTCTTTAATGCTTTCAAAAATTTAATTTTCTCGTCTTTTATTTCACAAAATTTGTAATCAATAAGTGACTTTAATTTCCGGAATACTCTTCGCTTGCCTTTCCCCTTCCAATCGAGCCCCACGGACTGCGTCCAATCCGTGCGTGACCCTTCTCTGCAACCAACCTATCCCAGCGCAGCTCCTAGTGACGTCACACTCACACACACTGCGGCTGACAAAGCCTCGCGGCTAGTCCTCCTTCACTCAGCTCCTCTCGTA
This sequence comes from Pleurodeles waltl, assembly GCF_031143425.1. NCBI lineage: Eukaryota > Metazoa > Chordata > Amphibia > Caudata > Salamandridae > Pleurodeles > Pleurodeles waltl. The sequence goes on from NC_090439.1 coordinate 464,953,775, forward strand.
ACAACTTCTGGCATGTATCGCGAGCAACCAAATAATAATAAAACAGATCTGTCGGTTTACTACAGGAAGGGTAACACAATCGCTTCAGGACCTTAGGGATTTTTCACTAGCCTCTGCAGTTATTCCATCTTTCTCGGTCCCCACTTTCGCAAGCAAATCTGACCCGCAGACTCTGCTCTCAACTTGTCAATGATCTATTCTAGCGCACTTAGAATTTGTCAAAGCCCGAAGTCTAAGTTTTCTTTCACTCCCTTAACACACGTACCGACTCGTTGACCACGCCCGGTCAACCTATTAAACGACCAGACCACACCAAAAAACAAGTGTCTCATACACTTTTCAACATACTCCGGAGTCTCTTGACCTCGCAGGGCCCGTCTCAACAACAACAACCACGTGGACCTTTTTCTGCACAAAGCGCCACATGCACATGCAGTTCGACGACTTCCCTACTCTCACACTCGGAGTCGCACCTCCGCTATTCTCTAAAATCCTCGCAACCTTTTCAAACAATCTGCGGCAATAAGCTGTGCAAGCGCAAAACCCTGACTTCACTCATACCGTCACTAGTACCGCCAACGCCGATTTCACACCTCCATTCTCTCCATTCGCAAGCTCCGAGATCCCGGGAAAGTCGCGGGGGACTTAGGGCATCATCATTCTCTCAATCTGTTTTACCCAAGAAAAATCTAATTCAACATCATATACCTCTCGAGTGGGGTCCCAAAGGGCGTAACTGTTACCTCTCGAGTGGGGTCCCAAAGGGCGAAACCGTTACCTCTCGGGTGGGGTCCCAAAGGGCGAAACCGTCCTCTGCTACCATCTACTGATAGAGCGTTCCGTCCTAATAAATTACCTGTATTTGGACGCTCTTGGGTCGATGAATCTTTTGACCAAGTGGGGCTCTCTTCACCCGAGATTAGTCAATTTAATCAAGTCAATAATCAATAACGAACATAAGCAATGCCCTGATCAACATAACACTTCACAATTAATCCAGAAAACATTTCGGCGAACCATGACCTTCCGGCCATGAATAACCACACCAGTTTATTCAAAGTTAATGAATTTATTTCCCTATATTAACAAAGCTAGCCCGATATAAATGTGTCTCAACACCAAATGATATATGTAAATGAACATTAATAGCTGTCCATAACGGCGAAAAAGATGCAATCTATGCAGCATTTGAATAACAATGCATTCGATAATAGCAACGCAAACCACTAAAACTATAATCTGTAATGGGCTAATTGCATACATTAGTCAGCATAACAAGGTCTCAAATTGCATCATGCAACAAATGAATCCTCTTCTAACCTCAAATTAGCATCTGCATGTGGGATTTCATGCAAAAACAATTTAGCAACATTGATTTGGAAAACTCCTAACTAGGGCTCTTATCAAAAATCAGCAGTTGGTTACCTAAAAAGAAACACAATGCAATTGTACATTTTCCTTTCATATTTACCAAATTCAATCAGCATTCAAGGAAGTCTTCGTCTCACAGGTACCGGTTTCGATCAGCATGGGATGGGGCAAAGGGGGCAGGGTGGACGGGGCAATTGCCTCACAGCGGCAAGATAAAAGGACAAAACTACTACTTTATGCAAAGGGGCAAATCGAAGTTAAAGTCTCTAGGGCGAGAATTACTTAAAGTCTCTTTCTCTCGATTAGAGAAAGCATCAAAGTCTCATTCAAAATGGCGTCGAACATCAATTGGCATCGTAGAAGATGGCAAAATGACGAGGTCGGCAAGATGGGCCATAATGGCTGCAATGTCCTGCAAATGGCGGGTAATGGCCAATGGCTAATGGCTAATGGCTGCTTTCTTCTTGTGCACCAGGTTTAAATAAACAACAGTTCAAATCCAGTAGGGTCTTCCATTGGAGGGTTCATAGGTTGGCTTCAAATTGTCCAATCAAAAACAACAATTCACAAGCTTCTACCTAGGCATACATTATCCTTGGAGTCGGGAACGTAAGTTGCAACATATTTTACCAATTAACTCACTTTCAGAGCTTCCATTGTCTGCACCTGCAGATTGACCTTGGAGCAAAGAAGAAGATGCCAGGCTGGCACGAAACCTTAAAGATAAGCATGTGAACCGATCTCACTGGAAAAGTACAGCTTCAAGCAAGAATACACGTTTTATTAGCACATTAGAAAAACACGAGCATCTAAACCGTGAGACAAGGCAACTAGGCCGAAGCCTCCACTAAAGTTATGCTAAGTTAAAAAATTTCAAACAAGCAAATCATGGCACACGTTTACGGTTATGTCAGATTAGTACAATTCTAATACATCACGTTATATAAAGCACGCTTATAAATGTTGGCGAACTACTCTGAGGGCACATTTGTCCCCGTACAATCTTTATTTGTTCGGTTAAAGTCACACTTGATTATTGCGGCACTACGTTTATGCGCTAATAAATGTAAAACCTTCGTTTCTGCGTCATCACAGTCTTATGCAATGTTCTCGTTTTTCAACTCAGTAAGTTTTAGGCCTAAGAGTGCCTGCCAGCCTTACATCAATACACCAATGTTTATTGCTTTCATGCCCAGACACAGAATTCTCAGTCATTGTCCTTTAACATTACAAACGCATAAGCCAAAGTAATGATTTTTGTAAAGAGTGAATGCTATTGCAATTAACAATGTTTCAGTAATATGTTATGCAGAAAGAGCCAGATGATGAGTCAGGTTTCGTATGTGCAATCCCACTGCGCCTCTGACTTCCATTACTTATATTTAGAAATAAAACCTAAGTCTTTGCCTTTTTGAAACCTTCTGCTCTTCAAACTGACATTATTTTCAAGTGTCTAGCTGTTTCCCGGCAGACAACAGATGGATGTTCTATCGTGTTCCCCTTAAGTGGATCCCTCTTCAGCACTCCTCGCTATCTTCAGTGCCATCCCCAGGGCACGGTGACCATCTGCAAATGTCATTTTAAAACACATATGGCCCCTCGTCCCATTATGTCTAAATACGAACATCCACTATCGTTTTTTCGCTGAAACAGAGCATTCCCTACAGCAGGAACATATCCTCCATCTAAAAAATCGGATTTGTTGTATTTTGTTTTAATTGTCTGTCATTCTTTCCTCATGTTCATGAACACAGGGCCTGATTCTCAAAGTTATGTCTCACGTACATGCAAAAATAACCTGATTAATGAGTGTGAAGCAGGCTTCTAATTGTGAAAAGTGGATTTTGCTCTTATAAATACATTTACTCACACAAAGATTTTTTTGTGTGAGTATATGTACAAAAACGGTGGGGAGTGGGCTTCCAGGGATGGAACGCCCATGAGTTTCTGCACACACCCAAACTTGTACAAATGTGTGCATTCCCAAGCTCCTCTCTTACACCTTGCAACCCTGAAAAAGGTCAGAGGTTTAACCCTGCCCAGGGCACTGGTCATTCCATTTCTAAGCTGGGAATGGGAAGGGAACACCACCAAAACTGGGTGCAGGGAACACAGGGGCATATTTACAAGCCTCTTGTGCCACCTTGCATACATTAGCATCATCTTTTTTATGCTAATTTGGCATTAAGGAGGCATTTTCATTGCGCCATATTTACAAAGTGGCGCAATGCATGCATTGCGCCACTTTGTAATCCCTTGCGCCACATTATGCCTGTGCCAGGCATAATGTGTACAAGGGGGGCGTTCCCCTATTAGGAGGCCCATAAAAATGGCGCAGTGAAATTTAGAAGCTTTCACTGCGCCATTCTTAGAGTAATTTTTCTAGGCAGGCGTTATGATGACGCTCCCATTGCTGTCAATGGGCCTCCCTTTACTTTGCAGGATTAGCTCCATAGTTTTTGGTGCTATTCCTGCAAAGCGCCACAATAGCGGCAACATGTTTGCCGCTATTCTTCTAACGTGTGCCATAGTTCGCCGTATTATAAATAAATATGGCGCACACATGATGTCGTTAGTGTGGTGCAGGGTAACGCAAGTAAAGTGTTGCATCAGGAGTGATGCAGCACTTTCTTGGAAATATGCCCTTTAGTTTCCCCTGAAGATGCTGCTTTCAGTCACTGGAACAAGCAGACCCATAGCTCGTAGAGGCCTCTGGTAGGGAGCTGTCACAGAGTTCATAGACTCTGTCATGGTTGCAAAATGGCAGTCTGCAAAGCCCTTCTAACTGCCTCCCTAGCCTGTAGAGCTCAGGGTAAATACCAGAATTTCCGGATGGCGAGGTTGGCCTTGAGCTGGGGGCGGGGTCAAGAGGACGGATTTAAAGAAGGGGCACGGTTATGCTGATTATGGTGCATTTTCCCTCAGAAAATAAATACTACAGAAAATATCATGACAATATCTGTCGTCAGTAACTTTATATGGTTATAAAACCAGAGTGTTTTTTTAAGGATTGTGCGACATCATTTTCGTTATCTTCTCTTTTGGGATCTTCAAAAGGTTTAAATACGAAATCGTTCCCTCTACTGTGCATGCAATTGCTTTGACCTTACAACAACTTTTAAGAGAAAAACAAGAAACATTTTATGATTATAGCAGTGTTCCAATCTGGAAGATTTCAGCAAAATAAAATAATAATTAACAACTATGGTTGCATCGTTGGACTTCTGAATATATTATTTGTTTAGAAAGTGTCTGCTCACAAGATTAGTTTCAATCATTTGGTTCCCTGCGTTTTAAATATTATCCGGGATCGAAGGGTGCGGCCGATGCAGAATCAATAGAAAATGTTGAAAAGGATATTAGAGAAAAGTGTGTAAGCGCGGCGGTTAGTAGGCCGCATAACCCAGTGTTTATGTCATGATTACAGATAGCTAGCCACTACATTCTCCGTTCACTCGGGAGTGTTTGATTGGCTGAGGCCAGTCAATCTTTGCTGATATTCAAGACTTTCTTAACCAAACATTGGTTTGGAAAATTGACAGTTTATGAAGCAGAACCAATTCTCAATCAACTGACATCAATTAAATTAAACCTTAAAGTGAAACCTTAAAGTGACGTTTATGAAACAAAAACTATTATGTAGAATATATTGGACTCCAGGACATATGGAAACGCTTAAATGATCAGATATTAGTATTTGTTAGGGCACGTGCTAGGCCAGTGGAATTTTGGAAAATTAGAATGAGGTTGTTCTAAAGTGACAAGTTTCAGGGGTGACGTTGATGTTAACTGGGCTAGAATTAATGACTGGGAACAGTTTGGGCCATATTTATACTTTTTGACGCACAACTGCGCCAACGCAGTTGTGCGTCAAAAAATTTAACGCCGGCTAACGCCATTCCAAAGCGCCATGCGGGCGCCTTATTTATTGGATGACGTTAGCCAGCGCTGCAGACTGGTGTGCGTCAGAAGAAATGACTCACACGAGGCAGCGCCGGCGTAGGGGAAAATGGAGCTTGGGCGTCAAAAAATGGGGCAAGTCAGGTCTGAGGCAAAATATTGTCCTCAACCCGATTTGCGCCATTTTTTTGGACTCCCAACCCCCATTGAAATGACTCCTGTCTTAGCACAGACAGGAGTCATGCCCCCTTGCCAATGGCCATGCCCAGGGGACTTATGTCCCCTGGGCATGGTCATTGGGCATAGTGGCATGTAGGGGGTCACAAATCAGGCCCCCCTATGCCACAAAAAAAAAAATATATATATACTTACCTGAACTTACCTTAAGTTCCCTGGGATGGGTCCCTCCATCCTTGGGCGTCCTCCTGGGGTGGGCAAGGGTGGCAGGGGGTGTCCCTGGGGGCATGGGAGGGCACCTCTGGGCTCCTTCCGAGCCCACAGGTCCCTTAATGCCTGCCCTGACCAGGCGTTAAAAAATGACGCAAAAGCGGCTGGACGTCATTTTTTCAGGCCCGCCCACTCCCGTGCGTCATTTTTGCACGGGAGTTTAAATAAGGCGCACATGCCTTGGAGTCATTTTTTAGAAGGGAACGCCTACCTTGCATATCATTAACGCAAGGTAGGTGTCCACGCTAAAAAATGACGCAAACTCCAAGATCTTTGGCGCTAGACGGGTCTAACGCCAAAGTATAAATATGGAGTTAGCTTTGCGTCGGATTTGCGTAAAAAAAAACGACGCTAATCCGGCGCAAACAGAGTATAAATATGCCCCTTTGTATCTTACCATTGAATGATTAGCGCATATCTTTTCTAATGGCTTGGATGTATCATTACAGGAAGACATATGGTGAGCTAAAGCAGTGGTTGTAGCTAACAAAAAAATCTTACAGAAAGTGAAATCGATGATAATGCCAAGTGCTGAGAATATATTGCATAATTAATGTTATTATCTCACTACGAGAACGCCAACTATCCCGATGGTAATAGAGTATGGATGAAGATGTCTTGTGTGTATACTGTATAAAAATTATATATGAGCTAAAGTTCCACAACCGTTATAAGGCTATTGCAAAGCCCTTTCTAAAATCATGTAACTCCAAGGTGACTTGCAATATCCTCTTTATGTACATTTGTGAGTCCTTTTTAACAGTTACAATAGTTTCCAAGTGGACACATTTCATGGTCGGCCAGACCTGGCTTTCTAACCAAGAGCACTTACATGCAGTTTTTTTTTAAAATAAATCTTTGAGAACAATTTTAATATCTGAACTACAAGTCCCATAACGCATAATGCTTTGTGTGAAAAAAGCAACGACTGGCTGAGGTCACACATATGATAGAGTGCCTTTAATCAGCTGCTACAGCATACCCATCTCAAAACAAATAAAAATCAGTATTGTCCTTGGTATAAACCTTAAATATCGTGGAAAAATATATGGCTTTGATTTTTAAAAACAGCATATTACTGAATAACCCTTAAGGAAGACATCGTGCCTTGCAAAATAGAATAGAATAGAATAGAATAGATAGTGACCAGTGAAAGTGTTTTTGTTACTTACAGTTACCGATCTGTTCAGTGTGCTACTCCTTTTTATGGGCGAGCACAAAGTGCTCCGTCCATTCTGTAATCTTTCTTTGGGCTTGAAACCACACCCATGCCACGTCAGTCACTTACATTGGTTTGTGGGCTTGCCTTTTAAAATTCGCTTGCTTTCATTTGTGAAAGGCATGCATACGTCATGCCTTTTCCGGTGTTTAGTCCACCTACACAGCACCAGTAAAGTACCAAAAACATACGAGGCTCAATGTTTTCAGCCTGGAGTCCAGACTACTTTATCTGTTTATTTTCCATGCAGCTTGATCGCGCTGTTTTTTTTTTGCTTTACAACGCTAATAGCTCTAACTCAAACAAATGCGAGACCCGTTGCATTGAAAATGCTTGTTATAGTCTGTCTTGACAGCACAGCTGTAGCCAGACAATTATGTGGGCATTATTAGAGAGGGACTTTGGCTCCCCCACGTTGGGAGTCTGGAGTACATGTTTTGGTTGAGAAGATGTTATATGCTTCCACAAAACAGTGCTTGCCTTCCACACAGCTCTGAACAACTTCTTTATTTACCCAGCAGCCTGAGATTGGCATTTTAGTGGCAAACACATGCCATTGTAATGTCACTATATTGTCTTAGATAACATGATCATTTATGCTGTTCTTCTCTGGCAGGAGCACAGATGGGAGAAAGGCAGTCATTAACCTACATGGATTTTTAGGTCTGCATTGACAGTGACATTGTCACCTGACCTTTAACCTACATTGATATTATTTTGCAATACTTTGCTTCCACAAAAATATATATTAATTCCCATGCTATTTACTTGTAATGCTTTAGGTTGCCATACAACGAGGGCTGGCTTTGGATGGTGCAACTGGTGCAGCCGCACCATGTTCAGAACTTAGGTGACATGGAGGGGGCACTATGTCTGGAGCTAATTATACTTACAGATGTAAAAGCACCTGCTGCAGAGCTTCTTGTGTGTCCAGCAGTTTTCAGGCAACAGTAAAAATGTCAATTTAACTGTGGTGATTAATGTTTCTGCTAGAGAGGGATCAGAGTTTTGTCTTGTGGCACTCATCATGAAGTAGAGTAGAGGGCTTTATGTGCCTGCTGCAAAGAACATATGTCAGAGAACAGCATTTGAGCTTCTGAGCATGGAGAAGCCATGTGTGGCTTTCGACTGAACAAATAAGAAACATGTTATTCTTAGATTTGGATGCCATACAGACACACTAAAGAAATTGGTAGAGGAACCTCCGGTGATAACCAAGAATGTTTAAGCATTTCCAATGAAATACTGCAAAGTATGCCACAAAAAGGGGTTGATACTTTCCATAAAAAATGTGGCTTATTGGTGCTACGTACAATAATACCACGTCCTGATGATGACCCATTATTGATTGGATTCTACAGGTTGGGTCGAAACGTTGCCATATTTTGATTTGGACTGTTTTAAAAAAATAAATAGTGGCTTCTGGACACCTGCATTGAAGGGGTCATTTTGAAGTCCACTTTCTTTAAGCAACACCTCTGTACGTATTGTATAACACTGCACTTTACTTTTGACTTTAATCACTTTCACTGTGCCATCACTTTAGGAGCCCCTGAATGTACTGAATCTTGACTTAGAACCAATATTGAACTATAGATTGAAAAAATGTATAAATTGCATAAAAATCTTATTGAGATGAAATATTTCTAGAAATTATTTAAACCAATGCAGTGGAAGCCAAGGGCTACTCTTCCCCATTGGGGACCAATTGTTTTGTTATATATCTACGTACCCAGGTCCTGGGGTTATTGGGTATGCCTCATTTTTATAATTATTAAAGGTATAACCTTGTCATGCCCATATTGTAAGGTCCTTTTCACAGGAATGTGGCAAAATGAACAGCAGTAATGCTTGAATATAGGGATGCCTGTTTCCCATTGAAACATACCAATTTAATAAATTCTACAAGCTATGGGCACCTGGGAATCTTGAGAAGTATGATTTGCGTGGGTTACATCACATTTCTTTAATAGAAATGCTTTGTAAGCATCAAACTATTACTAAAACATGTTTTCCTGATGTTTACACGCCTTAAAACATCAATAAGTGCCGCCAAAACTTAGGTGGTCATTAAAACCCTGGCGGATGGTGTTAAAGCGGCGGTAAGACCGCCAACAGGCCGGCGGTAAAGAATTTGCAATTACGACCGTAGCGGAAACTGCCAACAAAGACAGCCACTTTAACACTCCGACCGCCACAGCGGTACAAACAAACAGCGCAGCGGTCACCGCCAACAGACAGACGGGAGACAATGTACCGCCCACACTATTACAACCCACCAATCCGCCACCTTTTCCGGGGCAGTTTCACAGCGGATAAAAACACAGCGGAAACAGGAATTCCAAAGGGAAAACGCTCACCTCTACACACCCCACGAGGAACGAGGACACCATGGACCCGGAACTCCAAATTCTCCCTGCGATAGTCTTCCTGCTCCTCTACCAGGAGCACGAACGCCAGCGGCGAAGACCACGGTGAGTACTGCACCTACGACACGGGGAGGGAAAAACAGGGACACACACATGCAACACGCAACACCCCTACCCTCACCCCCACCCACTACAACAAACACACTAGTGCATATTGATACATCACAGATACACACCCAACCCCCCCGGAAGAAGACAATAGAAAATGAGTGTAACCATTGTAATATATTAAAATAAAGTAGGCAAAAATATATATATACACCATTTACAAAATATATACCAAGCATAGTAGTCCAGGTAGTGCTCCAATTAAGTCCGCAGAACACTGGGCCCACACGGTATGGGCGAGGCCCACACAAGATCGCCGACCATGACGGAGAGAAAACTGCAGGGGCATCAGAGAGCAACAAAACAGGCACCTCAGGGGGAGGGAAAGGGGGGGCACCTCAGCCGCTTGAGTGCACAATGCCAAATCCACGAGGGGGCCACATGCCCACTGTACAATCCTGGGGAGTGCAAAGCCACAGTCTCTCAAGTCTCTACAGTGGGTGGGTTGCCCACTGTTCCATCCTGTGGAATGCAAAGCCACAGTCTATCAAGTCTCTACAGTGGGTGGGTTGCCCACTGTACCATCCTGGGGAGTGCAAAGCCACAGTCTATCAAGTCTCTACAGTGGGTGGGTTTCCCACTGTTCCATCCTGGGGAGTGCAAAGCCACAGTCTCTCAAGTCTATACAGTGGGTGGTTTGCCCACTGTTCCATCCTGGGGAGTGCAAAGCCACAGTCTCTCAAGTCTATACAGTGGGTGGTTTGCCCACTGTTCCATCCTGGGGAGTGCAAAGCCACAGTCTCTCAAGTGGATAATAGTCTCCACTGGTTGAGGATGGGGCATGGTGCCCAGAGTACTTCATCCTGCTAAGGACAGAGGTAGTGGATGGATCTCTCCACTGGTTCTGGAGGGGGCATGGTGCCCAGAGTGCTTCATCCTGCTAAGGACAGAGGTAGTGGATGGATCTCTCCACTGGTTCTGGAGGGGGCATGGTTCCCAGAGTGCTTCATCCTGCTAAGGACAGAGGTAGTGGATGGATCTCTCCACTGGCTCTGGAGGGGATATGCTGCCCAGAGTGCTTCATTCTGCTCGTGACAGACTCAGTAGCGTCAGTGCCCTTGGCGCTCATGGGCCAGCGGTGCATGAGATGTCGGTGCCCTGTTCAGCGGTGCTTGAGACGGCGGTGCCCTGTTCAGCGGTGCTTGAGACGGCGGTGTCCTGTTCAGCGGTGCACGAGACAGCGGTACCCTGTTCAGCGATGCATGAGATGGCGGTGCCCTGTTCAGCGGTACTTGAGACGGCGGTGCCCTGTTCAGCGGTGCTTGAGACGGCGGTGCCCTGTTCAGCGGTGCATGAGGCGGCGGTGCCCTGTTCATCGGTGCTTGAGACGGCGGTGCCCTGTTCGGCGGTGCCCTGTTCAGCGGTGCTTGAGACGGCGGTGCCCTGTTCAGCAGTGCTTGAGGCGGCGGTGCCCTGTTCAGCGGTGCTTGAGGCGGTGGTGTCTTGTTCAGCGGTGCTTGAGACGGCGGTCTCCATTGCAGTGACTCAGCTGCTGGCGGACCTTCATGGCCCAGCGTGGCTTTTGCTGGTGGTCCTTCATGGCCCAAGGGGGCTTGTGCTGGCGGTGGCCTCCTGGGCATCTGGGCTTGTGCTGGCGGGGGCCTCCTGGGCAGCTGGGCTGGTGCTGGCGGTGAACTTCTGGGCAGCTGGGCTTGTGCTGGTGGGGGCCTCCTAGGCAGCTGGGCTTGTGCTGGCAGTGCCCTCCTGGGCAGCTGGGCTTGTGCTGGCAGTGGTCTCCTGGGCAGCTGGGCTTGTGCTGGCGGTGGCCTCCTGGGCAGCTGGGCTTGTGCTGGCGGTGGCCCCCTGGGCAGCTGGGCTTGTGCTGGCGATGACCTCCTGGGCAGCTGGGATGATGGCGGTCTTCTCCGCCATGCTGCTCTTCCTAGACTTGCTGACCTTCTTGTGCCCCTTCCCCACCTTGGAAGGTGTCGCAGCTGACTCCACACTCCCACCTGTACCCCTGGGAGCGGCTTTGGTGGCTGGAGTCTTCCCCCTCTCCCGCTGGGCAATGGCCAACTTCTGATGCTTCACAGGTGGGGGACTGTCTGTGCTGTGGCTCCGTGCCACACTGGCTGCCCCGGTGGCCGGTGCACTCCACATTCCAGTGACTACAGGCACCACTGGTCCCGGAGATGTTGTGGCTGAGGTGCTAGTTCTGGACCTAGGAGACAGACGGGGTGGGGGAGGTGTGGGAAAGAGGTCAAGGTTGGACAGGAAAAGTTGTTGGGACACACTGGGATGGGTAGCTGGAGGGGGTTTGGGAGCTGAGGAAGAGGTTGTGGTTGTAGGAGGTGTTCGTTTGCTGACTTTGGGTGAAGGTGCATGTGCTGGAGGCTGTCGTGAGGTGGATGGCTGTTGGGTGGGTGGGTGCCTGCATTTGTGTATCTTGGGAGGGGGCGTCACAGACACAGTGGGAGAGGACACAGGGGACGTGTGAATGGTAGTAGGGGTGGTGACTGCAAGTGAGCGGGATGAGGTGGTGGGTGTGCTGGAGAGGGGCGTAGTGGCTGTAGAGGTAGTGCATGCAGGTGTGAGTGTATACGAGACAAGGAGGGAGGAGTGAGACGAGGAGGAGGGGGACACAGTGGAGGCAGTGGATGTTGCTATGTCTGCATGTGGGTGATGCTTGCATGAGTGCCTGTGGGATGTGTGGTGCTTATGTTTGCCTGAGCTTCCCTTATGTGTTGACGTGTGTGCATGCTGGTTTGTACGTGTGCTTGGGATAGGTTGAGGTACAGGGGATTGGGTCGGGTGGAGGAAGTTGGAGGGGGGAGGCTAGGTACAGGGACAATGGCTGCCATCAGTGCTGAGGCAAGAGTCTGAAAAGCTCGCTGAAGGGCCGCCTGACCTGAATGAATGCCATCCAGGAATGCATTTGTTTGTTGCAACTTTCTACACCCTGGATGGCATTCAAAATGGTAGACTGCCCAACAGTGAGGGACCTGAGGAGGTCAATGGCCTCCTCACTGAGGGCAGCAGGGGTGACTGGGGCAGGGCCTGAGGTGCCTGGGGCGAAGGGGATGACACCCCCCGGGTGAGCGGGCACAGGGCGATGGCTGAGGGGCTGCTGGGAGGGCGGTGCTGGAAGGGGGTCATGCAGCTGTTCCTGTAGATGGCGGGGGCACAGAAGTTGCCTCCACCACAAGGGAGCTCCCATCAGAGGATGAGTCCATGTCACTGGTCTCAGCTCCTGTCCCCGCCGTGGAGCTCCCCTCACCCTCCGTCCCACTGGTGAAGTCCGATTCCGTAGTGTGGCCCTCCATTGCCATGTGGGATGCAGCCCCCAGGTGCTCCGGTGCCACTGCTCCTCCGCCTGATGATGTTAATGCACACAAGAACAGGGAGACCACAAAAAGGGGGACGACGTCAGAAGAAAGACATGTTGAGTGCATGCATTACCGCTACAGTTGGTGGACACGACAGACACAGAAGCCCCCTGCACTACGCCGCGCTCTTGGGCTCCACTGTTCAATTCCTGGGAAATGGCCTACAAGGCTATGGACGACATCTGAACACATAGATGACACAGGGGCATGACTAGGTGTACTTGGCACTCTACAGAGGTGGGCTGGGGTGCCACATGGCCTGCTTTACGGAGGGACCTTGCCTACGGAACTCGCCCTGGCCTAGGGAAACCCACAGCCCACCTCCCCCACCCAGACCCCTCCACTGCACGCAAAGTCAGCAGAATGCGAGTGTACTCACCCCGTGTGTCTGCTGTGATGCCCTCAAGCACCCATCCAACTCCGGGTACCCCACCGCCAGGATCCTGAACATCAGGGGGGTCATGGTGCGATGGGCACCCCTCCCACGTTGGGAGGCCAGCCCCAGCTGAGCCTCCGCCGTCTTCTTGCTCCAGCGGCGAATGTCCTCCCATCTTTTCCGGCAGTGGGTGCTCCGTCTGTGGTGGACCCCCAGGGTCCGGACTTCCTTGGCGATGGCACACCAAATATCTTTTTTCTGGTGGGCGCTGACCTACGTGATTTGTACAGGGGGAAGAGATCAAATCAAATCAAATCAAATCATAAATATTTATAAAGCGCGCTACTCACCCGTGCGGGTCTCAAGGCGCTAGGAGGAAGGGGTTACTGCTGCTCGAAGAGCCAGGTCTTGAGTAGTCTCCGGAAAGCGGAGTGGTCCTGGGTGGTCCTGAGGATGGTGGGGAGGGAGTTCCATGTCTTGGCGGCCAGGTAGGAGAAGGACCTCCCACCCGCCGTGGTGCGGCGGATGCGAGGGACGGCGGCGAGAGCGAGGTTGGCGGAGCGAAGAGGACGGGTGGGTGTGTAGAAGCTGAGGCGGCGGTTGAGGTATTCGGGTCCCTTGTTGTGGGTGAGGAGTCGGAAGGTGATCCTTTTGTTGATGGGAAGCCAGTGCAGGTGTCTCAGGTGGGCAGAGATGTGGCTGTTGCGGGTATGTTGAGGATGAGGCGGGCGGAGGCGTTTTGAATTCGTTGCAAACGTTTCTGGAGTTTAGCGGTGGTTCCTGCGTATAGGGTGTTGCCGTAGTCCAGGCGGCTCGTGACGAGGGTGTGGGTCACGGTCTTTCTGGTGTCGGCGGGGATCCAATGGAAGATCTTTCGGAGCATGCGGAGGGTAAGGAAGCAGGAGGATGATACGGCATTGACTCGTTTGGTCATGGTGAGAAGTGGGTCCAAGATGAAGCCGAGGTTGCGTGGGTGGTCTGAGGGGGTCGGTGCGGTGCCAAGGGCCGTGGGCCACCAGGAGTCGTCCCAGGCGGTCGGGGTGATTCCGAGGATGAGGACTTCCGTTTTGTCTGAGTTCAGTTTCAGACGGCTGAGTTTCATCCAATCTGCGACGTCTTTCATTCCATCTTGCAGGTTGGTCTTGGCGCTGGTGGGGTCCTTGGTGAGGGAAAGTATCAGTTGAGTGTCGTCGGCGTAGGAGGTGATGATGATGCTGTGTTTGCGTACGATGTCGGCGAGGGGGCTCATGTAGACATTGAAGAGTATCGGGCTGAGCGAGGAGCCTTGTGGGACGCCGCAGATGATCTCGGTGGGGTCTGAGCAAAAAGGTGGGAGGTAGACTCTTTGGGAGCGGTTGGAGAGGAAGGAGGTGATCCGGTCCAGGGCCTGTCCTTGGATCCCGGTGGAGCGGAGGCGGGTTCTTAGGGTGCGGTGACAGACGGTGTCGAAGGCAGCCGAGAGGTCGAGGAGGATGAGGGCGACTGTTTCTCCGTTGTCCATCAGGGTTCTGATGTCGTCTGTGACTGAGATGAGGGTGGTTTCTGTGCTGTGATTGGCTCGGAATCTGGACTGAGAGGGGTCGAGTAGGCTGTTGTCTTCAAGGAAGTTGGTAAGTTGCTTGTTGACGGTCTTCTCTATGACTTTCGCAGGGAATGGGAGGAGCAAGATGGGGCGGAAGTTCTTCAGGTCGCTTGGGTCCGCCGTAGGTTTTTTCAGTATGGCGTTGACTTCAGTGTGTTTCCAGCTCTCGGGGAAGGTAGCAGATGAAAACGAGCTGTTGATGATGGTCTGGAGGTGCGGGCGATGATGTTGTCGGCTTTGTTGAAGATGAAGTGTGGGCAGGGGTCCAAGGGGGCACCGGAGTGGATGGAGTTCATGATGGCTTTGGTCTCTTCCGTGTTGATGTGAGTCCAGGCGTTGAGGGTGATGGCTGGGGTTGTAGGTTCTGTGATGGTTGGCTGGGTCTGGTGTCCGAAGCTGTCGTGTAGGTCGGTGATCTTACGATGGAAGAAGGTGGCGAGGGAGTTGCAGAGGTCTTGTGAGGGCGTGATGGCGTTGGCGTTGGCATTAGGGTTGGAGAGCTCTTTGACGATGTTGAAGAGTTCTCTGCTGTTATGGCTGTTTTTGTCCAGTCTGTCTGTGAAGAAATTTCTTTTGGCGGCGCGGATCAGTTGGTGGTGTTCGTGGGTAGCGTTCTTGAGGGCAGTCATGTTATCTGTGGTGTGGTCCTTGCGCCAGGCTTTCTTGAGGGTGCGGCAGGTTTTCTTTGATTCCTTAAGGGTGTCGGTGAACCAGAGAGGTTTTTTTGGTGTTGGTCTGTCTTGGGAGGCGTCTGAGGGGAGCGAGGTTGTCTGCGCAGTTAATGATCCAAATTGTGAGGCTGAGGGCTGCGTCGTTGGGGTCGGAGGAGAAGGTGGGTTGGTTGTCGTTGAGAGTGGAGAGAAGCTGTTCCTCAGGGATTTTGTGGTTATTGCCAACTGCACCGTCAAAGTGATTGGCCCCCATCCCTACCCTTGCCATGTGGCACATGCACTCACCGTCGTTTCATGCATGCCGCACTCTCCCCCCTTCCGTCTTACATCTACCCCTCTCCACACAGGCATAGCCCATACATCATGCTCCCAGTGTACTTACCTGTTGGTCTGGAGGACCGTAGAGTAGCGTGTACTGGGGGAGGACCCCATCCACGAGTTTCTCCAACTTCTCCGATGTGAAGGCAGGGGCCTATTCCCCAGACAATCGAGCCATTGTCTCTTCCAGACCGAGGTCACAGCAGCACTTGCAGTGTAGGTCCTCTCCTGTCGAAGATCAGGTATCGAGTGAATGAACAGATAGAAAATGGCGGTCACGTCCGTGGCAGTGCGTTCCGTCACCACCGGCGTACATTGTCATTGGCTCCTGGGACCCATAGGGTCCAATGTTAATCAATGCAGCATTGCGCCGCGGTCTTTGACCGCTTACCGCGACGGTGTACAACGCCAGCGCATTTACCTCACATCCCATTGTCCCACTTTACAGGTCAGGCAGCCGCCATTTCAGGGGCCCACATGGCTTCATTTTCAACTGCGTCACACATACCTAGGCACACATACCGGCCACTTTTTGATTATGAATGGTGTTCTGTGTAAACTGTCAGTACGTACCTCTGAGTTGTTTGACTCTGTGCTGGCTGTTGTCCTTCATAGGCACCGTCCACTGGGACATGTGAGGAGATGGCGGCATCCTCTGGTGTACCGACCGTTGGTGGACCTGTCGGCAATGGAGACATGACATGTGATAATCACATACAGGCTTGACCGTGCCACAATCCAGGAATTGTGTACCCAGCTGGAGCCAGACCTGATGTCAGCTATCCGCCATCCCACAGGAATCCCCCCTCAAGTACAGGTACTGTCAGTACTCCATTTCCTTGCAAGTGGGTAATTTCAAACAACAGTGGCCATAGCATCAGGGATGTCCCAGCCTATGTTTTCCAACGTGTTGTCCAGAGTGTTGTCTGCCCTGCTGAAACACATGCGGAGCTACATCGTTTTCCCTCAGGTGGAGAATTTGCCTACAGTGAAAGGTGATTTCTATGCCCTGGGACATATCCCCAACATCATTGGTGCCATTGATGGGACACATGTGGCTTTGGTACCCCCCCACAGGAGTGAACAGGTGTACAGAAACCAGCCGAGTTATCATTCGATGAATGTACAGATGGTATGTTTGGCAGACCAGTACATCTCCCATGTGAATGCCACATTCCCTGGCTCAGTGCATGACGCTTACATTCTGCGGAATAGCAGCATCCCTTATGTGATGGATCAACCCCAGAGGCACAGTGTGTGGCTATTAGGTGAGCACATGGAAGCTAGTCAGTGGAATGGTTGTCTGGGTCTGGGGATATCCCTCCAGGTTAGTGTATGTCTAACAGTTGTCCCTCGCCATTTGAGGGTGACTCTGGTTACCCCAACCTGTCATGGCTACTGACCCCAGTGAGGAATCCCAGGACAAGGGCAGAGGAACACTTCAATGACGCCCATAGGCGAACTAGGAGGGTGATTGAGCGGACTTTCAGCCACCTGAAGGCCAGGTTCAGGTGCCTCCATATGACAGGTGATTCCCTATTCTACTCACCAAAGAAGGTGTGCCAGATCATTGTGGCCTGTTGTATGCTTCAAAACTTGGCTTTGCGACAACAGGTGCCTTTTCTGCAGGAGGATGGTCCAGATGGCGGTGTTGTTGCAGCTGTGGAGCCTGTGGACAGTGAAGACGAGGAAGCAGAGGAAGAAGACATGGACAACAGGGACTCAGTGATCCAGCAATATTTCCAGTGAGACACTGGTAAGAATACAAACCTGCCTACTACATGTACTTAAACACTACTACCTCCCTACTGTCTGTCGTTTTCACCCAGTGTATGGTCACTGAGTTGTCACTTTCCCTTACGATTTCACAGATGTGGGTCCCACTGTGTGACATCTGCTTTGATTCCTCATGGACTAGAGCTGTGTGACATAGGTATGTTGACATTACCGATGAAAAAGCTTTTTGCCACAGTTATTGCTAATATAGTATTCCAAAAATAACAGACAGACTCCAGATTGTTTTGTGCTTTAAGGGTGTTTATTTAAGTGCTCAATATTGGAGGGGGTTGTAAAATGGTGAGGGGTGATGGCGGAGGAATGTCCATGGCAGAGTCCAGTCTATTAGTGTCACAGGTGCATTGCCCAAATGGGCATAGGAAGAGGAGCTGGGGCAGTTAAAGGACAGACAGGGTGACAAAGTGGGACAGTAGGATGACAATCAGGGTGGTCTCATTTCTTGGCGGGGTCTTGGCATCATTCTCTGTCTTTGTCCTGGATCTCAGGGACCGTTTGCGGGGTGGTTCTCCCTCTGCAGGGGGTGGGGTGCTGGTGTCGTGGTCCTGAGGCGTTGCCTCCTGTCCACTAGCGCCGGCGGAGGTGGTGGGCAGTTCATTGTCCAGGCTAGTGTCAATGGCCCCTTGTAGTGCCACAGTGTCCCTCCTGGTGTTGAGTACTTCCTTCAGCACCCCTACGATGGTGACCAGGGTGGAATTGAGGGTTCTGAGTTCCTCCCTGAAGCCCAAATACTGTTCCTCCTGCAGGCATTGGGTCTCCTGAAACGTGGCCAGTACCGTTGCCATCGTCACCTGGGAGTGGTGGTAGGCTCCCATGATGGAGGAGAGGGCCTCTTGGAGAGTGGGTTCCCTGGGCCTGTCCTCCCCCTGTCGCACAGCAGCCCTCCCAGTTCCCCTATGTTCTGGGCCTCCGTCCCCTGGACCGTGTGCCCACTACCACTGCCCCCAGGTCCCTTTTGTTGTTGGGGTGGTGGGTTAGCCTGGGTTCCCTGTAGTGGTGACACACTGCTGATTGACGTGTCCTGGGGACGGAGGTATGGGCCCGCTGGGTGGGTGCTGTGGTGGTGTTTCCAGGGAGGAGAAGCTCTGTAGTGGCCTGTGACTGGGTGAGGGGAACCGACTGCCCCGAGGTCCCCGATGGGCCAGGCTGGTCATCTAGATCCAGTTGGACAGAGCTGCTGTCATCACTGTGGGCCTCTTCTGTTGGTGGTGTGGATATGTGTGGACCCTCCTGTCTGGTGATGTTGGGTAGGGGTCCTGCAGGGGTATAAAGGCATGAATATTGGATCTGTGTGTATCAAGGTGTGCAATGGGTGGGTGACTGTGTACCCCAGTGCTAGCATTCCTATGTGGGACCTTGTGTGATGATGGTTTAGGGGGGTGTATGGGTATGTGCAGTGGGCATGCTTTAGTGATGGGTGTCCATGCTTTGTTGTTGCATGCAGGGCTTGGTGTTGGGATGGGTGGGTTGTGATAGTGGGACATTTGTGAGGAGTAGGAGTGATGGGGCTGAGGGTGAGGGTGGGGGTATGTGATGGCATGCAGGTAATAGTTAAGATTTGACTTACCAGAGTCCATTCCTCCACCTACTCCTGTGAGTGCCTCAGGATGCTGAATCGCCAAGACCTGCTCCTCCCATGTTGTTAGTTGTGGGGGAGGAGGTGGGGTCCGCCGCCAGTCCGCTGAACTGCCAGGTTGTGTCTGGAGACCACAGAACGCACCTTCCCCCGTAGGTCATTTCATCTCTTCCTGATGTCCTCCCGATTTCTTGGGTGCTGTCCCACTGCGTTGACCCTGTCCACTATTCTTCGCCATAGCTCCATCTTCCTTGCAATTGAGGTGTGCTGCACCTGTGATCCAAATAGCTGTGGCTCTACCCGAATGATTTCCTCCACCATGACCCTGAGCTCCTCCTCCGAGAACCTGGGGTGTCTTTGCCGTGCCATGGGGTGGTGTAGGTGATGTGTGGGGTGGTGTGTGGGGTGATAAGTGTGCTGATATGTAGTGGTGTGTTGTGTGAGGTGCGTGGAAGTTATGTGTGTGATGGTGTTGTGTGCCTGTGGATGCTAGTGTTGTTGATAGTGGTGTCTCTCTCTGGCTTTCGTTCGTGATGTGTGGTCGTAAGGGTTTGTGGGTGATGTGGGTGTGTGTTTTATATTGTATTGAGTGTGTGGGAGTGGTGTGTGTATGTGTATCAGGTGTGTGTATTTCGAATTGTCCAATGTGGCTGTGTTTTGGAGATGTGTGTGTATTTTGAGCGCGGCGGTGTGTACCGCCAATGGAATACCGCGGTTGAAAGACCGCCACGTGGATTCGTGTGTCGTGATAGTGTGGGCGTATTTCTGTTGGCGTGACAGTGGAGGTTTTGTTTTCGCCAGTTTATCACTGACCTTTGGTGTGGCGGACTTCTGTGGGTGTCTGAATTTTGGCGGATTCCGAGCAGTGGGTCATATTGACCGTGGCGGAATTCCACTGCCGCGGCGGTGTGTTGGCAGTGTTCTGCATGGCGGTAAGCGGCTTTTACCACCAATGTTGTAATGAGGGCCTTAATGTCCTACCATCCTGCATTCTTAATCTGCCCGTGATAAAAACAGTGCTCCACATGTGAGGAGAGACAGATGAAATGTCAGGAACCTCTAAAGCAGAACATGGGTCAATGTCTGTGTCCTAGCAGAGGGGAACTGCAGATTAGTATGGAGTTCAGAGAGTGAGAGACATGCTTATACCAGGAGGTCTGGCACCCACTTCATGTCTATGTCTTGCCTGAAATGGACCATGCAGCCTAGGGGAAAATTTTAGGTACGACAGTACCATCCCAGATCTACTAACCCAGTGGAGTTGAAATGCTGATGGTGAGTGGAGAAAACACCTCGAGCAAGGAGGCCAGACCCCCTATTCTGTTTCAATTTTTAAAAATGTATTCCATCTTACCTTCAAGTGCTCTGAAATGAGTAGATCAGAGGTGACACCTCCAATGTACTCTCCCAGTCGTGCTGAAATGTTGATGGGGCTGAGATCAAAGAGAAACATATGTTTTGCCACTACATTTCTCTTTTTCTGTTTGCTAAAAAAGATATCCCTGGGATTCAGAGAGAATGCCATGTGTCTTGGGTTGCAGTGGGGTGATTAGAAGATAACTTCCTTGAGCTGCTCCTTCTGTAAAACTGATATGCAAATGGAGCTTAAGGGTCATAGAGAAGCATCCCTTGTACCAGAAGGCCTAATCCAACCAGCAAAGGGTATTTTTCTGGTGTCCTGAATGTGGCATAATGGGGCTAACAGCCCAAAGATACTCCCCTAGTGAAACTGATCATTGGGTGATAGGTGGAGATGAGAGAAGTACATACACACTGGCTAAAAACACACCACCCATTTAGTTATTTGTTAGGAAACAATGAACCATGGAGTTTAAAGTATATTAATACATGGTTGGGGGTACCATGCATTATCTGGTATTACTAACTACTTAAAATGCTGGCGGCAAGTGAACTTAAGAGAATGTAATTCCTTCTGCAGAAAGGTCCAACTCCCTACTTAGTATAAATCTTTCCAACTGAACAAAATAGTCATTCGGGGTCAAAGAAAGAAACATCGCTTTACTACATGTCTCATTCCACAGCACCTTTCTATTTTTCTGTTTATAGAAAAATGATTTCTAGAGTCCAAGGGACATGAGCAGATTTGGTGCTAACAAACCTGAACTGCTCTCCCAGGGGAGCTGAAATGCAGATGGTGGCTAGAGATTAGAGAGAAATCGCTTGTACCCAGAGTCCAGGCTCCCTATTCCTTTTCTGTTTGTAAAGAGATAATCCCTGGTGCCCTTGAGCCTTTACTGTTCCTTGAATTGGGAGACTGGGGTAACACTCACAATCTGCTCTTTCAGTTAGCTGCAAAATGTATGTGGTTGGTGGTCAGTGAGAACCACACATTGACAAATGGAGATGTCTGTGCACTTGTTTCTATTTGTTTACAAAGAATGTTTCCTGGACTTCGGTGTTATTCCAACACTGCTAATTTTAAATGCAAACAAGACTTATGCAAGAAGGTCCTACACCGAGCTCTGTTTCCCTATCCAAAAAACTATCCTAGCAGTCTAGTGAGTATTTCATGTCCAGAGGTTTGAGTCATGGGTGTGTCTGTTTGTTCTTCATAATGAGACATACTTTGGGCCAAAAGGTACCCTTCTCTACTACATTTCACTTTCCATAGCTACAGAAGAACAGCCAAGACACACAAGTGATATTTTTGGTCCCTGGTGGGAGCAAATCAGGGGAAATACTCCCAATCTTTTCCCCACCCAAGAGCATCCGAAAGACAGGTACTGACCAGAGGTAGATTTGATTTGTGCCAGGTGGGATGTCTCCCTTTCAGGTCTCTTGAATGGGACGGTTTGGGTGTAAACCTTCAATCTCCCCCAGCAACTTCAAACACCAGCCACCCCCATCAACCTCCCAACCTGCTAACCTCATTAACCAAAGACTACCAACTGACAGCATAGAACCCTCTAGCCATCAAGGACACTGCAGCAATAATGAAGCCACAAAGCCACAAAGGGGCAGCCACAGACCCTTACCCAACCCTTATTATACAACATGGGAAGAGCCACAATCAGCACGGGAAACATCCTTTTTTACGACTTTTTTATTACGAAAGTCGTGGTTAACGAAAGCGTAACAACGCTTTTTTTAACCACGACTTCGTATTTTTGTGCCTTAACTACGTATGTTCTGAACAACGAACATGCGTGGTTAAGGTACAAAGAAGGGAGTTGGCGAAGGTAAGTGGTGGGTTTAGGTTTTGGGGTGGGGTTGGGGGGTGGGGCGTTTTTGGTTTTGGGGAGGGGGTGGGGGGTTAGGGGGTTTTAGGTTTTGGGGTGGGGTTGGGGGGGTGGGGCGTTTTGGGTTTTGGGGAGGGGGTGGGGGGTCAGGGGGTTTTAGGTTTTGGGGTGGGGTTGGGGGGGTGGGGCGTTTTTGGTTTTGGGGAGTGGGTGGGGGGGTTAGGGGGTTTTAGGTTTTGGGGTGGGGTTGGGGGGTGGGGCGTTTTTGGTTTTGGGGAGGGGGTAGGGGGTCAGGGGGTTTTAGGTTTTGGGGTGGGGTTGGGGGGGTGGGGCATTTTTGGTTTTGGGGAGGGGGTGGGGGATCAGGGGGTTTTAGGGTTTGGGGTGGGGTTGGGGGGTGGGGCGTTTTTGGTTTTGGGGAGTGGGTGGGGGGTCTGGGGGTTTTAGGTTTTGGGGTGGGATTGGGGGGAGGGGCGTTTTTGGTTTTAGGGAGTGGGTGGGGGTCAGGGAGTTTTAGGTTTTAGGGTGGGGTTGGGGGGGGTGGGGCGTTTTTGGTTTTGGGGAGTGGGTGGGGGGTCAGGGGGTTTTAGGTTTTGGGGTGGGGTTGGGGGGGTGGGGTGAGGGATGTAGGGTGAATGGTGCCTATTGCTAATGATTTTATCAGGAATGCCTTTACAACGAAATATCGTTGTTAAGGCATTCGTGGTAAAATCATTAGTAGTAAGGACGAGGTCGGTGTTCCGACCTCGTTGTTAAGGTTAGTAGTTGTTTTTAATTCGGTGTTCCGTCATATAATCCAACACCACCCTCAAGACAGCTACCTTCCTAGAGAACTGGAAACTTGCCAAAGTCACCCCTCTCCTAAAAACCCCTCAGCTAAACCCAAAGTACTCAGCAACTACCAACCCATCTCATTCCTCCCCTTCCCGGCCAAAGACATTGAGAAGCCCTTCAACAGACAACTGTCTGACCACCTAGAATGCCTAAAACTCATGAATGACTCACAATCAGGAATCTGAAACAGCCACAGCACTGAAAAAGACCTCATCGCTTTCACAGATGACATACACACCATTCTAGACCATGGACAGACCGCAACCCTCATCTTCCTTGACCTCTCTGCCAATTCCAATACCATCTCCCACCAGACATTACCAGGCTACACACAGGGGAAATTTAAGGACCACTACTCAAATGAATAGCTTCCTTCCCTTCTGGAAGAACACAACGAGTCAGACTCATGCCATTTACATCTAAACTCGAAGACCTCATCTGTGGACTTCCACAGATATCATCTTTCAGCCCCCACACTTTTCTACATGTACGTGACTCCTCTGGCTAACATTATAAGATCCCACAAAATCACATAATTTCCTATACGGACGAGACCCAGTTCACTTTTTCCTCTCAGACTACATCATCACCATAATGACAGTCCTCAAACTATGCATGACCAGCGTGATCAGTTGGATGTCTTTCTCAAGCTCAACACCAACAAAACTGAACTGCTGATCTTCTGGAATAAGACCTCATCTTGGGACTCCACCTGGTGACCTGCTGAAGTCAGACCTAAACCCATCCCAGCTGACAATGCTAGGAACCAAAACTTCATCCTAGACACCAACCTCACCGTACATTCCCAGCCTAATGCCGTCACCTCTTCATACTTCCACATCCTCCGCATGCTACGTAAAACCTTCAAGTGGCTCCCACTGGACACCAGATGTACCATCACACAGGCCCTAATCTCAAGCAAATTGGACAACAGTACCACATTGTTCACCAGCACCCCAACCCATCTTCTTTACAGACTGAAACCATCCAAAACACTGCTGCTAGACTCCTCAGAGAACACCCCTGGCTCCCCATTCAGATGCACTGCCAGTTCAAACTTCTCACACATGGGTTCAGGTCACAGCAGAAAATGGAACCTGCATACCTCAATCATCAGCTTCACTTCGTTCAACCCACCAGACAACTTTGCTCAGCATCACTCCTACTTGTACACACACCCTCCTTCCACAGAAGCAGAACAGCCACAGTCATTCTCCTACCGAACCTCCAAATCCTGGACCGACCTCTGCCAACACACCAGGGCCTCCTCTTTACTTCTTCAATTCTGAAAGAAGCTGAATACCTGGCTTTTTGATTAGCCTTCTTGCAAGTCCATCAAGACTGCCTGTACTAAGGCCAAGCCTCACCACACACCTAGTCAGTGCCTAAATACCCCCACGAGTGACAAGCAGCACCCTATAATTCCACCTTACATTTACATTGCATTTTTAACTTATAATTAATGATTTTTTAAATGAAGCAATAGTGTTTTGTAATTGTTTAGAAAACATGTTTTGTATAATGTTTATATAATTAGTTACATTTGATGTTTTTATGTTAATTTATTTCTATCCATGTGATGGAAAATTCCTCTATCATATAGTTGTATAATATTTATAAAATTATTACGTTACTTTCCAAATTATTGATATATGATGTTTTGTTTTTAAAAATAATAAGTGTGTTTTTAATATATTTTGTTTATTGGCTATTTACCAGCATTATATACATTACATCGCATCCCCAGTATACATTAGTATATTGCGCTCCACCAGGAGAGAGTTTAACAATGACTCAAGCAATATAAACAATAAAAAAAATAACTGTATATTTGCTACGTTCCATTACAAGGACTGCTATCTCATGTGCCTCTGGGCTCAGGTCCCTTTTCAGTTATTCCCATCGCTGTCTCCCTTTCTGGAGCCATTTGTCACATGGGGAAAACTCAATCATGCTGTGGGGTATTCAATGGCTGAGTATTTCTGTGACTCCCCCCCCCCCCCACCTGCCCAGTGTTCATCAACAGTTCAAAACAGTCATGGTCGCCCCCACGTCCATTTGGGAACGCTCGTAGGTATCCGTGGGAGCTGTGTCTTGGGACTGTGTACCCTGTCCATTGTCCACATGCTGACCTGTGAGCATATTTTCTATAAGTGTTGCCTATGTTTCTAAATCCTCCTGTAACTTATATTTCCTACAACTGAGCTTCACGTGTATTTCCCCAGCAATCACCCACTCATCTATGTACCTGCACCATAGGGCTACAGAGGGGGACCTAGCACCCAGCCATCCCATAGAAACCTTTCTCTTAGCCAAAACTAATGCCAACTACAATGAACGTCCAACTCATTTAATGTCCTCTAGGCCTTTTGATGGTTCTGAGCAGGCACTCCCTGGACAATTCCTCAATTAGTGCAGTCACTGTCCTCAATCTCGCAACCACCCTGAGCCAATAATCATGGACTCTCAGACACCCCCATGCCATGTGCAGGAAGGAGGCACTCTCCCTCCATCCCACATCTGGTACACTTTGCCCATGTACATCATACTCTCTCAGTCAAACAGGTCAAATCACGAATCTCAATAAACCGAACTCAGAGAATGATTCCAAACTATTAAATATATGAAAGATTACAAATATATCACTATGGACTTCATGTTTGGATCCTGGGGCCATTAGTTTGAAAACACAGCCTTGATACTGGCCATTGTATCATATTCCAGTCTAGAATTACAATATCACACAATTGAAACATACAAAGCACACTAAAGCATTACACACATTACTTTATATATGAATATCAAAAAGTACATGGTGATTTTTGTCTGGGCCCCTTCTGTCATAGTCCTACCTATGAACAGATGCCAAATAATAATCTTTGCCCAGCTTCTTTGTGTGCTCATGCTTGTATTCACCTGCCCATATCCAACTTTCCCAGTGGCCATGCCACAGCTACACAGCACCTCACCTTGATTTAAGGGATAAGCTCTGAAGGTTACACCTTGGAACCATTTTTCATAGTGCATTAAAGTGGATGAGACTCCATTAGGGTATCGCACACCACAGCAATGTCCCAAATTGGGGAAATGAGGAGTTTCACAGGTAAGAACCCAAAGGTCATACCTTAACAATATTTATTCATGCGTAGGAAAGACCTTAACCAATACATTTGAGATCGCACACCTAAAACATTGCTATGAAGTGGTTGTGCCAAGCAATGAATGGTACCTAACCATAATTTTGTGAACATGAAAAATAAGGTCTCTTTTGTCAGGGAAAAAGCTGTTGAAATCATCTAGTCTAACTCTGTCCACTCTGGTCCACATAATAAAGGGAAGCCCTAAGAAACACCAAACAAACACACACACACATATGCTCTCTTACTCTCTCTCTCTCACATACACACACACATTCACATGTAGTCACCTCACCTGACCTCTGGCTCAGTTTCATTTGCAGATTCGTCACCACTCCCCTGCTATACCAATTGTAAAACATTCCTTAATTATCTTTTTCAAAGATTGGGGAAGGTATTTTAAGGTCTCCTAATATGAACAGTTTCCTATCAACTAATGTGTGAATCCATTCCACAGATGTTAATAAAATGCTGCTGTATGGCAGAGGAGCACTGCTCTCATGCAAACAATTCCTCAATATTATATTCCCGAACACTACATCTTCTTACATCAAAGTGTATCCTTTCCCTTATTCTACTTCCTGTGCAATTCTGTCGCAACATGATCTACAATTTACTCACCACTCTCTCCTCCCTTCTTAATCTCATAAACACTGTCACTCGCATACATTTCCCACATTTGCAGAAGCAGGCCAGGAGGCCGCTCATTCTCCTCTGAAAGTGGGTGAGACTCCATTAGGGTATCTCACACCACAGCAATGTCCCAAACTGGGAAAATTGGGAGTTTCACAGGTAAGAACCCAATGTCATACATTAACAGCATTTATTCATGTGTAGGAAAGATCTTAATACATACTTTTAAATTCTTGCATCTAAAACATTGCTATGGAAGTGTATGTGCCAAGGAATGAATGGTACCTCGCCATAATTTGGGAAAATGAAAAATAAGGTTTCCTTTGTCACGGAAAAAAGCTGTTGAAATCATCTAGTCTAACTCTGTCCACTCTGGTCCACATAATAAAGGGATGCTCTAAGAAACACCAAACACACACACACACACATATGCTCTCTTACTCTCTCTCTCTCACACATACACACACACATTCACATGTAGTCACCTCACCTGACCTCTGGCTCAGTTTCATTTGCAGATTCGTCACCACTCCCCTGCTATATCAATTGTAAAACATTCTTTAATTATCTTTTTCAAAGATTGGCGAAGGTATTTTAAGGTCTCCTAATATGAACAGTTTCCTATCAGCTAATGTAAGAATCCATTTCCACAGATGTTAATTAAATGCTGCTGTTATTAAGCATGGCAGAGGAGCATTGTTCTCATGCAAACGAGTTCTCATTATTATAACCTTAGCAATAACATCTTCTTACACCAAAGTGTATCCCTTTACCTTATTCTATTTCCTGTGCAATTCTGTTGCAACATGATCTACACTTTACTCACCACTCTCTCCTCCTTTCTTAAACGCTGTCACTCCCACACATTCCCCACATTCGCAGATGCAGTGCAGAAGGCCGCCCATTCTCCTACCTGACAGCAAAGACCTGCAATGCCCTCCCCAGGACATCAGAACCTCCACAACACTCACAACATTTGGCAAGAAACTGAAGACCTGGCTCTTCGTCTGATGCTCCTGACACTTCGGACCAACTTGTAGAGAGCCACCCGGCCTCTTTAATACTTTGTAGCTGGTCCCTCGTGTCCGGACGGAACGCGGAACCGAGGTGATCTAATAAATGAGGGTCTGCGCTGACGCAGTTCCCTGTTAGTGTAAATACTGAGTGCATCTCTTTTATTTCATGTCCCAGGGCTGGTCGAGGCCCTGTGAAGCAGCATTGTACATTGGTGACGAGCGGGTACCGGAATCCCCGCGTCGGCCTCAGAGGACGTACGGAGCGCTGTGGAGACGGGCTGAAGCTTTGTGCCCGGCGGCGCAGTCCGCATCGAAAGACAAAGAGGCAAGTGGCGCGAGGCGCTCTAATTCGGGAGGCGCACCCCGCCTCTGTGCATTTAGCGTCCCACACATGGTTGAAGTGCAGTGCTGCCGCCCGGAGGCGCGCACAGCATCGGCAAGCTGCAAGCGCAGCTAAAGAAAAATAAAACAAGAACAATTAACGTGACCGGGAGGCAGCGCTCCAGCCCGGTAGCACCAGGAGGGGAAGGTGCGATCTTGGGCACATAGACCCCGCCCGGGCTGTGCTCCCCAGATGGGAACACAGCATAAGAGCCAGAGGGGCTCACACACAAGAAAAAAAATAATAATAAAAAGAGAGAAAAGAAAAAAAAAAGAAAGTGAGATGCAAATAGGGCAGAAGGCCCTGTGGAAAAAAAAATATATATATAGAAGAAAGGGACTTTAAATCAATAAATCACCTGCAGAAGAGAGAAAAAAAAAAAACCAGCGAAAATTAACAATCAAGGCAGCCCCTGTAAAAAAAAAAAAAAGGGATAAATAAGTGTACACACCATGAGTGCCCCAGCACAGGAAAACCTCCAGGCGCACGTGCAAGCAGGCCCCAGGGCCCACTCGTCTGTAACCGCACTGCCACCATTCAGCCAACTAATTGACCCTGCCACCGCCACGCCAAGATGGCGCTTATGTCTGAATCAATTAGAGAACTACTTCTGCGCCACAAGGGAGACAGATGGGGCTGTGCGCAGGTCTCTCATGCTGTTGATGGGAGGGCATGAGCTGCAAGAGTTGTTTGATGCGCTCCCCAACACCGGTGATAAGTCGGATTTCAATGCAGCGGTCGAAGCTCTGAACAAGCATTTTGACCCACAACTAAATTCAGACTTTGAGCGCTTTAAACTTCGGCAAGCTCAACAAACCGATGTCGAGTCAATGGACATGTTCTATGCCCGATTGAAAAAACTAGCAAGCTCATGCGTAGGCCTCAATCAACAAGAGGAGATCAGGGCGCCGATCATTCAAGGATGTCGTTCAAATGCGCTGAGGAAACTCATCCTACGTCAGCAGGGTATGCCCCTTGATGACATCCTAGTGTTAGCGCGCTCACATGAGTTGTCAACAGTAAGGGCAGATGCCATGGCAGCAGTACGGGGACAGTCCCTGGCAGCTGCGTCGACTGCACACCCGGTTCAGGTGAAGGAAGAGCATGTGGAGGTCATCCAAACGCGTCAGCCATCAGGAAGGAAGGTGAACGTTGGCGGACAAAATGCTCTCGCCTGCCGAAGCTGTGGGAATGATCACAAACCAACCATGGTGTGTCCAGCAAAAGGAAAACAATGTGAAAAATGTGGCAAAGATAACCACTTTGCCAGAGTATGCAGGTCTGGCAAAGGCTGGCAGGGGTACCAGAGGAGAAGAGACACCAGGGTCAGAAGCGTGACCGCCGAGGCTGACAATCCCAGCGAGACGATGGCTCAGAAAACCCCCGTTTTCAAAGAGGATGAAGATGAAGATATCTTTGTCATCTCATTCACGGGTGAGAGGCTACAGAAAAAGCGACCCCGCCCCATGAGCAAGGTCCACATCAATGGCAAGTCCGCAACAGTGCTCATAGATACCGGAGCATCGGTAAATGTAATGGATGAGACTCTGTTCAGACAGCTGACTCCCACACCAGTGCTCTCCCCTACTACCACCAGAATCTACAACTATGGGGGCAGAGAACCGCTTCCCCTGAGGGGCACGGTGGAGGTATCCGTGTCCAGCGAACAAGTGGCAGCACGGGCAAAATTCTACGTCGTGGTCGGAGACCGAGGTACACTACTAGGGTGCCACACTG
This sequence comes from Pleurodeles waltl, assembly GCF_031143425.1. NCBI lineage: Eukaryota > Metazoa > Chordata > Amphibia > Caudata > Salamandridae > Pleurodeles > Pleurodeles waltl. The sequence goes on from NC_090439.1 coordinate 464,983,831, forward strand.
CGGAGGAGCTTGAGTTAGTATTTTTCACGCGACAAATATATGACTCTCATGCTGAACGTTTAGTCGATGAGTTTCCGCAGCTCTTCGAAGGCCTAGGGCGACTTAAAGACAAAAGTGTTAAGCTACACATAGATCACAGGGTGACACCTGTTGCCCTCAGGCATCGACGAGTTCCGTTTCACCTACGCCCCGCCGTGGAAAGGGAACTACAACTATTTGAGGATCAAGGAGTGATCGAGAAGGTAGAAGGGCCCACACCGTGGGTGTCGCCATTGGTAATAGCGCCAAAACCCAAGCAGCCTGGTGCCATCCGTCTATGTGTCGACATGCGCCTGCCCAACAAAGCTATCAAAAGAGAGCGGCATATAACGCCTACAATGGATGATATCATAGCAGATCTGAACGGCGCACAGTGGTTCTCGAAGTTGGACCTCAATGCTGGGTATCATCAGCTGGAACTGGAGCCTGATAGTAGAAACATCACTACCTTTTCAATGCATGTGGGACTGAGGCGATACAAAAGACTGAGCTTTGGGGTATCCTCGGCCGCCGAAGTATTTCAAAACGCGATAAGAGAGACGCTCTCAGGAATGCAAGGGGTGATCAACTTGAGTGATGACATCCTCATATACTCCAAAACCCGAGAAGAACATCACCGACACCTAAGAGCTACATTGCAAAGGTTATCAGAGTCAGGCCTAACACTCCACAAAAAGAAATGTGCGTTCTATCAGACGTCAGTAGAATTTTTTGGATACATCTTCTCAAAGAATGGTCTGCAAGTTGACCCTCGGAAAGCGTACGCTATCCGTCAAGCGCCGATCACAAAAAACACCACTGAGGTGAGAAGCTTCCTGGGCATGGCAACATACTGTGGTAGTTTTATCCCGCAGCTTGCGACCATGGCTGAACCCCTCAGACAACTCACCAAGACCGGGCACCGGTGGGTATGGAGTCCAATGGCAGACAAGGCATTTGCCGTCATCAAGACAGCGCTACTTGACAACCCTCACCGGCGAAAGGAGGTCGTGGTAGATCCTAGTCCAGTAGGGCAAGGTGCTGTCCTTCTGCAGGAGCAAAACCCGCAGGAGTGGGTTCCGGTTGCTTATGCCAGTAGAGCATTGCCGTCAGTAGAAACACGCTATGCCCAAATAGAACGGGAGGCTCTGGCGATCCGGTGGGCGTGCAAACACTTCCACTTATACCTGTACGGCCAAGAGTTCCGGGTGGTGACGCCTCCAAGGTGGATGCAACCCTCAACCAGGTTAAAGAAGCGCTTCAACACAAAAAGTGGAAGCTGTTTCTGGAAAGAACCAAAGCAGCAAATCAGGAGTGCAAAGCCGTGATGCAAGGAATGTGGAGGGTGAGTGATGAACTATCCACGGATGGGCAAGGACTGGTCCTGAGAGGAAGGAGAATTGTGGTGCCCCAGAGTCTGTGGGCAAAAGTAGTGGAGCTAGCACATCAGGGCCATCAAGGCGCTGCAAAGACTAAGGCAAGATTGAGGGCAAAGGTATGGTTCCCTGGCATGGACAGCCAGGTGGATGAACTGGTGGGGAAGTGCCATTCCTGTATTATCACATCAGGAGAGCCACCTTGTTGCCCCGTGGTCACAGAGCCAGCGAGTGTGAAGCCGTGGGCAAAAGTGAGTATGGATTTTGGGAGCTTCCCGGATGGGCGACTGACGGTCGTCATCATTGACTCGTGCACAAAGTTCCCGGTCGTGGACGTTGTGTCTTCCACAGCGTTTGAGAATGTGAGACCGGTACTTCAGAAGACTTTTGCCATGTTTGGTCTCCCCAACGAAGTCAGAACAGACAACGGTCCGCCTTTCCATGGACAGGAATTCCGGTCTTACCTAGAGGGTTTGGCCATACGTCATCGCAGGATCATGCCATATTGGCCACAGGCCAATGGAGATGTTGAAAGGTTCATGCGAACTCTAAACCGAGCCCTCAGAATAGGAGTGGAACAAAGAGAAGACAGTGAGAAATGTCTACAAGAGTTTTTGAGCGCTTATCGTCAGACCCCCCACAGCACCACAGGGTGTGCCCCGGCCACACTGGTGTTCAAGGTCCCTCCTAGGGATTGCATTCCATCGGGTCCTCAGTGGGTCGCACCCGAGCTCGATGTTGAGGCCACACAACAACGCAGAGAGTCTACTAATCAGAAAGCCACCGAACGACGGCAAAGTAAATATCGAGGTTTTCAAAAAGGGGACAAAGTGGTGGTGAAGAGTCGCCGGCCAGGAGGAAAATTCCAGACCCCGTTTGAGCCCGAACCCTGGCAGGTTGTCAGTGTGAGAGGTGCCATGGTGACAGCAGCACGAGGCAGCCAGAGGGTCACCAGAAACGTATCGCATTTTAGGAGAGCTGGAATCCCAGTCGTAAACCAGGAGGAGGAGGTCGAAGACTCCACGGTGGAGTCTACTGCCGAGGAAGCCAGGAATGGGGACACTCCGGTGGTGACGCCAAGTGCCCGATTGCATCCAGGTGAAACCGACGCTTCTGAGGGATCCTCCCCTAGGGGCGGGCGCTATAATCTACGCCCTAATCCGGCCCCGAACAGTCAGCTCCGGGACTTCGTATATTCTCTGGGTCCCTAGAGAGATGTGGTAGATCCTGTCTGTTTTGTCATCTGAAGAGTTTTGTTTTCAGACGCTGCATGCCTCCTATCGATGTTTTGACATTTTCATGTTCACATATCTGTTTGTGATTAATTGTTTTCAGGTGTTTCTCCTCTTCTGTGTGAAGTAAAACATGGGAGGGATGTAGAGAGCCACCCGGCCTCTTTAATACTTTGTAGCTGGTCCCGCGTGTCCGGACGGAACGCGGAACCGAGGTGATCTAATAAATGAGGGTCTGCGCTGACGCAGTTCCCTGTTAGTGCAAATACTGAGTGCACGTCTTTTATTTCATGTCCCAGGGCTGGTCGAAGCCCTGCGAAGCAGCATTGTACACTACTCAGCGCTTAGAGACCCTCAAGGGTGATTAGCTCGTACTCTTTATATTCTCTTACATCATATTTTACATTACTTTAAAGCAGAAGCGTCATATAGGGGTCGCCAGGGGTCGCATCTGCGACCTCTGGCTTGCCCCTTGCGACCCCTTGCAAGGTCTCCTCGACCACTAGCCCTAGAGGTGGCAAAATCAGTGCCAGAGCACAGGAGCATCTGGTCCTTACGGACGTTGCTTGGTGCTCCACTTCCTTGTGTTCTGTCCTTTTTTAACTACACTTAAAGTGAATAATATATCCACTATTAGTGTAAAAAAATGGAGAACTGGTAGCCGGAATATGTCCCTCCTTGGTAGCTGAGGAAAATAAAAAAGCACTTTTAAATGTATGTTGTGTGCATGTTTGCAGTCAAGAGTGTGCTTATATAAAAGAGACTGCGTGTATGAGTGAATGTGAGTTTGGGTAAGCATGCATGTGTGAGTGAAAGTAAAGATGAAATGGCGTGTGATGTCAGTTCCGCCACCCCTGGCATTTTGGTGAATTGACGCCCATTCTTTAAAGGCGACTCAGTAGACACCAAAAATTCACGTTCCAGCTCCTTCATGGCTTCGCCTCTCTCATGCTCTCCCCCAAATTAATCTAGAAAGACATTTTATCGCAAATTGTCTCACCCTCGCTAAATCCCAGTCTCAGAGGTATGCGCTTGAATCTAGTTTGCCCATCTTCACATTCGCGAAGAACTTCTACCCTTTAGTGTTAGTTGACGGCTCTTTTAAAGGTTTCTTGTCCGTTCTAACTCTGCAGCCTTCCCCCCATGTAAACACTGAATATTGAGGAGTACTGACAGTTATGCAACACATTTCACATTAATGTGTTACATTACTGAATTAATGTATGCAACGCTGGCCTACTTTTGTCTTCACCGGATCACAAAATCACACAAACTGCCAACACAGAAATGTCACACGCTTATGGAAGTTCAAACAAGAATGTACCTGTGAAGACGTAGTCAGGATGAAAAACACAAGACCAACCTTCATTTGCAATTCATTGCTAATATTTCATAGTTGTCTCCTTGAAATTGTCAACAGTTCAGTACGACGTTGTGATAGCATATCGTTGCTTAACGTTGACAGAAAGCGATTGCGATTAAATAAATGATTCGATTTTTTGGAACATGCATAGGGGCAAAAGGCTGTGAAAGGTGTCCTCCCTGCCAAACAAATTTAAATGAGGGAGGTCAAAGTTTCCCACTTCATTCCTTGCCAAGTTCTATTAAAGGAAAGAGCAGACTCGTGCAATATGAGACACATTTGGTCCACCGAATTGAATGCAACAATCTATTTAAATAAGCAGTTGCAAAGTGGAGCTATGCTCCTCATTAACATTCCAAAAACAAAGAGGCAAACATAGCGCATTTTATAGGGGGGGCAAAATGGTCCTATACTTTTATGGCACCATTCGCCCTGTCCCGAACTGTTCTGTTTTATAATTTTTTATCATCAGGTGAAGGTACACTAGGTTCATGTATACTAACCATACACTGCGACTTTCAGAATGCATCCATTTGTTAAATAAAGGGCAGAACTAGAAGCTTGGCAACCCAATCATGTGGAATCACATGATCTGACTGTATGTTTAGGATTTTATCAAAATACTTTATCTTTCGGAGAATCAGCCTCAAATGTTTGGATTATTTTAGAAATCAGGAACACATTGCAAATTTATCGCCCATTTTATTGATCAGAACAGGGAAATGAAAAATTACAATTCCAAACTTCATAATGCTTTTGAATCTCTAGTAATGGTAGAGGAACATTCATTAAAATGAACTGACATCTTATTTGCAGTTTTTTTTTAAAGAAATGCAAACTCTATTCAGGACTCAAGTAGAAGCTATGGGTTATCAGAATTTCAATGGACGGTTCCACGATTGTATGTATGCGTGTGTAATTTCTGTTGCGCAAGGAGCGCTGCACGGGGTAAAAGACAAGCATAAAGTCGAGTGACTGGAGGGATAACTAGTCTGTAGAGCGTTGATGCACCATGATGTAGTGCTCTTTAAAGCTGTGTCTTGAACTCTTTCCTACATTGAAGCTGTGATGAGGGTGGTGTTGATGGATTAGGGAATGTTACTTCAGATCCTGGGTGAACAGATGAAAAGGCCTGCTACCTTGTTTATTTTACACTCCTTAGCCTCCATTCTGATGGTCTGCTGGCTGCGAGTGTACAGAGAGCTTGACTGCAAAATAAGTGGGGGTGATGGTAGTGATCGCTCTGTAAATGATGCAACTGGTTTTGAAGGTGGTGCAGACCTGCAAGGTGAACCAATGGAGTTATATCAGGATGAAGTAGATGTGAGCAAATATTTTCAACCCCTAGCTAAAACATGCTGCAGACTGCAGGAGGCCCTTAAGAGATGCCGGTGTAGAGTCTGAGAGACCATACAGCAGGGCATTACCGCAATCCAGGTACAAGACTATGGCCCATATTTGTGAAAAAGTGGCGCTTCAGATCTGATGTGCCACTTTTTGTGCACCCCCACCAGCACCTAATGACACCCCCTACCAGCACCTAATGACACAATGGTTGCACCGTATTTAACATATCATGCACCATGGTGGTCATTAGCACAATAGTGTCAACATTTTTGATGCTCTTGTGGTGCTTTGCTATACTAGAGTAAAAAATGTTGATGCTAGTGTAGTAAAGTGCAAGGAGGCCCATAGGTGTCTATGGGTGCATCACTTAAATGCCTGCTCTGAGCAGGCGTTAAAAATGACCCCAAAAAATGTGCAGTGAAATCTGTTAAATTTCACTGCGCCATTTTTGCAGGCCTCCTCGTGCCGGAATGCACCCCTTGCATATATTATCCTTTGTAAATATGGCACTAGGAAAAGGCCACCTTAACGCTGCCTTAGCGTAAAAAAAAATGAAGCTAATGTGGCACAAGGGGCACTTGAATATGCCCTTATGAATGCTTTGGCAGTAGCTCTAAAGTTGCTTTTTGGAAGATATAATTTCAGTATCTTTAGAAAAGACAGCTGGTACCAGGCTGTCTTTGTTTTTTTGGTGATGTGTTGAGAGTGAGGTTGGTGTCCAGGGTGAATCCAACTAAACTTGCTTTCAGTAAAAGTTGAAATTCAAATCTGTCAAGGTTTATGTCATTAAGCCAAGGTTGTATTTTTTCTAGTTTGTTGATCTTGGCAAATAACAGAAATGTAGTCTTGTTTGCGCTGAACTTTAGGAGGATGGCAGACCTCCAGGTCTGTAAGATGTGAAGACAGTGTTTGAGGCGTTGGATGTCCAAGCAGAGGAGGCTTTCAAGTAGAGCTGTTTATCATCAGTATATTGCCAAATCTTGGTGCTGTTATCTGTGGGTTGAGCACCAAGTGACTCCAAGTAGAGGTTGAAGATGATGGGGAATAGCATGGAATCCTGGTGTCTCTGCTGGTGATAACAATCTTTTGCGACCTCAAGGTTTTTATATGAACAAACTGGGGTTGGTTGGAGAGGGAGTAGGACAACCAGTGAAGTGTTCTGGCTGTGAACGAACTTTTGAGACTCCAGGATGCATATGAGGATGGGATGGATGACTGACCTAAAGGCAGCTGAGAAGTGCAGCACTAATATTTTGAATAGGATATGCTGACTGTTCATTTTCTTAACATACATCTGTATTTCTAAATCAATAAGTTATGTTTTGTAGCAATATATAAATATGTCTGTAAACATATCTTAAAAGCAGACTGAAATGCAGCAGAATGTGCAACTTAATTTGCTATTTACAACATAATATATTGTGCAATTTGAGTTTTTCTGGTTTCAGGCTTAACATACCCCAGCACAATAATTGGGTCATATATTATTCCATCATTCCAGTCATTTATTTTATTTTTATTCTATTAAAAAGCTTTCTAAAGTGCCAACTGGCTCATGGCCATTGTGATGCTGTACAATAATCATAGAACAATGTAAAGAAAATGGAACAGAGAGTTATTAAAATTCCAGCACTAAATAATAAATGTTATTCTGCTAGGAAATTTCTAAATGTTCATAATGAATGATTCAGTCATGAGTAATCCAGATAGCCTGGCTGCCTACTATGGCCTTATTGTAGTGTCACTCCTGCTTCAAGCAGAAGTTTTTAGGTCTGGGATTGCAAATTTATTGAAAACACAAAGTCACAGTGCTGGGTTGCTTGAAAGAAAGAGAGCAGTACAGCCCCATATCCACTAAGATACGGCACTGGTGCTGTCTACACTAGCACTGGGGCAATTTAAGCTGCCTTGCGCCATGCACACACTCTTGCACCACACACTCTTGCACCACAGTGCAAGAGTGTTTGTGTGATATCTAGCATGCTTTTTGTACTTTAGGGGCACCTTTCTAGGTCAAAATACAATGATTTGACATAATTTCCTACTTCTCCCACTGTTTATGTGTGCTGTACAATACAAGTGGACATCCTAAGTTTGAAAACTTTGGAAACATGTGAACAGTGGTCCAACTCTATGCTTTCCTCAAGGACGTGTATTTTTAGCGCAAAACTCTGTCTGCTAATCCGAGTAGATAGGGATTTACATCAAAGCTTATGGGTGGTTGCATGGAAATGCCCATGTACCACCCTTGGGAAACCCTATATATGGAGTGTAGGGCAAAGTAGTACAAAATGCTACTTTGCATTAAGTTAGGGATACTTTCTAGTGCAAATTAGGTGTTGCACTCGAATGTAAACCCCCAAAAAACACTTTGTGCCAGTTTGTATCAATTTTGGTGACACTGCACCATGCAAAGGGTATGCAAGTCTAAACTTAGATGTATCCCCTTCCCTAGTGTACTGGGTTCTTCTGATATTTTCATCTTTGTGGCTGAGTACTCAGGAGTCCCCATTGAAATGCTTTGAAGGCCAGGTGTACAATTTTATACTTTAGCTAGAGCTCTCACGAATGTGTTAGCAAATGGATTATATTAACTTGGGGTAGAACAGTGTATGAACCCCTAAGAAGCAAGTCACCTAGTTAATTGCTAAATGAATTAAGCATTAATGAAGAATCCTTGCTTATCACTAGTAAATATAGCTTAAAGTGACAGTCTTTCCTTAGAGACTTAGGGCCTGATTTATGAAAAGTTAGCGTCGTCTTTACAAACTTACAAAATATAATTATAGAGACACATGAAGTTAAAGTGTTACCACAGCACAAAGGGAATACATACTGTGTAAGCAGAATCATGTGAAGGTAATAACCCAGAGGTGGCCTTATTATCATACAAGACCAAATAGATCTCTTTGAATTTAAAAGTCCAAGCTTGTGTGGCAAGAGAACATTAATGCTGTGATCCAAACATACTATAATCGATAAGCAGGAATCAGATAGAAAACATGACAGTTTAGAAGGGTGTCCGGGTCTTACCGTGAAAATAAAGAGCTGGAAGATTACAGGAAAATCAGCAAAATTTAGGTCAGTTTCTAAAGACAACACATCTAATGGAAATGAGCTTATTTAAGTAATGAGGAAAAATAAAACCTTCCAGAGATCGGTGTGGTCTCATCAGATATTGTGGCTATCTCTGGGTTATTACTGTTGTATCATTGTGATTTCACACTATGTATTCCTGTCGCATGTGGTAATGTTCTACACCTCATCTTGGATCACAATGGAAGTTATGGGAGCAAGGTATTTGTTTTGTTGGATCCACTTACTGATGACAATTTTCTATTTTGTATAGTATTTTTTTGCTGATCATGGTGCAGTGTCTACACTGAACCTTATATTTGACTCCGGACATATTTTGGTATTTGTATGAATGGTTAAATTTATTTACACATACATCTTAATATCTATTGATGATTACTTTATTCGTTATGTTGGTACATAAATCTTAATACTTATGCAATCATGACACACTTACTTATGACCACTTTCTGATTGTGCTTTTAATGTATTACATGAAATCCCTCTGACATATCATTCTGTTTGTCCATTCGTGCATATGTATCAGTTATATGCTTTTTCGAGACTGTACACTCATTGAGAAACACCAAAATGTTGGGATATATGATATTGCCTGTACTTGTTTGTCTTTATGATGCTATCATATCAATCCTTTGGTATTTCTTGATGTTTTTGTAAGTGAATCATATTGAATCTTTGCTAATTTTTCTCTTTCTTGTGCTTACTTTCATAACTTTGGGGTGGATTTTGTATGTTCTCTTTATTCAGGTTTCTACTTTTCTCTTTTCCTTTCTTTTTAATGGCGTTGTGTTAATGATAATACTAAATGAGGTTTTCTTTTACCTTAAATTTGGTTATTTATATGATGTTCACATTGTCAGCTCTTAGAAAGCCCTCAGCCTGCATGCTGGGAAGGGGCGAGAACATGTTGGCTGTTTTCTTTACACTGTAGGTCACAGCCCAGGCATGCCGCTGGTGTGCCAAAGGCAAGCCCGTCTGTGCCCGTCTACACCTGTCCATGCCTGGACCGTGCCCAGCACCAGGAACCCTAGTCCTTCTGCCACCAACTGCTACACTGGCGAGCAGCTCCTGGCTCTGGACACCGGACGCCGCAACAGCAATTGCTGCACCTCCTCCCCCGAGAAACCAAAGGTCCTTTGACATGCTAACACTGCTGATTCTCCTGCAATACAGACCCGCCAGTTCACACAGGACCACCCACCACCCCTGATCAAAGACCCCAAACAACACAGAACCTCTCCAGTGAATCCTGATCAATTCCTGATCCCTCTGCAAACATGCCATGGAAATCTGGGGCACCATCACCACCCTCAACCCTAATATAGTCTTTCTCACTGAAACCTGACTCTGCCCCTCCTCAAATCCCGACATTGCCACAGCAACACCCATCGGGTATAAAATGTTACACCGAGACCGCACCAACAAACACGGTGGAGGCATCACCAACATCTTCAAGGAAACTATAGAATGCATTGCCACTGACGACGACCCCTCATCCCTCTTTGCGCACCTCAACTTCTAACTGCAGACTGACGCCAAGATAACATTAAAAGGCACACTCATATACAGACCCCCAGGAACCTTGACCAGCTTTTTGCAATGCCACTGCCAACCTCATTGCCCCTCTAGCTATCAACTTCAATAACTACATACTATCCAGCGAACTCAGCTTCCACCTTGATGACCCCAACAACGCTAATCCTACCATCCTCCTGAAGTAGATGCACAACTTTGGCCTCACCCAACTGGTCACCGAACCCACGCACAAAGCTAGACACATGCTTGACAATCTCTTAACCTGGCACAGTCATCATCCACTTCACCATCCTCGATGCACAGCATACCATCACCTAGCACTACATGGTGCTCCACCTAAATTCACACCGACAGAGCCACTCACAAAGCAGCCCTCAGCTAATAGCACCTGCTCATCAAGGAAGCCAAAAGAACCACCATAACAGCCCGCAACAAACTAGCCAACCACACAAAATAAATATTCAAAATAGTCAAGGAATACTCCAACCTGGCAGCCACATAGAACACAATTCACCCTTCCCAAGAAATCTGCGATACCCTCTTGGACTATTTCTCACATCAAGATTGCCACGATCTACAATAACATTGACCCACATCTCTCAACCTTGACAACCTACGGCAACCAATGCACACTAGCCGTACAATCACTGAATAGACCCCACTCTCCATGCAGACCATGGTTCACATCATGTTGTCCATCCACTCCAGTGCACCCACCGACCCATGCCCCCACCATCTCTTCAACCATGGAGGTAATCACATCAGCTTAGAACTCACTAACATCCTCAATGCCTCCATCAGCATGGCATCCTTCCCGAACAGTTACAAACACGCAGAGACCAAACCCCTCCTAAAGAGACCCTCCTTTTATCCCAGCAAACTCAAAACTTACTGACTGATCTCTTTGCTCCCCTGCCAAAGTACTGAAGAAGGGCATCAACTAACAGCTCACTGAGTACCTGGAACAAAACAACCTGCTTGACGTCTCCCAGTCAGGATTCTGAGCCAACCAAGCACAGAAACCACTCTAATCGCAACCACAGATTACTTCAGAACCCTCCTTGACCCTGGGGACACAGCCTTGATCCTCCTCGACCTCTCAGCTGCATTCAACACTTTATCCCACCACACCCTCATCAATAGACTCAACAGCATAGGCATACAGGAGAATGCCCTCAAGTGGATTGCCGCCTTCCTCACAGGAAGTACACAAAGCATCCGGCTACCTCCTTTCACTTCTGAACCCAAGAACATCATCTGCGACATACCACAAGGATCAGCCCTACGCTATTCAACACCTGCTTGAGCCCCTCGTGGACATCGTTGAATCCCACAGTCTCAACATCAGATCCTACACAGAAGGCACACAACTCATCATATCGCTCAACGCAGCCCCCCCAAACATCACCAGAACAAACTTTCACAACGCCATGACTAACATAGTCAACTGGAGGAGAGCCAATTGCCTTAAACTCAACTCCAATAAGACGTAAGTACTGATCTTTGGGAGAAACATATCCATATGGGACCACAGCTGGGAGCCACCTCAAATCGGACCAACACCCATGCCAGAAGACCATGCACGCAACCCTAGGCATCATCCTCTTCAGAGAAATGACTATGAAGAGGCAGATCAACCCAGCCGCCTTCTCCTGCTTCCACACCTTCTGTATGCTCCAGAGAATCTGGATCCCAGTCAGCAGCAGGAAGACCATCACCCACGCCCTAGTCACCAGCCACTTTGACCACAGCAACACACTCTACTCCGGCACCTACAACCAACTCCTCAAGATACTCCAGACCATTCATAACGCTGCAGCTAGACTCATCCTGGACCTCCTTAAATGGACCCACATCACCCCCACCTCAGAAACCCTCTCTGGCTTCCCATCCAGAAAGAATGCCAGTTCACGAATCGACCCTGCAAGGCCCTACACGATCAAGGACTGGCTTACACCAACCAACGACTGAACTTACACCAACCTACTGGACACCTACATGCTTCCTCACTAGCTCTCGCCCACCCCCGCATCTGCTGCAGCAGTGGGTGTGCCGTCTCATACATCACTGCCAAGACCTGAAATGAGCATCCTCTCTACCTTCTAACAACACCCTCCCTCACTGAATTCAGAAAGAAACTCAAGACCTGGCTTTTTGACAGAGAAATTGCACCCCAGCACCCAGATACCCCCAGGGTGACAGTGCCACACTCTACAAATACTGATTGATTTATTGTAGTTCTTCTTTTGGAATCTCACTGAAATATAAGAAAAATAAAGAACCATTCTATTCTTACCTTGGACTTTCTGGTTACACTGGAATAACAACACAAAGTGTCACTTAGCTACTCAGCTCTGTCCCTCATTTTTCTCGTACCCCTTTCAATCACCCTGGAGTCCTGGGTTCAAAATGGGTTGCAGGTCCAGTTCTTCCTTCTCAGGCAAGAGGGCAGCACATCAGCACAGCAAGGCAACAGCTCCTTTAGAGTAGCAGTCCAGCAGAATGGCAGTCCATTCAGCAGCACAGCAGTCCTTCTTTCTGGCAGAGTATCCACAGTTCCAGAAAGTCACTGAAGAGTTGGTGTCTGAGGTCCTTTTTTTATATTAACTGGTGTCCTGGTTCTGGAAGGTGGGAGAAGCGTCTAGATAATGTCTTTGAAGTGCATGGGATTCCTTATCTCCCCTGCCATATCTCAAGCGACAATACAGGGTCATTAAGCCCTCTGTGTGGAGACAGGACACAGACTATTCAGGTGTAAGTGAGGCTCAGCCCAGCTTCTCCTTCCAATCCTGCCAGTTAAGGCCCATCCACTCACAACTAGGCTTCCATTGTGTGTGGATGTTCAGGAGGAAAACACAAAGCCCAGCTGTAAACTACACCCAGTCACTCAGTCATGTGACCAGAGACAGGCCTCAGGGACTAAGGGTCATATTTATACTTTTTGATGCAAAACTGCACTAATGCAGTTTTACATCAAAAAGTTTAGCACCAGCTTGTGCCATTCCTGAGCGCCAGCCGGGTGCCATATTTATGGAATGGTGGAAGCCAGTGCAAAGGGTGGGCTAGCGCAAAAAAAAATCATGTTAGCCCAGTGGGTGTGGCAGTATGGGAGAAGGGGTTTTTGCACCAGTAAATAATGTTACGCTGGTTAGAGGCAAAAAAAAGGCCGCTAACCAGCTTAATGTACTTTTCTGACGCAAAGCCATCATACCACATAACTCCTTCCTTAGAAAAGACAGGAGTCATGCCCACCACCCCAATGGCCAGCACAGGGGACCAGTGTCCCCTGGGCATGGCCATTGCTTCACTTTAATTAAAAAAATAAAATACTTACCTGGGATGTGGTCCCCCATCTTTCAGGTGTCCCTCTGGTGTGGGTGGAGGTGTTCTTGGGGCTTGAGGAGGGCACCTGTGGACCCATTCCATGGTGTTTTACTATGGTAATGGGTCCACAGGTCCCCTAACGCCTGGTCTGAACCAGGAGTTAAATAATGGTGCAGAGCAAGCTTTGCACCATTATTTAGCCCCTCCTCCAACCTGTGCGTCATTTTAGCTCAGGGATAAATATGGGGCTATGGGGTTAGCATCATTGTTTAGATGAGAATGCCTGCCTTGCATCTCATTGACTCAAGGTAGGTTCACTCACTCCAATATTTTGAGGTTAGACATGTCTAACGTCAAAATATAAATATGGAGTTAGTTTCTCACCAAATTTGCGTGAAAACAAATGACGCAAATTCAGCGCAAATGGAGTATAAATATGCCCCTCAATGTCTAAGGCAATAAAATGCCAACTTTCTAAAAGTGACATTTTCAGAATTGCAATTTAAAAATATATCTTTACCATAAGTTAGTATTTTAAATTAGGATTTTCCAGAAATACCAAACATGAACCAATCATCTCTTCCCATTTGGAAGTTATATTAGTAATATGTAACTCCAATGTTATCCTATTGGAGAGATAGTCCTTGCAGTTTAAGAGTTTTCCACTCCCAGGACATGTAAAATGCAACAGTACATGTCCTACTTTTTAAATATATTGCACCCTGCCCTCTAGGCTGTCCAGGGCCTACCTAGGGGTGACTTATATGAGAGCAAAAGGTTTATTTTGCCAGGTCACAATTACAGTTTACACTGCACACAGGCTTTGCAATGGCAGGCCTGAATCTTGTTAAAAGGGCTACTTAAGTGGATGGCACAATGAATGCTGCAGGCCCACAAGTAGCATTTAATTTACAGGGCCTAGGCACATATAGTACCCCTTTACTATGGATTTATAAGTAAATTAAATATACCAAATGGGTGTAACAATGCCAATGTTACCATGTATCGACAGAAAGCACAGACACTTCAGCACTGGTTAGTGGTGGTAAAGTGCGCAGAGTCCTAAAGCCAACAAAGAAAAATTCAGCAAAAAATGGAGGGTAAAAGGCAAAAGGTTTGAGGATTACCCTGCAGAAAGGGCCCTTTCCAACACTGTGTCCAAATTATTGCCACAGTGCACAATCGTCAGATCTGGGTACTCAAAATTCAAAGCGCTTTCCACCTTGTGTAAGAGTTGATCCCATTTCATACCTCTGTAGCTAATTCAAGTAATGTCTTCTTTGGTAAATCCAAGATCCTTGTCAATGCTGCAATTTTTCGGAATGTTCTCTAGCCAAGAAGACAAAGGAATGACCCAGAGTCCACACTTGAACCACGATGCCTGTATACCTTTTTAGGACACAGTAGGAGTAAGCAGCAGAATTAAAAATATTGTGTTACTCCATATTTGCCAAGCCACACAGGGCGATGCAAGGTGTCTTTGTGTGGCTCGGTAAATCTGATTTAATGATTGAATTGCCTCTGTGTCACCTGGCATGACACACCAACTTTTAAGATAATGCAATGTGTGAAAGTAATCAATATTATTACAGAATTTTTGAAATACAAGCAATCAGGTACAAGTATATGCATAAAAGTAACAGAGAAGGAAAGACAATTCATTGGAATGGACAGTGTGTCATACACTTCCTATCTGGTCACAAATCCTAGAGCCCAGATTTACAAAACTCTCCTACTCTCACACAACACAGCACCCAAAGTAGCTGCACTGCATTGCATGAGAGGTAGCAAGATATCTACAGAGATTTGGCACTCTCCTCCTCTCTCCCAAGTGCTGGAGCACAATCAGTCTGGTGAGTGCAACACACAAACCTTTAAGCTATAGTGCAAGGGTGTTTGAGTCTAGCATACGATTTGTACTGGAGGGGTACCATTCCATTACAAAATAATAATCTTAGTCTAACTTTAAAATGTTTCTCACTTTGGCAGTGAGCTGTACAGTTCAGCACACATGCAAAGAGGAAAGCTTTAGGATAAATAAAAGCATTTCTCTGTTTTAATGCCTTCTTCAAAATTGTGTAATTTTGTGGCGCAAAACACTGTCTACTATTGCTAGTAAATAGTGTTTTGCATCCAAAAACATGGGTGGTTGCATGGGAGCGCCGATGCACCACTCATGAAATATCCGCTGGACACAGAGTAACACAAAGAGGCAGTAATTATTTGGGTTAAAGTTAGAATATGTTATCTTGTCTGAAGTCAAATTTTGACCAGATTCAGTGAAGTACATGATGACATATTAAAAGGGATCCCACTGTGACTGGTTTGGTATTAATCCACCAGTGTCCAGTGTGCTACTGTGTTGTGTTTCACCCGTTTTCCACTACTTTGCCCATTTTGTGCATGTTGAGCCTTTACGTTTTTCGTTGCATTTCACACGTCTTTATCTGCCTTCTGTCCCTTAACGTGACATTAAGCCTGATTACAAAGGTAAACCTACACTTTAGTGTAAGTTTACAATTTTCTTGCTATTCACAAAGAAATGTTACGAGTAGTCTCTTTACGACTGCAGAATCTTGTGACAGAGACTCCGCACATGAAAAGATACACCTGTCCTTTTTATGTGCTGAGTCTCCGCCACGAAAGTGGAGATTCCACAGTTGTTAAAATACTACTGGTTAAATTTGTTTGTGAATAGCAAAAAATTGTAAACTTACACTAAAGTGCATGTTTACCTTTGTGAATCAGCCCTTTGTTTTTAGCCTTGCATTGCTACTGAGAATTTGTTTTAAGTCTTTCTCTCTTACTGTGTCCTTGTTCTTAGTCTTTCTCTTGTTTTTGTGCCAGTGTTTTTCAATGTATTTCTCTTCTTTTTTTCTATCTTTTGTCTATTATTGTGCCCTTATTTTTAGTCTTTCTTTGTTTTTTGTGCAAGTGTTTTCCATTGCATTTCTCTTGTTTTCTCTTCTTTTTTGTCTCTTATTGTACCCGTATTTTGTCTTTTGCCTTGTACTTTGCCTCTGATCTCATTGCTCCCATCCTTTTCAACCCCCTCCCTCCACCTCCACCGCTCCTTATCTGATCTTCAGTGTACCTTTCTCCTGCTCTCTCCTACTTCTGCCTCCTGTGGCCCTGCCAGGCCTGCCCATCACTGCCTGAACTTCCACCCCACTTCCCAGACTGACTTAATGGCGGCCACAGCACCGACCAGTCATTCAGCTGGTGGTGACCTTAGCCCCCTAGGACTTACCTGTGACCAGTCCTTTGACCCATCAAGGCCCTTCTGGACCTGGCTCCAGCACCAGGAAGCTCCTGCCTCACTCCTCTCTCTCAATCGCTCACTCCCTCTCTCTCTGGATCGCCACTGCTTTCACCCATTTTTCACCACTTATCCGGTTTTGTACCTGTTTTGACTTTTTCTCACTATTGCTTGTGTTCTTCCTCACATTTCACCCGTCTTTCTCTGCATTTTGCCTCTTATTGTGCCCTTTTTTTTAGCCTTTCTCTCACCGCAACCCCGCATTTTTATTGCATTTCCGATGTTTTTCATTGCCTTATGTCTTATTCTACCTTTGTTATGCCCTTCACCTCAAATTGTGCCATTGTTCTCACTGCTTCCACACCTTTCTGCAGAACCCTCCATTGCTCCCCAAGCTCTTTACTTAATCCTCGCTTGGCACCTTTATCATGCTCTCTCACTTCAGCTCTGCCCGCCATCACACCCGCATACTCCCCACCTCTAAGCACCTATTAAATAGCAGCCCCACTATGGACAAGCTTCTGGTGTGCATATGGTGCACCAAAGGCAGTATAACTTAATCCTTCTGCACCTGGACTGCGCCCAGCGCTGGAGACCCTGATCCTCCCTCAACTCACCCCTACCACTCTCTGCTTGTCAACACCCTGACTCTGGAAGCTGTTCACGGTGGGCATTCGCCTACACCACCTGCTGCTGCTTCACCCACTAGCCCAAAACCCACTGCAAGCACATCAATAGCACCCAACCTCTGAACCAACACCCACCTGCACTCCCCTCCTCGATATCATGCGTGCTTCTCAACAGCCAGTCACATGGCAAACTGGATAAGGAGATTTTGGACCTACTGGACGACGCCTTCCCGGCCCTCTTTTTTCTCACCAAAACATGGCTAAACTCAGTATCAACACCAGACATCACTGGAGCAGTGCCAGAAACTTATAGGATCATCAGGCAGGGCTGCCAACACAGACTTGGAAGAGGAATTACCATCATTTTTGAGGACACCATCAAATGCAGCACCAAATCAGAAACCAGTACTGACTACATGGAACACCTCAACGTCAACCTACAAATCACAGCCAATTTCATCCTGAGAGGAACTCTGGTATAACACCCTGAACCAGCTTCACTAGCAACATCTCAGACTTTGTTGCCCCACTAGCCATCACCTTCAGCACATATATTCTTATAGGAGACCTTGAGTTTCACCTAGAAGACCTGAACAACTCCAACTCAGCCAAACTCTTTGCAAGCCTCTGAAATCTCAGAATCACTCAACAGGTATCAGCCCCAATCTCTACCTGACATATACTGGGCACAGTTTTCACCTCATTTTTAAGTAGTCATGAGCAACACATTCACTCCAGTCACTTTGAACAATCATCCTTTCATCAGTTTCTCAATCAACATTCCCCACCACAGAAGAACTGGCTCTGACCACCAACACTGGAATAAAATATCTGAGGTAGATTGGGCTTCAGGCCTGCACAATAGTCATCCACAGCACACAAGCCTCCTACCAAGCAATGTCAACAACCTTAACAACTGGATCACCCCCTACAATGACACTCTGGCCCCTTGAAAGAAGCCAAATTGCATAAACATGGAAGATGGCGCACGAGCAGACTTGTAAGGTAGAGCTCTGCCACGGCTCACCAGAATCCTGCTCGATTACCTGGACATCCAACTGTTAGGATGTCCCAAAATATTTCCTGAGCCCCCCCGAAAGAGCAGACCCCGTATTCCTGACTGGTCCGATGGTTTGTTGATGCGGCACGCAATCCGACCATGTGGCGGAACTGTAGGCCTGGCTTCGCCAGCGGTACCTGGCTGGACCGGCGCGGAAGGCAAACCATCCACCCAGCAGCGGTGGGAGAGCTGGGAGATAGCAACAACATTGTGCCATCGGACTGCTGCCCCGGACAGCGAATTGACGTGGGCTGAGCTCCCGGGGGAGTATCTGGAAGCTAGTCCCATCTCAGATGCATTGAGGCCTACCCCAGTGAGTAGAGCAGCCCCCGATGATGCCATTGGGAGCACCGCTGGTGAGCACGGGGTTTGGACACAGAAGTAGGAGAAATGTGAACACGCATTAGGAAGGACCCAGCAGAGAGGAAAGAGCCGGCTGGCCCATTGGCTCCTATTGAACCTGAAATGAGAGACAGCCTAGCTGGAGGCCATGAAGTGAAAAACTAAGGCACTGACATTGTGGGATCTGTGCTGCAGACTGTTGCAGCACGAAAATTACTTACCTCACTGGGATTGCTGAAACATGCTGCATTGAGGCGAGGCCTAACTCAGCTGATGGCGGAGGCATCTAGCCGAGGATACGGACCCTCTCAGATTGACTGCAAGTGCTGACCACACTGGCTTGTTCCTTGCCAGGGCATTTATAAATCTCCTGCTTCCTGCATACTGCCCGTGGAGCCAGTAGGACGGGGTCTCTCCAGGGACGTGGCAGGCCTGGAGGACCACAGTGAGGCGGATGAGCAGTCGGACTGGCAGAACTGAGTGCCAACAATGAAAAAGGAATAGATACTGCCACCAAGAGAGCGTACTGGCTACCTACATGAGGTAACACACACAGGGGCACCTAAAGTACTTCTGACAGGGCGAAGAACCCCACATTAATCCTCTCCTGCCCCATTCCCCAAATGATGATGGTGCATAAAAGGATTGCTTGAATAACAGTACCTGACATTTGAATCCTATACAAGGACTTGGCACTCTTCCCCTCAACTATCCCCACTGCTGCTAGGTCCTCATAACAGACCTGGGAATCACTGAAACACTGAAATCAGTTCTCTAGGAGCACTATCAAATGGATTGACCTGCTACAGCATGCACCCTGAAAGGGGAGAAGAGACTGTCTCGTACCTTGCGGCGACCTCGCAGGCAAGGAATCATATAGGGCTCTGGGACTCCTGAAGACACCCTCTCCAAGGAAGCAGACAAATCCACTGAGCCATGACTTGACCATCACATTTCAGAACAGAGCCATTAGCATCATAGGTAACCCTTCTAGGAAGAAGGATCTGGATGTAGGCCCATTGACAACTCTGTAGCCACTGGAGTCCGAGATTCCCCTTGAGGATCATGCTATTGAACAGAAACCCAGTGTGGGACCTATGCTTCATTACTTTCTTCTGGCCATTACTTCCCCCAGGGAAACCCTGGGAACCAAAATAGACTTGTTGGGAACTGAATTTGGGCTGTCAAGACATGAATACAGGCACCTTGATGAGAGGATTACCACTGCAGAACAGACAATGCCACATCTTAACCCTGATATGAGGGAAATGCTTGACTGGTTGACATCCATGGAAGATAAAGTCCAAACTCTTGAACAACGTGCAAAAGATGTAGAAAATAGTCCCAACGGAATAACATACAAGTGATTAGATTGCCGTAATCTGCAGAAGGAAAAGATATAGGTGGTCATTATGAACATGGCGGGAAACGACACACCGCCGGCTGTGGTGGTAACTACCACCAACAGGCTGGTGGTCCGGTCTGGCAAATAATGAAGAACATGAGAAACAAGCAGCAGGCCATCCACCCACCACCATTTTGGTAGTCCCGCTGATGACGGGGGAGTTCACCCTCAGCCTGGTGGAAAGGCCCTACCTGCCCACCAAATTATGGAACACCACACCTTCATCAGTTCCGGGACGGGAACCACAGCCAGGCAAAGTGTTGCGGAAATGACCCTTATATAGGGAAACACTCACCAGAGGCACACAGAACACACTGATGCAGGCATGGAGCGAGAGTTGGAAATAATCCCAGTGCTTCTCCTTGCCATATTTCTCCGGGACCGTGACTGACGAGGAAGGCAATGACGGTAAGTACCGCAGCTTAGTACTTATGGGAAGAAAGGGCACAGTTACACACCCACCCCACCCACACCTCAACACACTCTCAACCCCTCCTGCCATCCCAAGCCATACATACCATACCAAGATGTGCATTCCAGACACAAGCCAACAAATACCTGCACCAATGCACACACCTGTGCACACCACACCCCCACAGTGAAACGCTGCACAACAGCTCAATATAGCACCAACTGCTCTGCTGGGCACCCAAATTTAATACTAAGAATCACTAAAAAATGTCTACACAAGGCCATAGGCCAGTCCATAAATAAGTCCCGTAAGGGCACATTTAGGCTATACTTAACTCCTACGATGGCAAAGGAAACTCCACTGAGAAGGGGCATCAATGGGGCAGCCATGAATCTCAGAGAACAGGGTGGTGGGGTGGTGAGTCAGGTCTTGAAGGGGGTTTTTGGGCTTAGGAGGTAGAGGTGGAGAGGGTTTGGGCTTGCCCTTGGAAAGAGGGGGAGTGGGCCTGGACCTGGGGTGGCAGAGGGACCTGCGGCAATAGGGGGCTTCTTCCTCCCTGGGGAAGGGGCACAGTAATGGGAAAGGTGAACTGAAGCGGACTTTGACGAGGACGGAGTGGACTGGGATAGGGCATGGGAACTTTTAGGGACAAGACGAGGTGGGCCAGTGGGTTCAAACAGGTCAACACAGGAGAGGAAAAGCTTCTTAGGTGCTGTTGGAGGGGATTTGGAGCCAGGTCTGGGAGTGAAGGTTGAGGGAGTGGTGATACGAGGTCTAGGTGTGCTGGACGTGGATGCAGGTGCCTGTTTAGAGTGCTTATGTATGGTGGATGTGTGTGGTGTGGATAAGTGTGAGCGTTTGAGTGTTTTGGGAGGAGGGCGGTGGACACAGTGGGAGAAGACAGGCTGCCAGGGTACACGGATGTTGTGTGGGTGTCTGCACATCTGGTGGGTGTGCTGCAAGTGTATGCGAATGTAGTCGTGGTGAGTGCAGGTGTGGTGTCTGGGGTGCATGACTGGATGTCAGCTGTTGTGGTGACTGGAAGAATTGGGGCAGCATCGGTGACTGAGGGTACAAAGCATGTGGGTGTGCATGGTGAGGTGACAGACAGGGACAGAGGGGGAGGTCTGCAGTTCACCACCACTGGTGGTCTTTTGTACACTGTCAGCATGGCGGTCGCCGGAGATTGCCGCCAAGTTCATAATGAGTGCCAAAGTGACCTTTTTCTGAAAAATAGACCTGGGAAGAACTGGCTCCAGAAGGCCTGTCTCCCTTTTATGCTTTTGAATGGGTGCACAGGGTGCCGGCACATCTGCCCCGTCCTGGTAGAAAAATTACTCTATTATAGAGATAGAGACTACATATTAGCTTGAGAAGAGGTGACCTTGAGATTAATTACAGTAAGACCTTGATCTTCCGAGACTTCACCAAGGAGGTGCAGTGGCAGAGATCCACCTTCTTGGCTGCAAAACGGCAACTATGACAAATGGGAGTGACTTATGCCATGCTTTTCCCTGCCTAGCTCAGAGTGGTGATTCTGGAAGGAATGCAGTTCTTTGGCACCATGTAAAAGGTATGGGACTGTATTGAGCGGCAGCCAGTCGGGTTCTAGCTGGGTCACTTATGAAACTCTAATAGATGTAAACAACAGAGGTGAAGATTTTGAGGACCTCAGAAAGGAACTCTATGTGGAGCAGAAATGCAAAGAGAACAGAAGAGAGCATTAGAAGTGGTGGCACCCATCAGTAGCAATTAGAGAAGCAGCCTGCCCACATCAATGGCAGATGGAGATGATGAGGAGGAATGAATGGATGAACGCAGCACTGGTTCTACCACTACTGGTGACTCAGACCTTGAAGTGCTGGTGGTGTCTCAGGGAATGGCAGATGATATGATATGAATGGCACATGATGTGATAAGAGTGGAGGGACCTTGATTGAACATTGTTCAGGGGCAGACATCAGCGGCTGATGATTCATCATGGACATTGGGAGTTCCCAGCATTCCTATACTAAGTAACAGACTGCCTGAGAGGATAAGAGACTAATATTTTGCTTATGGGCATTACCCAGGGAAGAAGACCAGGAAGTGGGTGGGCTGGCCGGAATGCTTGACACCTAGCTATTTAGAACTTATGGGTCCTCCTGCTCCTGTTTAAGTTTTGGATGGAGTTTGGGTGGGTGAGAGTTCTCTGCTTAACCTTGGTTTGGGGACTTGGGTGGTTAATGTTTCACTAGTTTTGGGGGGTTTTGAGCAGCATACACCCAGACAACAACATAATTCTAGCACTGGGAGTAATTTACTGGAGTTCACTTTCCATGCCCACTGGTATAGATTAGATCTCTTGAATGGAAACACATTATGGTTTATCCCACAACTTATAAAATAATCTCCTGGAATGTGAGGGGGATACATACCATGACTAAGCATTACAAAGGGGGTCATTCTAACCCTGGCGGTCGGTGATAAAGCGGCGGCCAATCCGCCAACAGGCAGGCGGTCCAAAAAATGCAATTCTGACCCTGGCGGGAACCGCCAACACAGCCCGCCACTTTAACACTCCGACCGCCACGGCGGGACCGACAAACAGCGTGGCGGTCACCGCCAACAGGCAGGCGGCAGACAATGTACCGCCCACCCTATCACAACTCACCAATCCGCCACCTTTTCCGGGGCGGGAGACCCGCCGATAAAAACACAGCGGAAACACACTCCACGAGGAATCTGGACAGCATGGAACCCGAATTAAACATCCTACCAGCTCTTGTCTACCTGCTCATCTACCACAAGTACGAACGCCGGCACAGACGACAACGGTGAGTACTGCACCTACGACACAGGGGAGGGGGAGGAGGAAAGGTTACGTGCACACACATACGCGATATACACCCACCCCCCCAACCCACCCCCCCAATACCTACACACCAATGCAGAGCAACAAGTCAGAGTGCCACCCCCCAAACCCCCCGGAAGAATGCAAAGACATAATTAAAATGAAGTTTCAAATTTATGTATAAAATAGGTTCATTGAAGTCATAGTAAATATGCCATATGAAATATACAAAAGAAATAATGAACATAGTGCAAAGTATAAACATAGTCAATAAGTCCTGCACAGTCCGTTAAATATCCATAGTCCGTGGGCCAATGTGTACAAACACATGGGCAAAGCCCACACAGGGGACCGGATACCATTGGAGAGAACACTGCAGGGGCATCAGATGATAAAACAACAGGCACCTCAGGGGGAAGGGAAAGGGGGGCACCTCAGCCACATGAGTCCACGACGCCAGATCCACGAGGGGCCTCCATGCCCACTGTACCATCCTGGGGAGTGCAAAGCCACAGTCCATCAGATGGATAACCGACTCCACTGGTATTGGAGGAGGCATGGTGCCCAGAGTGCTTCGTGAACACCTGCTCGACACAGAAACGGCACTGTCAATGGACCAGCGGTGCTTGAGACGGCGGTGCCCGGCGGAGCGGTGCTTGAGACAGCGGTGCCCAGCGGAGTGGTGCTTGAGAGGAAGGCCCCAGCGGAGCGGTGCTTGAGATGAAGGGCCCAGCGGAGCGGTGCTTGAGATGAAGGCCCCAGCGGAGCGGTGCTTGAGATGAAGGGCCCAGCGGAGCGGTGCTTGAGATGAAGGCCCCAGCGGAGCGGTGCTTGACAGGAAGGGCCCAGCGGAGAGGTACTTGAGATGAAGGGCCCAGCGGAGCGGTGCTTGAGATGAAGGACCCAGCGGAGCGGAGCTTGAGAGGAAGGCCCCAGCGGAGCGGTGCTTGACAGGAAGGGCCCAGCGGAGCGGTGCTTGACAGGAAGGGCCCAGCGGAGCAGTGCTTGACAGGAAGGGCCCAGCGGAGCGGTGCTTGAGATGAAGGGCCCAGCGGAGCGGTGCTTGAGATGAAGGGCCCAGCGGAGTGGGGCTTGAGAGGAAGGCCCCAGCGGAGCGGTGCTTGACAGGAAGGGCCCAGCGGAGCGGTGCGTGACAGGAAGGGCCCAGCGGAGCGGTGCTTGAGATGAAGGGCCCAGCGGAGCGGTGCTTGAGATGATGGGCCCAGCGGAGCGGTGCTTGAGAGGAAGGCCCCAGCGGAGCGGTGCTTGACAGGAAGGGCCCAGCGGAGCGGTGCTTGACAGGAAGGGCCCAGGGGAGCGGTGCTTGAGATGAAGGGCCCAGCGGAGCGGTGCTTGAGATGAAGGGCCCAGCGGAGTGGGGCTTGAGAGGAAGGCCCCAGCGGAGCGGTGCTTGACAGGAAGGGCCCAGCGGAGCAGTGCTTGACAGGAAGGGCCCAGCGGAGCGGTGCTTGAGATGAAGGGCCCAGCGGAGCGGTGCTTGAGATGAAGGGCCCAGCGGAGTGGGGCTTGAGAGGAAGGCCCCAGCGGAGCGGTGCTTGACAGGAAGGGCCCAGCGGAGCGGTGCTTGACAGGAAGGGCCCAGCGGAGCGGTGCTTGAGATGAAGGGCCCAGCGGAGCGGTGCTTGAGATGATGGGCCCAGCGGAGCGGTGCTTGAGAGGAAGGCCCCAGCGGAGCGGTGCTTGACAGGAAGGGCCCAGCGGAGCGGTGCTTGACAGGAAGGGCCCAGGGGAGCGGTGCTTGAGATGAAGGGCCCAGCGGAGCGGTGCTTGACAGGAAGGGCCCAGCGGAGCGGTGCTTGAGATGAAGGGCCCAGCAGAACGATGCTTGAGATGAAGGGCCCAGCGGAGCGGTGCTTGACATGAAGGCCCCAGCGGAGCGGTGCTTGAGATGAAGGCCCCAGCGGAGCGGTGCTTGAGATGAAGGGCCCAGCGGAGCGGTGCTTGAGATGAAGGGCCCAGCGGAGCGGTGCTTGACAGGAAGGGCCCAGCGGAACGGTGCTTGAGATGAAGGGCCCAGCGGAGCGGTGCTTGAGAGGAAGGCCCCAGCGGAGCGGTGCTTGACAGGAAGGGCCCAGCGGAGCGGTGTTTGACAGGAAGGGCCCAGCGGAGCGGTGCTTGACAGGAAGGGCCCAGCGGAGCGGTGCTTGACAGGAAGGGCCCAGCGGAGCGGTGCTTGAGATGAAGGGCCCAGCGGAGCGGTGCTTGAGATGAAGGGCCCAGCGGAGCGGTGCTTGAGATGAAGGGCCCAGCGGAGCGGTGCTTGAGATGATGGGCCCAGCGGAGCGGTGCTTGAGAGGAAGGCCCCAGCGGAGCGGTACTTGACAGGAAGGGCCCAGCGGAGCGGTGCTTGAGATGAAGGGCCCAGCGGAGCGGTGCTTGACAAGAAGGGCCCGGCGGAGCGGTGCTTGACAGGAAGGGCCCAGCGGAGCGGTGCTTGAGATGAAGGGCCCAGCGGAGCGGTGCTTGCGATGAAGGGCCCAGCGGAGCGGTGCTTGACAGGAAGGGCCCAGCGGAGCGGTGCTCTTCACGGCGGGGCCCTATTCAGCGGTGCCTGTCTTGGCGGGGCCCTGTTCAGCGGTGCTCTTCACGGCGGGGCCTGTTCAGCGGTGCCTGTCTTGGCGGGGCCCTGTTCAGCGGTGCTCTTCACGGCGGGGCCCTGTTCAGCGGTGCCTGTCTTGGCGGGGCCCTGTTCAGCGGTGCTCTTCACGGCAGGGCCCTGTTCAGCGGTGCCTGTCTTGGCGGGGCCCTGTTCAGCGGTGCTTGTCCTGTCTTTCAAGGGAGCCAGACCTGGCCAAGACTCCCCGCTTAGTCGCCCTCCGACCTTGCGGTAGCGGGGCCCTCCTGTGATGGAGTCTTGGGCCCGTGGGTGTCGTCCGTCACACCCGGTATGGGGCTGGTGGGGCCCTCCTGGTGCGCTCGCCTGCTGCATGTCTTCTCCGCCCTGCTGCCCTTGCCCTCCTTCGCTGCAGCTCTCTGGCCCTTGCCTCCCTTAGATGATGTGGCAGGTGACGGGGCAAGGCCACTCTCCTTGGTGGCAGCCGTCTCAGGCTTTTCGCGCCGGCCCTTAATTTTTCTTGTCCTCTTCCCAGGGGGTGGGCTGGCTGTCCCCTTGCTGCTGGCCAATGTTCCTTCCCTAGGAGCTGGTGGACTCCATTAGCCCTGCACTATGGTGATACTAGATGCAGGGCTGGTGGTGGCTGAGGTGCTCTTTGGACTCTTACCAGATGGAGGGGGTGGGTCAGGTGATGCAAAGAGGTTAATTTTGGAGAGGAAAAGTTTTTTAGGAGCAATGGGAAGGGTAGGTGCAGTGGGTATGGGAGTGGAGGAAGAGGATGTGGTTGTAGGAGACTCAAGTGTGCTGTCTTTGGTTGCAGGTGCTTGGGCTGGAGGCTGTCGTGAGGTGGATGGCTGTTGGGTGGGTGGCTGCCTGCGTTTGTGTGGTTTGGAAGAGGGGGTGACAGACACAGTGGGAGAGGACACAGGGGACGTGTAAATGGCAGTGGGGGTGGTGACTGCACGTGTGCTGACTGTAATGGAGGGTGTGCTGGTGATGGAAGTACTGGCTGATGGTGGTGTGCATGCAGGTGTGAGTGGAGACGTCACAGGGAGAGAGGAGGGAGACGAGGAGGAGGGGGACACAGAGGTGGTAGTGACTGTTGGCATGTCTGCATCTGGATGTTGTTTGTGTGAATGCTTGTGGGATCTGTGGTGCTTATGTCTGGATGAGCTGCCCTTGGGTGTTGAGGTGTGTGCAGGCTGGTCTGATGGTGTGGATGGGATAGGCTGAGGAACAGGAGACTGGGACTGGGTGGAGGGAGTTAGAAGAGGGAGGCTGGAGACAGGGACAATGGCTGCCGTCAGTGCTGAGGCCAGAGCGTTGAACGATCGCTGATGGGCAGCCTGACCCGAATGAATGCCCTCCAGGTATGCATTGCTCCGATGCACCTCCCTTTCTACACCCTGGATGGCATTCAAAAGGGTAGACTGCCCAACAATGATGGTCTGGAGGAGGTCAATGACCTCCTCACTGAGGGCAGCAGGGGTAACTGGGGCAGGGCCTGAGGTGACTGGGGCGAAGGAGATGCCCACCTTCCTGGGTGAGCGGGCACGGAGCGAAGGCTGAGGGGCTGCTGGGAGGGCGGGGCTGGTGCGCTGGGTGGCGGCTGTACCTGTTGTGGCGGTGGGCACGGATGTTGCCGCCACTGCAAGGGAGCTCCCTTCCGAGGACGTGTCGGTGTCGCTGACGTCTCCACGGGTCCCCGTTGTGGAGCTCCCCTCGCCCTCCGTCTCACTGGTGAACTCGGAGTCGGTTGCATGGCCCTCCGGGGCCATGTGAGATGCAGCTCCCTCGTGCGCCGATGCCACTTCTCCTCCGCCTGATGATGCTAATGCACACATGCACAGGAAGAAAAAGAAAATGGGTGGGGGGAGAAATGAAGACAGGTTGAGTGCATGCATTGGCAACACCGTTGGCGGAGAGGACAGACACAGAAGCCCCCTGCACTACGCTGCGCAATCGGGGTACACTACTGAGTTCTTGTGACTAGGCCTACAGGTCTATGGACGACAAATGCACACATGGGTGATGCAGGACCATGGATAGCTGTACTTGGCACCCTACAGAGGTGGGGGGCGGGGGCACAGGGCCATGCCTAACGGAGGGGACTAGCCTACAGAAAGCGCCCTGGCCTTGAGTTACCCACAGCCCTCCTCCCCAACCCAGACACCTCCACTGCGCGCAAAGATAGCAGAATGTGCTGATACTTACCCCCTGGTGTCTGCTGTGATGTCCTCATGCGCCCATCCAAATCGGGGTAGGCCACCGCCAGGATCCGGGACATCAGGGGGGTCAATTGGCGGCTGGCACCCCTCCTACGTTGGGAGGCCATCCCCAGCAGAGACTCGGCGGTCTTTCTGGTCCCGCGGCGGATGTCCTCCCACCTCTTTCGGCAGTGGGTGCCCCGTCTGTTGTGGACCCCCAGGGCCCGGACGTCCTTGGCGATGGCACGCCAAATGTCGATCTTCTGATGGGCGCTGACCTATTTGACATGTACAGGGTGGGAAAGGAAATATCATCACTTTTCTGCATGGTCGATGTGAGTGGCCCCCCCTCCCCAACCTTGCCATGTGGCACATGTTCCCATCTGTCGTGCGTTGCACTCCTCATTCGCTCCCCTCCCCACCATCTTACATACACCCCACTCAACACAGGCATAGCCCATTCAGCGTGCACCCTGTGTACTAACCTGTTGGTCTGGAGGACCGTAGAGTAGCGCATACTGGGGGAGGACCCCATCAACAAGTTTCTCCAATTCCTCAGATGTGAAGGCAGGGGCCCTTTCCCCAGTCGTAGCAGCCATAGTATCTCCCAGACCGAGGTCACAGCAGCACTTGCAGTATAGGTCCTCTCCTGTGGATGATCAGGTCTCGAGTGATTAATCAGATAGAAAATGGCGGTCACGCCCGCGGCGGTGCGTACCGTGGCGGTGAGTACCGCGACCGCCGGCGCACATCGTCATTGGCTCATGAAACCCATAGGGTGCAATGTTAACCAATGCGGCTTCGCACCGCGGTCTTCGACCGCCTACCGCCACGGTGTGCCACGCCAGCGCATTGATCTCACATCCCACTGTCACACTTCACAGGTCAGGCAGCCGCCATTTCCAGGGCCCACATGGCATAATTTCAAATGCGTCACACAGGCCTAGGCCGTGCATTGCCACTCATACAAGCCTTTCAATGCATTGCGATTCTTTTAATGTGCAAGCTGTGTGAACGAACCTGTGGTTTGCTTGACTTTCTGCTCCATGTTGTCCTTCCTAGGCACCATCCGCTGGGACTTGCGAGGAGAAGGATGAATCCTCCCGTGTACCGACCGCTGGTGGACCTGTCGACAATGGAAGAACGACATATCATACTTACATACCGGCTTGACAGAGCAACTATACATGAACTATGTGCCCAGCTGGAGCCAGACCTGATGTCCCCCATCCGCCAACCCACAGGGATTCCCCTTTTGGTGCAGGTTCTGTCAGTACTCCATTTTTTGGCAAGTGGGTCGTTTCAGACAACAGTGGCCATATCATCTGGGATGTCTCAGCCTATGTTTTCTAAGGTTTTATCCAGAGTGTTGTCTGCCCTGATGAAATACATGCGGAGCTACATTATTTTCCCTGAGGTGGGCGAATTGGTTACAGTGAAGGGTGATTTCTATGCCCTTGGACAAATCCCCAACATCATTGGGGCCATTGATGGGACCCATGTGGCTTTGGTTCCCCCCAAAGACAGTGAGCAGGTGTACCGAAACAGAAAAAGTTATCATTCGATGAATGTCCAGGTGGTCTGTTTGGCTGACCAGTACATCTCCCATGTAAATGCCAAGTTCCCTGGGTCAGTGCATGACGCGTATGTCATGCGAAATAGCAGCATCCCTTATGTGATGGAACAGCTACAGAGACACCGTGTGTGGCTAATTGGTGACTCTGGTTACCCCAACCTGTCGTGGCTACTGACCCCAGTGAGGAATCCCTGGACCAGGGCAGAGGAACGGTACAATGAGGCCCATGGGCAATCTAGGAGGATCATAGAAAGGACCTTCGGGGTCCTGAAGGCCAGGTTTAGGTGCCTGCATATGACAGGGGGATCCCTCATGTACTCACCAAAGAAGGTGTGCCAGATCATCGTGGCCTGCTGTATGCTTCACAATCTTGCATTGCGACGCCAGGTGCCTTTTCTGCAGGAGGATGGTCCAGATGGTGGTGTTGTTGCAGCTGTGGAGCCTGTGGAGAGTGAAGAGGAGGAAGACGACGGGGACGACACGGACAACAGGGATACAGTCATACAACAATACTTTCAGTAGCACACAGGTAAGAAACAGCCACCCCAATTTACATTTACTTAAGGCCTCATGCGTCTCCACTGTCTGTGTTGCCCCCCAGTTCCTGTTAACTGATTTGTGACTTTCCCTTCCCTTTTCAGAGCTGTATGACCCACTGCCTGACTTCAGCTTTGTTTGCCCATGGACTAAAGCTTATTGAAATTGGTATGTTGTCATCACAAAGTAACTGTACATTATTGAACCGTTATGTGTAATACATTTGTTAAGAATACAAGCAGACTCCTGTTTATTTAAGTGGAATAAGTGATTTATTTTAAGTGCTAGATATAGGTAAATGATTGGGAAGCGGGGATGGGTGGGGGTGGAGTAATGTCCATGGCAGAGTCCTGTTCTCAGTCGCACAGGTGCATTGTCCATATGCCTGTGGAAGGATGGAGCAAGGGCAGTTCAAGGTTGGACAGGGTGACAATGTGGGACAGTGGGATGACATCAGGGGGTATCTTAGGCTGGTGGGGGGCTTGCAATCCTACTCTGTCTTCTTGTGAGATCTCAGGTTCCGCTTGCGGGGTGGTTCTTCTTCTGCAGGAGGTGGGGTTCTGGTGGCCTGTCGTTGTGTGGGGGCCTCCTGTCCACTGGCGCCGGCGGAGGTGATAGGCTGTTCCTGGCCTGGGCTAGTGACAGGGGCCCTTTGGGGTGCCACATGGTCCCGCAATGTGGTGACGATCTGGGTAAGGGCCAGGACGATGGTCCCCATTGAGGAGCCGATGTTCCTCAGTTCCTCCCTGAACCCCATGTACCGTTCCTCCTGCAGTTCCTGGATCTCCTGGAACCGGGCCAGTACCGTCGCCATCGTCTCCTGGGAGCGGTGGTATGCTCCCATGATGGAGGAGAGGGCCTCTTGGAGAGTCGGTTCCCCGGGCCTGTCCCCCCCCTGTCGCACAGCAGCCCTCCCAGTTCCCCTGTGTTCCTGGGCCTCTGTCCCCTGGCCGGTGTGCCCACTACCACTACCCCCAGGTCCCTGTTGTTGTTGGGGTGGTGGGTCAACCTGGGTGCCCTGTAGTGGTGGACACACCGCTGATTTACGTGCCCTGGAGACAGAGGCATGGGCCCGCTGGGTGGGAGCTGTGCTGGTGTTCCCAGAGGGGGTTGGGTCTGGTGTAGCCTGTTGCTGTCTGTGGGGAAACGACTGTCCAGAGGTCCCCGATGGGCCGGGCTGGTCGTCTGGCTCCAGGGAGACAGAGCTGCTGTCATCGCTGGGGGCCTCTTCTGGGGGTGGGATGGACATCTCTGGACCCTCCGTGGCGGTGTGGTGGCGTTCGGGTCCTGCAGGGGTATAAAGGTATGGTTATTGCTTCTGTGTGTGGCATTTCGTGTGATGGGTGGGTGTCCGTGTACCCATGTGCAGGCATTTCCTTGTGGGGGCTTTTGTGAGGGTGGATTGTGGGGGTGATGTGTGTGTGCAGTGGGCATGCTTTGGTGATGGGTGTCCATGCTTTGGGGTCGCATGCAGGGCTTGGTGTTGGGATGGGTGGGTTGTGATGGTGAGGCTTTTGCTAGGGGTTGGTGTGATGGGGGAGGGGGTGAGGGTGGGGGTATGATTTGGCATTCAGGTTGGGTGGGGGTGGGAAGCAGTAGTGAAGATTTGCCTTACCAGAGTCCATTCCTCCGCCTACTCCAGCGAGGCCCTCAGGATGCAGGATGTGCAAGACTTCCTCCTCCCACGCGGTAAATTCTGGGGGAGTAGGTGGGGGTCCGCCGCCAGTCTTCTGCACCGCTATGTTGTGCCTTGATACCATGGAATGCACCTTCCCCCGTAGGTCGTTCCATCTCTTCCTGATGTCCTCCCGATTGCGTGGATGCTGTCCCACCGCGTTAACCCTGTCCACTATCCTTTGCCATAGCTCCATCTTCCTGGCAATTGTGGTGTGCTGCACCTGTGCCCCGAAGAGCTGGGGCTCTACACGGACTATTTCCTCCACCATGACCCTGAGTTCGGCGTCACTGAACCTGGGGTGTCTTTGGGGTGCCATGGGGTGGTGTGGTTGAGGTGTGGGGTGGCGTTTGTGGTGATGAGTGTGGTGAGTGTGGTGTGTGTGGTGGTGTGTGGTGTTTGGTGCGTGGATTCTGTGTGGGTGATGGTGTTGTGTGCCTCTGTGTTGTGGGATTCTCGATTCTGTGCTCTGTCTCTAGCCTTCGTCAATGATTTCGGGTCGTAGGGGCTTGTGGGTGATGTGGGTGTGTGTTTTATATTGTGTTGGGTGTGTGGGAGTGGTCATAGTATGTGTATCAGGTGTGTGTATTTCGAACTGACCAATGTGGCTGAGTTTTCTATGGGTGTGTGTATTTTGACCGCGGCGGTGTGTACCGCCAATGGAATACCGCGTTTGAAAGACCGCCGCGTGGATTTGTGGGTCGGAATGGTATGGGCGTATTTCTGTTGGCGTGACGGCGGAGGTTTGGTCAGCGCCATTTTTTCGCTGACCTTTGGTGTGGCGGATTATTGAGGATGTCGGGTTTTCGGCGGTTTGGCAGTTGCGGGTCAGAATGACCGTGGCGGTTTACCGCGGCCACGGCGGTGTTATGGCGGCCTTCTGGCCGGCGGTAAGCGCCATTTACCGCCGAGGTCAGAATGACCCCCAAAGTCTTCTCCTTCCTGGCCAGGCGGGGCAGTTCAGATTAGGCCCAGATGCTATGCTGGCAGAGTTTGTGGAATTCGGGCTTTTAGTGTGGAGTAGCACACAGTTCCTGAATTTGCAATGCGGACCGAAGTTAGTTTATGCGTGCAAGATTTGATTTTGTCGCTCTCTCACGAGGGCCATGATACTCTAGGACCGCTAGCAAGCATGCACAAGACTTTGCACTCATGAGCGCTGTTTCCAGCCACGCATACAAGACTTCAAGTTTACCCGCACTGCGTCCAGCCACAACGGCGGCCAAAACAGTCCCGCTTGCGAGGGCAATTGCACCTGGAGTAGATGTTCTACTCAAGATTACATCTAAATCTAGTCAAAAGAGGTTTTAGACTGACTTTTTTTTCATTGATGTTTCATCTTTTGTAAAGGAAAATTGTTGCACAGCTCAGTACCTTTTTTACCTGTTTGTAACATTTGTAATATTATTTTACTATGTGGCCTAGATTTCCAAAGGGCCATCCAGCCAGTAGGCCCAGTGCTAGTCCATGAAATAAATGTTTCAGTGGTATATGTTTGTAAAACTTCATTTTGTGTAGGGATGTCATTGGATTAGATTAAAAGTGGTGGCTATTGGTTGCATTTCATTTTTTTGCAAACAGTGCATATGTTGTGAGGTAATATTTGATGGCATAGAAGGATGTGTACTGGTCTTGAGACATTTTTATAGCTGAGTTAATTTTTGTGTTTTGTATTGCTTAATTAATGTTAGTGTTTTCTTCAGTGTTACCACCATGCCTCCTGATGGCCAGTGTGTGTGTGTGTGTGTGTATGTGTGTGTGTGTGTGTATGTGTGCATGTGTTTGTCATCATCCACCATTTGTCTTTGTTCTCCATGCTGTGTGGTCAGGGGACATTTTATGTAGTCTATGTCCATAGGCTTGAATGTGTTCTTTTTTCTCCATGCGTCCCTGTTCGCATTTGTTGTTTGACCATGTGGCTGGCAGCCATTTTCTGCATCCAGTCAGTGTCCCTTTGCCATAGGCTTGCATGTGTTCTTTTTCACCATGCCTCCTCTCTTCTTGTTGTTTTACCATGCTGTTGGCAGCCATTTTGTGCATAGAGCCGGCATATCTTTGCCATAGGCTTGCATGGGCTCTTCTTTGTTCCCCCTGCCTCCTTGCTCCTTGTTGTTTGACCATATGGTTGGCACCCATTTTATCCATCCAGCCAGTGTCCCCTTACCATAGGCTTGCATGTGATCTTTGTTTGCCATGCATTCTTGATGTTGTTTTACTATGTAGCTGGCAGCCATTTTGTGCATCCACCAGTGTGTCTTGGCCATAGGCTTGCATGGGTTCTTCTTTGTTCCCCATACCTCCTTGTTGTTGTTTGACCATGGGGCTGACAACCATTTTTAGCATCCAGCCAGTGTCCCTTTGGTATATTCTTGCATATGTTCTTTGTTTGCCATGCCTACTTTGCACCTTGCTGTTGTTTTACCATGTGGCTGGCAGCCAGTTTGTACATCCAGCCAGTGTGTGTTTGGCGTAGGCTTGCATGGGATCGTCTTTGTTCTCCATGCCTCCTTGCTCTTTGTTATTGTTGTTTAACCACGTGGGTCTAGGCCATTTTGTCCATCCAGTGAGTGTCCCTTTTCCATAGGCTTGCATGTGTTCTTTGTTTGCCATGCCTCTTTGCTCCTTGTTGTTTTACCATGCGGCTGCCAGACATTTTGTGCAACCAACCAGTGTGTCTTTGCACTGGGCTTGCATGTGCTCTTCTTTGTTCCCCCTACCTCCGTGCTCCTTGTTGTTGTTTGACCATGTGGTTGGTGGATATTTTGTCCATCCAGTCAGTGTCCCTTTGCCACGGGCTTGCATGTGTACTTTATTTGCCATGCCACCTTGCTCCTTGTCGTTGTTTTACCATGTGGCTGGCAGCCATTTTTTTGCATCCAGCCAGTGTGTCTTTCCCATAGGCTTGCTAGTTCTTCTTTCTTCCCCCATGCCTCCTTGCTACTTGTTGTTTGATCATGTGTCTGGTGGCCATTTTATGCATCCAGCCAGTGTCCTTTGCCATAGGCTTGTATGTGTTCTTTGTTTGCTGTACCCCTTTTCTCCTTGGTGTTTTATGACCAGGTGGCTGGGAGCCATTGTGTACATGCAGCAAGTGTGCCTTTGCCATAGGCTTGTATACAAACATCAGCAATTATTGATCATTTGTTTCTTTTGTTTTATATTTTAATTTTCTATATTATTTTTCTATTAAAATTTGTTATTTTATTTTATTTTAAATTTTACTTTTTAATTTTAGATTTTAAACATTTTAATTTTAGTTTTTTAGTTTTTATTTTAGTTTCAAAGCTTAATTTTAATTTTAATTTTTAATCTTAATTTTTAATATTACATCTTTTAACTTCTTGTTTTTATTTTTATTTTAGTTTTTTAACTTTTGTATTCTTTTTATTATTATTTTATTTGATTTAATTCTGCATTTTGCCTTGATCCATCCATTCATCCATCCATCCATCCACCAAAGGCACACAGCTGCACTACAGCATGCGGTTTCTTTAGGTGTATAATAATTCCAATTCCTCCAGGATACCCTGGCTGTGGTGAACTACAAACAAATCAGCAGCATAATACATTTTCTAATGATTATTCCATTTCCACTGTACCACCTTGCTGCCGTACGCTTTTTAAGGATTATTCCATTTACCCATGCACCTCTCTTTGACCACCACAGGTGTTTTCTTTAAATCAGATGGAGATAAAGCAAAGAGCTATATCTGCATGTTGTGCTTCCTGATTTGAAATGACATTTTTATGTGGTGGTGTGGTTTGACTTTACAATGTATGATGAAATTGGTATTTATTACGTAAGCAATCAATCAGTTTTGCATTTGTCTGCAATATTTCAACCTGCAACAATGCCATGTTTCACTAACTATGTTTTTCTTGCTTGGTTGCTTTTAGGTGATCAAGAGAAGAGACATCACATCACCTGCAGAACTGCCAAAGAGAAGGCCAGTGCAGATTAGTGCCTCTGCCAATTGAGAGCTTTAAGATGGCCCAAAGAAAGTTGCTCCCAAGAAAGCGGTCAGTGAGAAGAGGCAGTTTTCTACCTGTGGTGTGCCAACTCCAACCTTTTTTGGGAGATGTGTGCCCGCCCTCTGTGGAGGAATCTGGGAACAGGACTCCTGCATCTACAGCACCACCCCAATATAAGCCCAAGACCATGTCTGTCAGTGAGGCAGCCATTGCAATCATGGCCAAAGTAGTAGCCAGTCATTTCAGGAAACAGAGCAAAGTGGACAGCAGCTGCAGCCAGCAATACTAGATCTTCCTGAAGATGGGGCAGAACAGGAGGTTGAGGTTCCTGCCAGAAAGAACCTCCTCTTTTAGAAACAATGGCTCCCAGATCTCTAGCAAAAAAAGGAGAGTACTACTCCACCATCTTCTTCAAGCACCACTTCAGATGACAATGATAGGGACATGGAGTGGACCCCAGCAGAATCAGGGAGATGCCAGGGGAGATAAGGTGAAATAGAAGTTCCAGGAAGCCTTAGAATCATGGAAGGGGATGATGGTAAGGAGGATGATGACAATGAGCCTGTAAATATGGAATCTGGTACAGAGGAGTCCGGCATTACTATCCAACCTGCTCCGAGGGATGTGGCACATGCAACACCGCCAGCTCCCATATTTTTAGGGTTACAGCAGAGACCTGCACCAAACTATACCTCAGTAGAAGTATGTACTGCAGAGGGGCAATTGAAACACCTACCTACCTACCTCCAGTTCTTCTTCAGGCATCGGCAATGGCCCAGTAAGGAAGTGCTTCTCCACAGATTGGGACTGTTTTACAATTAGAAGAACATTAGGAGAAGAACATTGCAATATGCTCCATTTGCCACGCAAGTGTTCATCGAGGTAAGGTTGGTTCAGATTATGGTCCTGGAGGACAGACAACTCATATGAAAAAACATCATAAAATACAGTGGAAGGAGCACCTTAAAAAACTGTTGAACCTGATTGCAACAGTGAAGGTGAGGACAGCCGGGAAACATCAGCTACAGCTGGTAAAATCACAGTGGAAGGTGAGGAAGAAGAGGGTGACATCCTCAAGCAAAACAGACTTGTTCCCAGCAGTGTGCCGGAATTACCTGACCTCACATAGCAACCTCACAATGGCACAGGAAAATGCAAAGTCAGATGAAGACACCACAGCATTCAGTGACTGCACAATGGCACTCATTGAGTCTGCCACCACCTATATCTCAAAAGTCACCTGCATCAGTGACCTCAAAAAAGAAAAAAAGAAAAAAATCCAAGCTACTATTAGGAGCATGTTTAGGCAACAGGGACTATATGACTGCAACCACCCAATGGCACATTTGTACAATGGGAAGCTGGTAAAAATGTGAGCACTTAACCTCCTCCCTTTTTCTTTTACGGAAGGAATGGGATTCTTAGAGTTTGTGGCACCTATTTGCCCAAAATGGAAGGTTCCAAGTCCGATCTCTTATGTCAGATTTGCTGTTCCATCGCTGCATCACGATGTGCTTCAACTGGTTGGACAAGCTTTGCAGCAAAGTGTTGTCCACACTATCCACCTGACGACAGACATGTGGACCAGTTGTCAGGATACTGATTACATGTGCATCTCTGCACACTAGATCTCTTTTGTGGGGATAAAGCAACAGCCATTTACAGGTCTTGGCCCTGAAGAAATGTTTAACAGTGTTCGGGGGCATGCAACGGTGGCCATGTTTGCCAAGGAGAAATCACATACAGCTGCAAACACCTGCAAACATCTTGGACATATTTAATAGCAAGGTGTCTGAATGGCTGCGACCAAGAGATCTCCAAATAGGATTTGTTGCCACAAGCAATGGCAGTAACATAGTCAAGTCCATGACAGACAGTCGCTATTTCAGGGAACTGTATTTGGTGCACTGCATCAACCCGGATGTACATGTCTTTCTCAAAAAAGAAGACATAGCAAAATATTGGCCCCCAAAGAAAAATCTGCACTCCTTTCAGCCATTCTTTAAAGCCTGGAAGCAGTTGCAGATTATTCAGCATGGTGACAGAGTACCAGTTAAAGCCCTGATACAGGAAGTGCCAACACATTGGAACTCAACCTATTATATGTTGTAATGTCTATTTAAGCAATACAGACATATTGATGACTATGTCATTCTAAGAAGACGGGATGCAATTGGGAAAGCTATGACCATGGATGGGGACAAATGGGGCCTATTCAAATGCCTGACACAAATGCTGCTCCCTTTTGAGGTTTTCACGCAGGAAGTTAGCAAGGAGAATCCTTCAATGGGCCAAGCTATCCCATTGTTGCATCTGTTACAGGAGCAGCTAAAGAAGGTGTCTGAAAGGTTTGCACTCAGAAGTGTGAAAGAAAACTCAGAATTGTTGAGCAAGCTGGAGAACTGGAAGAGGAATGGCTGGAACTTAGAGTCCCACTCTGCAATTCTGGGGTGCCACCCTCAATTCCCAGAGAAGACAGTCTTGTCTCACAGCAGCCAACACCAGCAACAAGAACAGAGGCAGCAACAGTGTCAGAAGACTCAGACCCAACCTCTACGTTGGCTTGGTTTCAAGTTGCCGGTCTTAAGTCCAGTGCAGAGGTGAAGGAGAAGGCAAAAGAGGTTGAGCAAGTGGCAGCATCAATGGCACTTCAGAGGATGTTCCAGAAGTATCTGGATGACCCAAAAGAGGTGTGTGTGATCCAAACCCATTGGTGTATTGGTGTGGGAAGATGCGCCAATGGCCACAGTTTAGCAGGCTGGCAATAAAGTATCGGGCTTGTCCTATAACCAGCTTATCTGATCTACATGTGTTTAGTGCAGCTGGCACAATTGTTACAGTGAGAAGGATCAGTCTCTCCCCTCAAAACATGGAGAGATTACCGTGATCAAAAGAAACCAGAATTTTATACTACCTGATTCCACTGTTCCTGAAACACCACAGGAAACGGTTAGTGATTAGTCAGAATCAAGTGTGTTTGCTGACCAACTTCTGGGGGAGCCACCTGAGTTTAAGGATGAACTCTACTTCCCAGACAGAGTACGCCAGTGCCACCATAGAACTTTTTAATTATTTCTCATTGAACTTCTTTCTTTTTTTATTTCTGTGCAAAAAAATAGCTGATGGAACATTGTTTGTGTCATATTTATGCTGCCCCACCATTTACATTGATAACATATATGGCTGGATTGGAGTTACACCCATGTGCAGTGAAGAAGCCCCCACATTCCCTTCAGGACATCTGAGACAATGCTTGCCTCCCTCATGTGCCATCACCTTTCCTTTTTTATTTTTACGTCATCTATCAGGGCTGCACCAGAAGATTAATGATTAAAAGACTGCCAGTGCCAATGCCAAATTTCAATGTATTGCTACCATCAAAGAGGAGATAACATATTTGTATCAACCACCATGCTTCAATTGGAAGAGGTAACTACTAACTATTGCTCGAATGAGTGGTGATGTTTTGAGTGATTGTGAGTGATGATGTATGTGGTGGCTGACAGTGAGGGAGGCAGTTCAACAAATTTGTAGACTTGGTTTTGATGATTTGAAATGTGTGGGGGCTGATGGATGATCATTTTTTTCCTGAAAGTAATTGGCCTTTCAAACGTAGCAAAGGGTCCACTCCTTTTTTCTGGTTCCTCAGAGACCAGATCAGTCACTTTCATTACCAAACACAAATCTACAAAAAACACTCCAATTCTGTTTTTCTATTTGTTCTTCGACAGCAGGGCACAACACAGGTCTACCTCACTCGGTTTGGGACTGGGCCAGAGTTACTCAGAATCAGAAGGAGGAGGATGGAAGAACTCAGGGGGGGAGTACCTCAACAGCTAAAAGGAGAAAGTTATCAACTTCAAAGAGAAACAATAATGATGGCGAAGTGTCTGAGGCTAGTACTCAGTCAGTTCTGTGGACTGGAGAGAGGTGAATTGATTTGGGAAATGCTGATGAGTGTGTTTGCTGCATTGCTGACTCAAATGTGAAAATCCTCTTTATGTTCTTGTTCTGCCTCTGAGTCTTCTTGAGAAACTCCTGACTACCCATGGAGCTTACCCTGCTTCCGTTTGTCCTTCTCCTTTACTCTATAATTCAGTTACTGTTTTTCAGTACACATGCCTTCTCCTAGCCCTTTCCTGCATGAACAAGATTTGGTGAAAGCTCAAAACTCTAGCTTACCTACCGGGCAGGTTCAACCAGGCACCCAAAAGTGAAGGACATTCCAAAAAGAATGGAGATGCATAGCCCAATTTGGCAAAACTGTATAATTTCCCTTTTAACAATCATAATTTTTAGAACTGGGTGGGTTAACTTCAATCCTCCATAATTTGTATTTTTCAAACCTAGAAGACATAACATTTAGAGATATACTATCCTGTGTATCTCTGGGGCAGAAGGACTGTTTGCAATGCATTTAACTGAACTGTGTCATACTTATCCCTTTATCGATTCCTTCCACAACAGATTGATGATGGTGTGTTGCTCAGTGCCCTGATGATTATTATTGTCATGGTTTCTTTTGTGTAGTGTTTGTCTTTGTTACACCTTTCCCCAAATCCCCACTACCATCCATTCATCGAGCCCCTAACCCTCTTCTCATGGACTGTGTAATTTATTGAGTTGTGACATGGGGGGTCATTACAACATTGGCGGTAAAAGCCACTTACCGCCGTGCAGAAGACCGCCAACACACCGCCGCGGCCGCGTAATTCCACCACAGCTATTATGACCCACATCTTGGAATCTGACAAAATTCAGACACCCACACAAGTCCGCCACACCAAAGGTCAGTGATAAACTGGCGAAAACAAAACATCCACCGTCACGCCAACAGAAAAACGCCCACACTATCACGACACACGAATCCACGCGGCGGTCTTTCAACCGCGGTATTCCATTGGCGGTACACTCTGCCGCGCTCAAAATACACACACATCTCCAAAACCCCACCACATTGGACAATTCGAAATACACACACCTGATACACATACACACACCACTCCCACACACCCAATACAATATAAAACACACACCCACATCACCCACAAACCCCTACGACCACAATTACAGAGAGAAGGCTAGAGAGAGACACCACCATCAACAAACTAGCATCCACAGGCACACAACACCATCACCCAAACTACTTCCACGCACAAAACACCACACACCACTACATATCACCACACTTATCACCACACACACCACCCCACACATCACCTACAACACCCCATGGCACGGCAAAGACACCCCTGGTTCTCGGAGGAGGAGCTCAGGGTCATGGTGGAGGAAATCGTCCGGGTAGAGCCACAGCTATTTGGATCATAGGTGCAGCACACCTCAATTGCAAGGAAGATGGAGCTATGGCGAAGAGCCGACAGGGTCAACGCAGTGGGACAACACCCAAGAAATCGGGAGGACATCAGGAAGAGGTGGAACGACCTACGGGGGAAGGTGCGTTCCATGGTCTCAAGACACCACCAAGCGGTTCAGCGGACTGGCGGCGGACCCCCACCTCTTCCCCCACAACTAACAACATTGAGGGAGCAGGTCTTGGCGATTCTGCATCCTGAGGGCCTCGCAGGAATTGGTGGAGGAATGGACTCTGGTAAGTCAAATCTTAACTATTACATCCCCCACCCTACCTGCATGCTATCACATACCCCCACCCTCGCCCCCACCCCTAACACTCCAACTCCTCACAAATGTACCAATATCACAAACCACACATCCCAACACCAAGCCCTGCATGAAACAACAACGCATGGACACCCATCACTAAAGCATGCCCACTGCACATACCCATACACCCCCCTAAACCATCATCACACAAGCTCCCACACAGCAATGCCAGCACGGGGGTACACGGTCACCCACCCATTGCACACCATGACACACAGAGATGCAATAATCATGCCTTTCCACCACTGCAGGACCACTACCCAACGTCACCAGATCGGAGGGTCCAGACATGTCCACTCCACCCACAGAAGAGGCCCACAGTGATGACAGCACCTCTGTCCACCTGGATCTAGGTGACCAGCCCGGACCATCGGGGACCTCTGGACAGTCGGTTCCCCTCACACAGGCACAGGCCACCACAGACCTTCCCCCCTCTGGAAACACCAGCACAGCACCCACCCAGCGGGTCAATCAGCTGTGTGTCCACCACTACAGGGAACCCAGGATAACCCTCCACCCCAACAACAACAGGGACCTGGGGGCAGTGGGCACACGGTCCAGGGGACGGAGGCCCAGGAACACAGCTGAACTGGGAGGGCTGCTGTGCGACAGGGGGCGGACAGGCCAAGGGAACCCACTCTCCACGAGGCCCTCTCCTCCATCATGGGAGCCTACCACCACTCCCAGGAGACGATGGCAACGGTACTGGCCAAGTTTCAGGAGACCCAGCGCATGCAGGAGGAACAGTATTTGGGGTTCAGGGAGGAACTCAGATCCATCAGCTATGCCCTGG
The DNA here is from genome assembly GCF_031143425.1 of Pleurodeles waltl. Taxonomy (NCBI): domain Eukaryota; kingdom Metazoa; phylum Chordata; class Amphibia; order Caudata; family Salamandridae; genus Pleurodeles; species Pleurodeles waltl. The sequence goes on from NC_090439.1 coordinate 465,026,080, forward strand.
CCACCATCGTAGGGGTGCTAAAGGAAGTACTCAACACCAGGAGGGACACTGTGGCACTACAAGGGGCCCCTGACACTAGCATGGACGATGAACTGCCCACCACCTCCGCCGGCGCTAGTGGACAGGAGGCACCGCCACAGGACCACCACACTAGCACCCCACCCCCTGCAGACGGAGAACCACCCCGCAAACAGTCCCTGAGATCCAGGAACAAGACAGAGCACAATGCCAAGACCCCCGCCAAGAAATGAGACCACCCTGATTGTCATCCCACTGTCCCACTTTGTCACCCTGTCCGTATTGAAACTGCCCCAGCTCCATTTCCGATGCCCATGTGGGCAATGCACCTGTGAGACTAATAGACTGGACTCTGCCATGAACACTCCTCCGCCATCACCCCTCACCATTTAACTTCCCCCTCCAATATTGTATTTACATAAACACACCTAAAGCACCAAAAGATCTGGAGTCTGTCTGTGATTTCGAAATAGTGTATTTGCAATTACAGTGACAAAATGTTCATGAAATAGTAATGTCAACATACCTATGTCACACAGCTCTAGTCCATGAGGAATCTAAGCAGATGACACACGTTGGGACCCACACCTGTGAAACCGTAAGGGAAAGTGACAACTCAGTGACCATACACTGGGTGAAATCGACGGACAGGATAGAGGTAGAAATGTAAAAGTACATGTAGTAGACAGGAATGTATTCTCACCCGTGTTTCACTGGAAATATTGCTGGATGACTGAGTCGCTGTTCTGCATGTCTTCTTCCTCTGCTTCCTCCTCATCACTGTCCACAGGCTCCACAGCTGCCACAACACCGCCATCTGGACCATCCTCCTGCAAAAAAGGCACCTGTCGTCGCAAAGCCAAGTTGTGAAGCATACAGCAGGCCACGATGTTCTGGCACACCTTCTTTGGTGAGTAGAATAGGGATCCACCTGTCATATGGAGGCACCTGAACCTGGCCTTCAGGAGGCCGAAGGTCCGCTCGATCACCCTCCTAGTTCGACCATGGGTCTAATTGTAGCGTTCCTCTGCCCTTGTCCTGGGATTCCTCACTGGGGTCAGTAGCCATGACAGGTTGGGGTAACCAGAGTTACCTAATAGCCACACACGGTGCCTCTGGAGTTGACCCATTACATAAGGGATGCTGCTATTCCGCAGGATGTAGGCTTCATGCACTGATCCAGGGAACATGGCATTCACATGGGTGATGTACTGGTCTCCCAAACATACCATCTGTACATTCATGGAATGATAATTCTTCCGGTTCCTGTACACCTGTTCACTCCTGTGGGGTGGGGGGACCAAAGCCACATGGGTCCCATCAATGGCACCTATGATGTTGGGGATATGTCCAAGGGCATAGAAGTCACCTTTCACTGTAGGCATATCCTCCACCTGAGGGAAAACGATGTAGCTCCGCATGTGTTTCAGCAGGGCAGACAACACTCTGGACAATACGTTTGAAAACATAGGCTGGGACATTCCTGATGCCATGGCCACAGTTGTTTGAAAAGACCCACTAGCAAGGAAATGGAGCACTGATAGCACCTGCACTTGAGGAGGGATTCCTGTGGGATGGTGGATTACTGACATCAGGTCAGGCTCCAACTGTGTTCACAGTTCCTGGATTGTGGCACGGTCAAACCTGTAGGTGATAATCAAATGTCTTTCCTCCATTGTCGACAGGTCCACCAGGGGTCGGTACACCGGAGGATAACGCCATCTCCTCACATGTCCCAGCGGACAATGCCTATGAAGGACAACAGCGAGCACAGAGTCAAACAACTCAGAGGTATGTACCCACAGTCTACACAGAACACCATTCATACACAAAATCTGGCCTGTATGTGTGTTGAGACTAGGCCTAGGTATGTGTGACACAGTTGGTAATTAGGTCATGTGGGCCCCTGAAATGGCGGCTGCCTGACCTGTAAAGTGGGACAATGGGATGTGAGGTAACTGCTCTGGCGTTGTACACCGTCGCGGTAGGCGGTCGAAGACAGCGGCGCAATGCTGCATTGGTTAACATTGGACCCTATGGGTCCCAGGAGCCAATGACGATGTACGCCGGCGGTGATGGTACGCACCGCCGCGGACGTGACCACTGCGGACGTGACCGCCATTTTCTATCTGTTGAATCACTCGATACCTGATCTTCGACAGGAGAGGACCTACACTGCAAGTGCTGCTGTGACCTCGGTCTGGAAGAGACAATGGCTCGTGCGTCTGGAGAAAGGTCCCCTGCCTTCACCACGGAGGAGTTGGAGAAACTCGTGGATGGGGTCCTCCCCCAGTACACGCTACTCTACGGTCCTCCAGACAAACAGGTAAGTACACTGGGAGCATGTTGTATGGGCTATGCCTGTGTGGAGTGGGTTGGATGAAAGATAGGGGGTGGAGAATGAGGCTTGCATGAAACGACGGTGAGTGCATGTGCCACATGGCTAGGGTAGGGATGGGGGCCAATGACTGTGACGGTGCAGTTGGTAATAACTTTTCTTTTTCCCCTGTACAATTCATGTAGGTCAGCGCTCACCATAAGAAGGACATCTGGCGTGCCATCGCCAAGGACGTCCGGACCCTGGGGGTCTATCACAGATGGAGCACCCACTGCCATAAGAGATGGGAGGACATCTGCCGCTGGAGCAAGAAGACGGCGGAGGCCCAGCTGGGGATGGCCTCCCAACGTGGGAGGGGTGCCTGTCGCACCATGACCTCCCCGATGTTCAGGATCCTGGCGGTGGCGTACCCGGAGTTGGATGGGCGCTTGAGGGCATCACAGCAGCCACAAGGGGGTGAATACACTCTCATTCAGCTGGTTCAGCGCGCAGTGGAGGTGTCTGGGTGGGGGAGGTGGGCTGTGGGTTTCCCTAGGCCAGGGTGAGTGTGCTAGTTAGGTCCCCTTCTTCCTGCAGACCCTGTGACACCCCACCCCACCAGTGTACAGTGCCAACTACACCTAGTCAGGCTCCTGTGACATCCATGTGTGCAGATGTCGGCCATAGCCTTATAGGCCATGTCCCAGGGATTGAAGAGTGGACCCCAAGTGCACAGCACAGTGCAGGGGGCTTCTGTGTCTGTCGTGTCCGCCAACGGTAGCGGTAATGCATGCGCTCAACATGTCTTTCTTCTGTCGTCCCCCCACTTTCTGTGGTCTCCCTGTTCTTGTGTGCATTAGCATCATCAGGCGGAGGTGCAGTGGCACCGGAGCAGGAGGGAGCTGCATCCCACATGGCCCTGGAGGGCGACACTATGGAGTCAGAATTCACCAGTGGGACGGAGGGCGAGGGGAGCTCCACGGCGGGGACAGGAGCTGACACCAGCGACACGGACTCATCTTCTGATGGTGGTGGCAACATCTGTGCCCCCGCATCTACAGGTACAGCCGCCACCCACCTACCAGCACCGCCCTCCCAGCAGCCCCTCAGCCTTTGCCCCGTGCCTGCTCACCCAGGAGGGTGGGCATCACCTTCGCCCCAGGCACCTCATGCCCAGCCCCAGTCACCCCTGCTGTCCTCAGTGAGGAGGCCATTGACCTCCTCAGGTCCCTCACTGTTGGGCAGTCTACCATTTTGAATGCCATCCAGGGTGTAGAAAGGCAGTTGCAACAAATTAATGCTTTCCTGGAGGGCATTCATTCTGGTCAGGCAGCCCTTCAGGGAGCATTTCAGACTCTGGCCTCAGCACTGATGGCAGCCATTGTCCCTGTCTCTAGCCTCCCCCCTCCAACTTTCTCCACCTAGACCCAATCCCCTGTACCTCAGCCTACCACAAGCACACCATCAGACCAGCATGCACACACGTCAACACACAAAGGAAGCTCAGGCAAACATAAGCACTACACATCCCACAGGCACTCACCCAAGCATCACACACATGCAGACACACCAACATCCACTGCCTCCACTGTGTCCCCCTCCTCCTCGTCTCCCTCCTCCTTCCCAGTCTCGTCTCCACTCACACCTGCATGCACTACATCTACAGCCACTACTTCCATCACCAGCACACACACCACCACACCCCGCTCACGTGTAGTCACCACCCCCACTACCATTCACACGTCCCCTGTGTCCTCTCCCAGTGTGTCTGTGACGCCACCTCCCAAGGTACACAAACGCAGGCACACACCCACCCAACAGCAGTCCACCACACAACAGCCTCCAGCGCATGCACCTTCACCCAAAGTCACCAAACGTACACTTCCTACAACCACAACCTCTTCCTCCACTCCCAAACCCCTTCCAGCTACCCATCCCAGTGTTCCCAAGAAACTTTTCCTGTCCACCCTTGACCTCTTTCCCTCACCTCCCCCACCCCGTCAGTCTCCTAGGGCCCGACTCTCCAGGTCCCAACCTAGCACCTCAGCCACAACATCTTCGGGACCAGTGGTGCCAGTAGTCACCGGATTCTGGAGTGCACCAGGGCAGCTAGTGTGGAAAGGAGCCACAGCATGGACAGCCCCCCACCTGTCAAGCATCAAAAGTTGGCCAGTGCCCGGCGGGAGAGGGGGAAGACAGGTGGGAGTGTGGAGTCAGCTTCGACACCTTCCAAGGTGGGGAATGAGCACAAGAAACTCAGCAAGTCTGGGAAGAGCAGCACGGCGGAGAAGACTGCCATCAGCCCCGCTGGCCAGGAGGCCACCGCCATCAGCCCCGCTGCCAGGAGGCCACCGCCATCAGCCCCACTGGCCAGGAGGCCATCAGCCCCGCTGGCCAGGAGGCCACCGCCATCAGCCCCGCTGGCCAGGAGGCCACCCCCATCAGCCCTGCTGGGCCAGACAGGACCGCCAGCAGCTGAGTTGCTGCCAAGGACCACGCCGCAACAAGCACCGCTGAACAGGACACCGCCGCCACAAGCACCGCTGAACAGGACACCTCCACCACAGGCACCGCTGCCAAGGACACCGTCGCCACAAGCACCGCTGAACAGGACACCTCCGCCTCAAGCAGCGCTGAACAGGACACCACCGCCACAAGCACCGCTGAACAGGACATCTCTGCCTCAAGCACCGCTGAACAGGACACCGCCGCCACAAGCACCGCTGGCCCATGAGCGCCAAGGGCACTGATGCTACTGAGTCTGCCACGAGCAGGATGAAGCACTCTGGGCACAAAGCCCCCTTCAGAACCAGTGGAGAGGTACATCCACTACCTCTGTCCTTGGCAGGATGAAGCACTCTGGGCACAATGCCCCCTCCAGAACCTGTGGAGAAAGGCATCCACTCACACAGTCCTTGGCAGGATGAAGCACTCTGGGCACAAAGCTCCCTCCAGAACCAGTGGAGAGATACATCCACTACCTCTGTCCTTGGCAGGATGAAGCACTCTGGGCACAAAGCCCCCTCCAGAACCAGTGGAGAGATACTTCCTCTGTCCTTGGCAGGATGACGAACTCTGGGCACAAAGCCCCCTCCAGAACCAGTGGAGAAAGGCATCCACTCACACAGTCCTTGGCAGGATGAAGCACTCTGGGCACAAAGCCCCCTCCAGAACCAGTGGAGACTGTTATCCACTTGAGGGATTGTGGCTTTGCACTCCCCAGGATTGAACAGTGGGCAAACCACCCACTGTAGAGACTTGAGATACTGTGGTTTTGCACTCCCCAAGATTGAACAGTGGGCAACCCACCCACTGTAGAGACTTGAGAGACTGTGGCTTTGCACTCCCCAGGATTGAACAGTGGGCAACCCACCCACTGTAGAGACTTGAGAGACTGTGGATTTGCACTCCCCAGGATTGAACAGTGGGCATGGGGCCCCCTCATGGATTTGGCGTTGTGCACTCTACTGGCTGAGGTGCCCCCCCTTTCCCGTCCCCCTGAGGTGCCTGTTTTATTGCTATCTGCACTGTCTCCATCATGTTCGGTTATTGAGTGTGGGCCTCGCCCATGCAGTGTGGGCCCAGTGTTCCACGGACTTCAATGGAGCAATACCTGAACTACTATTCTTGGTGTATATATTTGTTTATAGTGTATATATATTTCTGCGTACTGGATTTTAAAAGATTAAAACGGTTACACTAATTTCCTTTTGTCTTTGCATTCTTCTGGGGGGCTTGGGGGGTGTAACTGTAATGTATCATGCTGTATTAGTGTGTGTGTTGTCGTGGGTGAGGGTGGGGGTGTTGCGTGTTGCGTGCGTGTGTCCCTGTTTTTTCCCTCCCCCTTCCCTGTGTCGTAGGTGCAGTACTCACCGTGGTCTTCGCCGCCGGCGTTCATGCTCCTGGTAGAGGAGCAAGAAGACAAGGGCAGGGAAAATGTGAAGCTCTGGTTCCATGGCGTCCTGGTTCCTGGTGGGGTGTGTAGAGGTGAGCGTTTTCCCTTCGAAGTCCTGTTTCCGCCGTGTTTTGGTTTGCGGTGAATCCACCCCGGAAAAGGTGGCGGATTGGTAGGTTGTGATACTGTGGGCGGTACATTGTCTCCCGCCTGTCTGTTGGCAGTGACCGCTGCGCTGTTTGTTTGTACTGCCGTGGCGGTCGGAGTGTAAAAGTGGCTGTTTGTTGGCGGTTTCCGCCACGGTCGTAATTACATTTTTTTTCCGCCGGCATGTTGGCGGTCTTACCGCCGCTTTAACACCGACCGCCAGGGTTGTAATGACCACCTATATTTCCATCTGTGATAGTAAATACATTTGAAAATAATTTGATGTTATAAATATACTGCCTCTTCCACCTTTGTTTTTTCCAGTTAATTTCTCGTTTTTTTTAAATGTGAAGTAATATCTTATTATTATACATAGCTATCATGTCACTTTAACCTTTGCTTTATTCAGTGTATATCAGCGGTTTTTAAAATAAAATAAAAGTTTTTTTACCATACCCACCCCTAATGAGGGCCAACCACAGCAGTGCACAACATTTGACTGTGAATAGTGTAGGATTGCTGTAGGGCTTGGCACTACTCTAAATTTTGGCAGGCAAGTCAGCCAGGCCTCTTCTAAGGAGGTTTGGGAGGAGCAGTAAATGTTGGAAAACATAGCATCAAATAGTGTATTTAAAACACAACGTTGACATAAATTTGCTAAACTGCCATTGGCTTTGAAAGGGCACTAAATAAATACTGAAGCGCTTCAGTGGTTTGCCAAGCCAATAAAACCTGACACTATGCAGGAGTAGACTCATTCATTTCAAAATGCGCTATTGTGCTCGGATATGTCAAAAATTACTTACATTGTACCAGGGTTATCAGTTTGTCTCTAGTATTCCAGCAGCAGTGCTTTTCCTGGTGTATCTATAAGCCAAAAATTACCTTCAGTATGGCAGGGCCAACAGCAGACTCATACGCCTAACATCACATTCTCATGGCCACTGACTTCCAGTCACTCACACTCACTCATTCATTCTCACTTGCAATCATCATTCTCATTCTGTTGCAATCACTCGTTTTTACTCTCACTCATTTGCACTCACTCTCACTCATTTTACTTATTCTCACTCTGACTCATTCATACTTTATTTCACTCATTTACACTCACTTTTACTCACTCCCTCATACCTACTCATTCTGATTTATTCTCAAATGCTGTGACTCACTCATTTCACTCATTCATTCATATTCATTCTCTCATGCTCACCCATACTTTCTCACTCAAACTCAAGTGCACTCACAGTTTCTCAGTCTCACTTCAATTCACTCCTTCTCACTTACTGTTCCACTCAATCTCACTCTCACTCACACTCTCCAACACTCCCTCACAGTCATTCATTATCACTCATCCTTCAGTTTTACTGTCCTCACTCATTCTCACTGAAGCTGTCTCACCCATTCACACTTAATGACACTCAATTCCTGCTACTAACTCATACACTTAATACTATTCAAATAAAAAAGTGGGAGAAAACAATAAGGATGAATCATTGACACCAATAAGGGTGAGCTGCCTCTGCTATCCTGGCACTGAATGTACCACTTCTGAGGCTAGAAGTCATAAAGGCAGTGTTAGGGTCACAAAGTGCAAACCAGGGGTTGCTCTAAAGACCCCTGGTAACTCCTACATGATATCCGTGATTTGCTGTGAGTTTCGTGAAATCATTCCACATTGTGAAATTTCAAAATGTTCACAGTTTTGGTGTTGTTTCATTGGTGTGGTTCATAGTTACTGAAGGTTTGGTTTGAGAATCACATGAGCTACTGAGCAATGAATAATTTTTATATGCCACTACATTCGGGCCACAACATCAGTAAATGTCTAGGGTTCCTTTAAAGTAAGGTACAATTTTAGTACCTTACCCCACTATAACTTCACTTCAAACTTTGGCGTTTTTCAGTGATCGCTGTTGTTTTTTTTTCACTTTAAAGTCAGATATTATTGCCATATTTAACTATTCCATCACTTTAATCTTTGATTTTTTTCAAATGATTTTCAATATTTTTATGCAAAGTAAGATCTTATTATCATACCTAGCTATGGCATCACTTTCGTTTTTTTCATGTTTTCCAGTGTATGTCCATGTTTTTTAACCTATTCATCTAACTCCCTCACTGAGAATATCTTTTTACCATGCACAACAGAGTTTTGGGTGTAAGGCCTGTGCATTGAGTCATTTTTATTCGTCTTGGCCCTCTTTGAGACAGAAGCTCTTCTGCTTTTTGTGTTCATGAAGAAGGTAAACTGGAGGCTAACCACTTAATCCTTGGAGATCAGTTTCAGTTCTTAGGTGCCAGCAGGATTCTAGAGGCTTTGAGGCCTTACCTGAGTCCTCTTCTTCCGGCAGGAGCCGTTATTAGGATTATTCTTCCAACAACACTTTATTCCTCAGATAGAGTCTTCCCAGGTCCAACATTGCTCTGAAGTGGTGCTGGTGGAGGTGCCAGATGTATCCTTTGCATTAGAAGGGTCCTGGGGGTAAATAGAAAAAGCCTTCCATTGCATTGCCAAGTCAAAAGAGATAGTGGTAAAGCTGCCCTTTGTTCTATCAACTGTTCCTGTATACTCCTAGACAGATAATCACTGCTAAGTGGTTGGCAGTTCACATCTAAATGCCTTTCCTGGACGCAGAGACAAGCCATTGTCCTCTGAGAAAGGATGTTAAGTCGTCCAGTCAAAGATGTGCATTCCAACTCTGGAGTCATGGTGATTGGCAGAATGGGTTTTAATCCAATTTTGGCTCAGGCAGCCTAAAGGACGTTTTACAAAGTTACTTTTCTGCTTAACTTATTCAAAATCCAATATGTAGTGTGTCCTATACTTTATATTAGCATGCTGCCCTATGGGCTTACAAGGCACACTTTTAGGGATTACTTTACAATATATACAAACAGGCTTTTGGTACACAGTGAAGGCATTTTCCCTGCCGTATGTCAATGCAATATATTTAAATTACAGACCCACAAGAGCACAGTGGTGTTTCTGGCAGACACAAATGTGTCATATATGTAGGAGTTGTAAATACCGTCTGTAGTCCACTTATGACATTTAACTTGCCATACCATAGAGGTTTAGGGCCAGCGAAAATGCTGCTTTGTATTATACTATCTTTACTAACATAAAAGTGGTGGAAAGCTTATAAACTGAACACTGTTGAAATCCTCATCTTAGATGAGGCAAACTAGGACTATTCGAAAAAGGCGTAAAATATTATTTCTAATTAGGATATCTTCCGTGCCTCTAGAAATCTGACGACAACAAGTTTATTGTTCCGGTCTTGTTCAGTAAGTTGTCCTTGCTTAGTTGGGTTTCTTCTTCGTTAACGGATAGGATGTAAATAAGAGAACTATTTTTGGAAAGTTAGGTGTTAAATCTTGAGTCATTGAAGCTGACATTACAGCTCGATTTCTCAGGAAATCGAAGGAGGAAGTGGTCTCTTCAGTCTGCATACAACTGTGGTTTTTAATAACTTTTTGTTCGATGTAAGTTAAACTTCCAATAAACGTTATTTTCCTGGTGTCTTTTTTAGGAATTTTGTAAGGTGTGTGGGTTTATTTGTTTTTCTTCCACCTTTCTTCCATTAAAAATAGACTACACCTTGTCAACTTCAGTCAAGTTCTGGACACCTTGTTGAAACTGATTGTTCTAATTGTTTTCTTTTTCTTTTTGCATCTTAACTTCTCCCTTTACTTATTGGTTTAAACAATGAGGCTTATTTATTAGAGCTTTGGCTACTAATGGGAAACATTTCTTTCACCTGACTATACATGTTGTTTCCTGTTTCCTCGGTTTCTTTGTCACTTCCTCGAATTCTTTGAGAACGGAGGCTCTGGCGAAGCTGATTTAGGGAGGGAGTGACGACCACCTTGTAGCGCATCTTTGATAGTAAAATCTCCTTTAGAGGAGTCTAATAGGTCTGGTAAAGTCCAATTCTAATCTAATATGGGTGTTCAAGCACACTTCGAATTTAATTGACAGGAAACCACGTTTCCAATTTTGTCTCCATGCTGTTGATTTTTTACGCAAATTGGAAACTAAGATGGCCAAATATTTCAGTGGATACACTTGCAGCTCTGCTTCATGTGACGGCCATGTTAAGACTTTTATAGCCGCAGTGTGGGTGGCCTTAATGTAGCCTAATATATATTGTCATTATTGTCATCATAGATCATGGGTAAATAATTATTTGTTGAAACTGGGTTTGAGGTACCTGTTTGTGTCATGTCCTCCAACAGCGGTACATCAGAGTTATCTAGGGCAAAGCTCCTGGTGCTGGTGAGACTATTAGAGCCCTCATCATTGTTACTCTCCAAAAGCTGTTGGGAGGACTGTTAATGATAATTCAATAACGGAACTATCGGAAGATAAAAAAACATTACTATCTACGTGGGTGACTGTCTTGCTTGATTAACCAGCATCACTAAAAAGTGCCTTTTGAACATTTAGGTCCCTATTGCAAGAGGCCTTCTAATTTTGATGAAGCCAATGAACAGTAGTGACAGGCCCCTTGGATTTATGAGATCTGCGTTGGACCTTGGACGTGTTTAGAACTGAAATCTCTGGGTGAAAATATGGTGAAAATGAGGAATAACTGGTGGGTCCAGGCCTGGAAATAATGATTCCCTTGTAATCAAAATTCTTTATTCGGTTAGCAATATAACCATAAAAGCACAAAACATATTTAAAAACAACTTCACAGCAATTTATAACCCCAAACAACCATCATAGCAAATGTACACAAAATAAATGAAAATATTACATAGCTTTTTAATTCTCACAACATTTTAAATAACACAATTAGGAAAAAGCAGTAAAAACCAACCCGATATAACAATAGAAAAGTTCCCATGGAAATACAAACAGCAGTAGCAGACAGCAAGTAACAGACTATCTCAAAAGTTAGGTATTCTATTACAGGATCCTCTGCAGTCTGACTGAAGCCTTTATAAAAACGTAACTGTTGCCCAACAAATATGAATCGATAACAACGATTGGATAAAAAACATGGCTTGTCTATATTGCTTGAAATTAGCACCCCTCAAGACTGATATCAGGAAACACTTCCTGACTGGGAAAGAGTATTCGCTGTCTGGGGAGAACAGGAATAACACGTATACCCTCTTAGGCTAGCATAATAAATGCAGGGTTCATGGAAATAAACTATAAAATGAACCGTGTTTAGCCTCAATCGTGTCAAACAATCTCATGGCAAAAGTTGTATTAACTAGCATATGAATTGCTCCAATGTGCTTCTGGCACTCAATGTGTCCCTTGTTCATTGTTCACAGAGTACAAAATAGGCTCAAGTACATTTTTGCAAGATGTGTGTTTCCATATAGAAAACCATACACGCAGGTGGCAAAGTCAAATCAAGTTACTAATGGAATCTAACCCGAGTTCAAGATGGCACAAATAGGTGGAAGTCCTAGGGGAACTGCCAGGAATCTACGCAAAAACCCATTCCCCACCTTCTATATAGGAGGAAATTTCCAGACCTATAAATCCTAGGGCCATTTGTGGCAATCGGCAAGCATTTTGATTTAAAAAATGACACAATCTCGTTAATGCATCTGATGCCTAGGTTAGATATAAAATTAAGGACAGCCTCCACAATTCACACCACCGACTGCGTGCACTCAAACACTCTCCAGTTACAGATGTCATCACATTGTGCCTACAAATATGAAAGGTAGACACAGAGCCAATCTCGGTGTTGTTGACCATATGGGTTTAATTGTTTTTGAAACCATAAACTGTTATGTGGGCTTTTGAATGTTTTACTTTTGAATCTAGGCTTGCCCCGCTAATCGAAAGCTGTCCAGCAGTATCTGCAGCCCGGTAGGGGTCTGAGTTTTGACCACCGTATCGTCGGCATAGAGGGCTATGGAACAACTACCTACTCAAGGTACACCAACCCCATATGTGCCAAGTTTTTTGTCAAGCTCATTGACATATACAATTAACACAAAAAGTGCAGCACGTAGCCCTGCCGTTCACCAATTGTCAATCTGAAAGGTTTCGTGGACTCTCCATTTGGGCCATGTCTGACGTTACCAGTCACCTCATCATGCATTTGCCTAAAAAAGGTAACAGTGTTAATCCCCAACCCCAAATCAAACGTAATACCCCATAGTTTGGAGAAATTTACATGATAGAAGACTAAACTACAATTCATGAAGATTAGTTAAATACTCCCCCTTTTAACTATGGAGTATTAATTTATAAGCAGGTAGATGTTTAGGCACTGCTCCTGCGCTCAGGACAGCCCTAAATCCAAACTGTCTGTCAGACAAGATATAATTATTGTTACAAATGGGGTCTTTGGTTGGCAGTCAGGTTGCCCTCTGTCCAAGCAAGGACCCTCACTCTAGTTAGGGCAAAGGAGAAATACACCCGGTTAACCCCCACTCTTTCCCTTGGTTGCTTGGCATGAGCAGAAAGGCTTAACCCAGAGGCAATGTGTAAAGTATTTGTATCAACACACACAGTAATACAGTGAAACACTACAAAATGGACACCACACAGGTTTAGAAAAATAGTAAATATTTATCTAAATAAAACAAGAACAAGTATGATAAAAATCCACCATACACACCTATAAATATGACTTCAGCAATTAAAAACACCAAATAGGGCCTAGAGGAAAAAATGCTGCAATCTGATGTTAAAGAGGCGTTGTGACGGAGTCGTTTCCCACAATGCGACGCCTCTGGCACCATTTACAGAGTCACACGGATCCCCAGGCACCGTACCTTAGTAAAATGAGTGGAAAACAGGCCGGTGCCTGGAGTTGGGGACCGAGTTGTTGCTGGACCTGATGTAGGGTCAGTTCTGGTGCTGCGGGTTGAAGGAGTGGAGATATCACGAAGAGGCGTCGGGTTCTTGCTGTGGAGACGCAGAGGTGTGAGGCGCCATTTGGGAAGAGTCAGTTGTGTGGCACTTCAGGCAAAGTCAAAAGTCTGGCGAAGTCACGATGCTGCAGGGCAACCTCATGGGGTCACAATAATGTCACAGGGTCACAGACGCTGCAACAGAGTCAGGTGTCACAAAAGTCGGTGTACGACACTCCAACTCATGAGTTTGTGCAGACGTCAGCGACTGCAGCGACATCGGGCCTACTTTGACAGTGGGTTTGTTGCGCCTCTGCGAGGTCCACGGCCGGCGTAGGTGGCGTTGCAGGCTTCGGGCAGCAGCTTCCTTAGCGAAGTCGTATGGAGTCATCTGGCATCATTTCACAGGATTTTCACTAGAAATTGACTTCCAGGGGCTTAGGAATTGGAATGGCCCCCTCTGGAAAGCTAGAGTCCACAGCATGCAGACTCACAGACTGGTTGGTGAAGCCTTTGCTGTCCCTGAGGCTTCAAAAACAGGAGGCCATCTCAGTTCAAGCCCTTGGAGATACCTCTCAAGCAGGAATGCACAACAGAGTCCAGTCTTTGCCCCCTTTCACAGGCAGAAACAGCAACTACAGGAGAGCCCAACAAAGCACAGTCACAGGCAGGGGCCGCACTTCTCAGCTTTTCTCCTGGCAGAGGTTCCTCTTGAATCCTTAAATTAATCTAAAGTCTGTGGTTTTGGGTCCACTACTTATACCCCTTTCTGCCTTTGAAGTTGCCCAGCTTCAAAGAAAAAGTCTCTGTTGTTTACAGGATCCTGCCCAGCCCAGGTCTGGCTTTAGATGCACACCAGGAGGGTGGAGACTGCTTTGTGTGAGGTCAGGCACAGCCCTTTCATGTGTGAGTGACCACTCCTCCCTCCAGCCTAGCCTTGATGACCCATCAGGATATGCAGGCTACACCCCAGCACCCTTTGTGTCACTGTCTAGTGGAGAGGCACAAACAGCCCAACTGTCAGTCTGACCCAGAAAGGAATCCATAGACAGGAAGAGTCACAGAATGGCTTTCACTAAAAGATATATTTTTAGATTGTGAATTCAGAGACCCCAAACTCCACATTTCCATCTGGTCTCAAATGGAAACCGCACTTTAAGGATATTTGAAGGCAGCCCCTGTGTTAACCTATGAGAGAGATAGACCATGGAACAGTGAAAGCTGGATTTGGCAGTATGTCACTGTTAGGACATGTAAAAACACACCATCACATGTCTGACCTTCAACATTCACTGCACCCTGTCCAAGGGTCTACCTAGGGCCTACCTTGGGGGGTGGCTTACATGTATAAAAAGGGAAGGTTTTGGCTTGGCAAGTGGGTATACTTGCCAAGTTGAATTGGCAGTTTAAAACTGCACACACCGACACTGCAATGGCAGGTCTGAGCCATGTTTACAGGGCTACTCCTGTGGGTGGCACAATCAGTACTACAGGCCAACTAGTAGCATTTTATTTACAGGCCCTGGGCACCTCTAGTGCACTTTACTAGGACTTACTAGTAAATAAACTATGCCAATCATGCAAAAGCCAATAACACATACAATTTCCCATTGGGAGCACTTGCACTTTAGCAGTGGTAAAGCAGTGGTAAAGTGCCCAGAGTAACAAAAACAGCAAAAACAAGCCAACCACGCATGCAACCTAGGATTCATCTTGGACCCCTCACTATCCATGACCCAGCAAGTCAACGCCATCTCCTCCTCCTGCTTCAACACTCTCCGCATGCTCTGAAAGATCTACAAATGGATACCCACCGAAACCAGAAGAACAGTCACCAAAGCCCTTGTATGCGGCAAACTGGACTACGGCAATGCCCTCTCTGCAGGAACCACAGCCAAACTCCAGAAGAGGCTGCAGTGCATCCAGAACACCTATGCACGCCTCATCCTGGACATCCCCGCCACTGCCACATCACAGACCACCTGAAAAACCTGCACTGGCTCCCAGGCAACAAGAGACTCACCTTCAAACTCCTCACCCATGCTCACAAAGCACTGCACAACACCGGACCAGAATACCTCAACAGACGACTCTCCTTCTACACCCTGACCCGGCATCCCGCTCCGCTGACCTCACCCTCGCAACCGTCCCACGCGTCCGCAGAACTACAACAGGCATTAGATCATTTTCACACTTTGCCACCAAAATGTGGAACACTCTTCCCAAGTACACCTGCACCAGACCAAAGACCTCCTTACCTTCAATAAACTTCTCAAGATCTGGCTGTTCGAGCAGTAGCAGCACCTCCACTCTCACCTTTGCCCCCTCCCCTCCTCAGCGCCTTGAGACCCTCACGGGTGAATAGTGCGCTTTACAAGTCCCTGATTGATCATTTATGGGGACTCCTCTGCAAGTTTCCCTGTAGAGTCCCATGGCTTCTTTCCAATTGGGGGGCTTGGAATCCTTACCCTGAGAAGTAGGCTGGGGCCCTTTGGAGAACTTCCCCTTTTTACCCTTACCCCCCACTTCTTCTGATGGGGACCCTGCCCACCCTTGGCATTGTCTCCCCAATACCTTTTTTTACCCTGGCACTCTCCCAAGGTCTGCTTCCTGTGCAAGCTTACTGGGGTCAGTCAGGTTGCTATCTATCAAGTGCTGGTGCAACTCTGGAAAACATAGACTGTACAAGTGCTCCCAAGCAATTACATTGTGAAACCCCTCATAAGTTGTTACCTTACTGCTCTTCACCCAACCATCCAGTGATCTGCAAAAAGAGTCAACACCTTCTAACCATGTTTGGATTCCTTCTTTTTATAAGACCTAAACTTGTTTTTATACTGCTCTTGGGTGAGACAATATCTTGTGAGTATGGCATCCTTCATGATAGTAAAGGTGAGCCCCTGAAGAACTCCTAAAGATGTTGAGGTGTCCCTCCTTTCTACCTTGAAATGCTTCCACGGACCCACCCCCCATTGTGCTTCAGGGACTATGTTAATATGGAGAGCAGACTCATACCCTTTGAACCACAAGTATATGTCAACCTCCCTCTTGTAATCCTTAACTAGGTCTTTGGCAATGTGCACCCTCCTCTCAGGCTGCACTGAGGTACTGCTGCCACCCTCTCGACTAGACTGGCTCCTCTGATCTAGTTCCCCTAAACTAAGCTCATGAGCCAGCAATATCTTCTTCTCAATGGCCAGCCTCCTCTCCTCCATCTGCATTTTGAGCTTCTCTAACTCAAATTGGTGCACCCTCTCTGCCTGTCTGTCCTGCAAATCTTCAGGAGTCAGACCCTTAGAGGATACACTGCTACCCGTTCTGGAGAGCCTTTCCCAGGCAGTGCACATAACTCTAGTTTGCCCTAATGGCTGTTGTGTACCTCCTCACCATCAATCTCCTCCTCTGTGTGCCCCCAACCTCCTTGGCTGTCACGCAGGCCCTCAGTGCCCTTTGCAGCTCCTCTTTCCTGGTGGAGCTCCTAATGGGACAGGCAAGATCCTTACTGAACTGTATCAATTGGGCAACTGTATAACTCTCCGGCTTCTCCAACTCAAAAACAACTCCAGCTGGTGCATCTCCAGATTGAGACATTGTGGCAAGTCAAAAGTGCAACGTTCCAAAGCAGACCAGGGAGTTCCAAACAAGAAGTTCAAAAGGTCAAAAAATTGACACATTTGAAGTCCAAGAATAGAAAACAAGTGGTGCGTGGTTAGGTAATGGTCTGCACTGAAAATAGTAGTGTACACTTAATCACTATATGCCAAGTACAAGGTTAATCCTCACCACTGGTCCCCAATGTTAGAAATGGGGTCTTTGGTTGGCAGTCAGGTTGACCCATGTCTAAGCAAGGACCCTCACTCTAGTTAGGGCAAAGGAGAAACACACCTGGTTAACCTCCACTCACCACCTTGGTAGCTTGGCACAAGCAGAAAGGTTGAACGCTGAGGCAATGTGTAAAGTATTTGTTCCAACACACACTGCGGCTGCAGCGAGGTCGGGCCTACGTTGATGTTAGGGTTGTTGCACCTCAGCAATGTCTACAGATCCAGGTGTAGGCGGTGTTGCAGGCTTCCGGCAGCGGCGTCTTTAGCGAAGTCTTACGGAGTTGTTTGGTATCGTTTGACAGGATTTTCACCAGAAATTCACTTCCAGGGCCCCAGGAACTGGAATGGCACCCTCTGGCAAGCTAGAGTCCATAGCATGCAGACTCAGAAACTGGTTGGTAAAGCCTTTGATGTCCTTGAGGCTTCAAAAACAGAAGGCAAGCTCAGTCCAAGCCCTTGGAGATACCTCTCAAGAAGCATTGCACAACAAAGGCCAGTCTTTGCCCCCTTTCACAAGCAGAAGCAGCAACTGTAGGACAGCCCTTCACCTCTTTTCCTGGCAGAGGTTCCTCTTGAATCCTTGAAGTAACTTAAAGTCTGGGGTTTTGGGTCCACTACTTATACCCCTTCCTGCCTTTGAAGTTGCCTAACTTCAAAGAAAAAGTCTCAGTTGTTTACAGGATCCTGCCTTGCCCAGGCCTGGCTCCAGATGCACACCAGGGGGTTGTAGACTGCTTTGTGTGAGGGCAGGCACAGCCCTTTCAGGTGTGAGTGACCACTACTCCCTCCAGTCTAGCCCAGA
The DNA here is from genome assembly GCF_031143425.1 of Pleurodeles waltl. NCBI lineage: Eukaryota > Metazoa > Chordata > Amphibia > Caudata > Salamandridae > Pleurodeles > Pleurodeles waltl. Next base: position 465,043,917 of record NC_090439.1, read on the forward strand.
TGGCCCATCAGGATATGCAGGCTACACCCCAGCTCCCTTTTTGTCAGTTTAGTGGAGATGCACCAACAGCCCAACTGTCAGTCCTACCCAGACAAGGAATCCACAAAAAGGCAGAGTACCAGAATCGTTTAAGCAAGAAAATGCCTAGTTCCTAAAAGTGTAATTTTCAAACTAACAATCTAAAAACCACCTTCACTAAAAGATGTGAGTTAAGAGACCCTAAACTCCATATTTCTATCTGCTCTCAAGAGGAAACTACACTTTAAGGATATTTAAAAGCAGCCCCCATGTTAACCTATGAGAGATATAGGCCTTGGAACAGTAAAACCGGATTTGGCAGTATGTCACTGTTAGGACCTGTAAAAATACACCAGCACATGTCCCACCTTTAACTCACACTGCACCCTTCCCAAGGGGCTACCCAGGGCCTATCTTAAGGGTGCCTTAAGGGTATAAAAAGGGAAGGTTTGGGCTTGGCAAGTGGGTACACTTGCTGAGTAGAATTTGCAGTTTAAAACTGCATACACAGACACCGCAGTGGCAGGTCTGAGCCATGTTTACAGGGCTACTCCTGTGGGTGGCACAATCAGTGCTGCAGGCCCACTAGTAGCATTTAAATTACGGGCCCAGGGCACCTCTCTTGCACTTTACTAGGGGCTTACTAGTAAATAAAATGTGCCAATTATGAAAAAGTCAATTACACATACAATTTCTCATAGGGAACACTTGCACTTTAGCACTTGTAAGCTGTGGTAAGTGCCCAGAGTAACAAAAAGAGCCAAACCTGAGTCCAACACACAGGAAAAACTTAGGAAGTAGAGGCAAAAAGTTAGGGAAGACCACGCCAAGGATGCCAGGTCTAACAATTATCCACACCTCCAAGTGCTCCAAATGAATCTGCCCATTACTTTAGCGGTTAAATCCAAAGGTGAAATTGGGCTGTAACATTTAGGGTAGCCTATATTGCCCTTTTTAAACGTAGGTACGGTGGCTGTCTGAGATCAAGAATGAGGCGGGTCGGACCTAGCAATGGCCTTCAATACATTTGTCAGAAGTGGGGCCCATAAATCAATGTTGTTCCTAAATACATCCTCAGAGACCCCATGTCTAATTCAGTTGTCAGGGTGTATCCGTCAATGCTAGACTTCGAAGAGTTCTGGAAAAAGGATTGATTGACAACCTGCCAAAAAGTGCATGTGTGTGTTTTTTTTTATCTGGGCACTGACAGCTAATGGTGATTCACAAGCTCCCTCTCTTATAGCTTTCATTTTAACAGCATCAGCCTGTTTGCATGCAGAACTGCAGATGGACGCATTATCAGTTCCCCTTAGGATAGGTTTAAGTACCTTAATCGAGTGACCATGGTCTTTAGAACAAAGCTTATTGAGTAATCTGGCCAGCTTTTCATTGAGTGATCTATCGGGGAAGACTTGAGCTCCTTGATTATTCCTCATAGGGTGGAATAACTATTATTACAACATTAGAACATTGAGAGCTCCATTGAAGACAATGAAGTAGCTCTGGTCTTATAATAGCTGATATAAGCCCAGAACTCCATCACTCCAATGCTTGTCCTCATGTTCCCTCCTTTTTAATTTAGAACATTCTACCCTTAGTGGGTGGGATGTTTTAATAACCTTATAGTCCTTCTGCCTCAGCAATTCCAGTTTTTAAAGGCCCTCTTCCTCGTTATAGTCCCTTACCTGAGGCTCGGGTCTACTACTCGGGTTCAGGGCCTTTAAAAACCATTGTAGCCCTAGGCAGCTGGCTATAAGACTATAATACCCTCTTCTGTTTTTGGCTTAGTCATCCAGACATGTTTGAAGCTCAATTTTGTTCCTAGAGATGAGATTGTGTAGTAACATTTTCTTATTAACTTCATCACATATCAACAAAACCTGCTTGTGTTTATCTACATTTCATGAGGGAAATTATATATAGGCTTCAATGCAATATATTTTCCTGCATTAGGTGACTGACTATAATGTACGATCAATATGCACAATATTAATGACCTTGTAATCAGAGAACCACTCTAGCATATTACGTGAAGTCAAAAAAAGGAGACTTTAATTTTGGGCATCAAATGCAAAATATAGGGGGTTATTACAACTTTGGAGGAGGTGTTAATCCGTCCCAAATGTGACGGATATACCACCAGCCATATTACGAGTTCCATAGGATATAATGGACTCATAATACGGCTGGTGGTATATCCGTCACTTTACCGTCACTTTTGGGACGGATTAACACCTCCTCCAAAGTTGTAATAACCCCCATAATGTTTGTTTATATAAGAGTAAATTGGTAGCTTCCCTTTAATTTAGATGGTGAAAATGAGTTAAAACCTCACCTGTTGGATCAACTGTCCCACAGGCGACTGAACCAGATAAATGGCAAATAAAATCCCCAATCCAAACCAAGTGCACCAGATATTTTCACTTACTACTAATCCCCTCCATTTCCGTGCTCACAGAATCAATAATATCTGTGTTACTGGGGTCAAAGTTATTGTTGTGAAAGTTAATCAGCAAAAACCTTTTTAGGGCTATGGTTAAACATAATAGTTGAAAGTATGTTGAATTCAAATATGACCAGGCAACTTTGCCTGGGAATGATAAAGAAACCAAGGTAAGAACTGTGCCCTTAGCTCTACCCGAACATTCAGGAATGCAAGGGAGAAGTATGAGACAAGCCCATCTATATATTGACAGTCTGTGGCAGTGGTTTCCTGACTAGAAATTATATCAAAGCCTTTATTAAAACCCAGTGAGTCTTCATTATTCATGTTATAGCCCAAGCCTGCTATGTTTAATGAGGCAAATTTGTGCACACTCTTAGTCAATACATGACCATTATAATTACATTTTATAGAAGAGCAATGTTCAGACTATGGAACTCTGCTACATGTTCTGGGCTATCCGTCAAAACAGGAGAACTATATCTTGCATCACGTCTTTTTTTAGTTTAAAAGAAAAGTTTATTAAAGAAGATTGCAACAAAGGTTATCTGAGTATAAACATATATTCAATACCAGGGTACTTTGCAAGTAAATATATCTTTTCGTTAAAAATGAATATGTTGCATTTAAATAAATAATATTCTAACAATATAAGAAGATGGAAAATAAAATAAGTAAGAAGGAAAAATACAGAAAAGCTGATAACAATTTGTAATATAAGGATAAAGGAGGAGAGTGAAAAAATAAGCAGACAAACATAGATTCATTGATCTTATACAGTTCATAAAAATTTATGTAGACTGGCTGGTGTAATCATGAGTCTGTTATATTAAAATTAGAGTTTGAATTATGTTAGCCGATATTGATGTTTTCCAAATGTTTACCCAAATTTTGATCCAAAGTATGGGAGACCATGAAAGTAGAAATCTTGTTACCATTGTAATTCAACTTCTGATTTATATCTGTGTGCTGGACTTTTGGTAAGTATTTTGTAAATGGAAGAGGCGCTGAGGTAATTGGTTAATAGTAGACGAAATTGGTTATTGAATGTTGAAGGAGGGGTAAGCAATGTTAATGATGTTGAGGTGGAATCAATGGCAAGGATTACATTATTGAATTTAATATAATAGTGTTTTTGGAGGTTGTATAATAATTGTGCTTCTGGAATAGTAATACAATAATCTTTTGATTGGAGTTAATGAACCCAAAGTATCTCTCCATGTTTTCCAAAAAATGGGCTTGCTGTTGATTTTGAGAAGGTTGTTGTGACAAACAGAAGAGTGGAGGAATTGTTCTCTAACTGAAAATGGGAGAAACATATTGGTTTAAGTAATTTAAAATTAGTTTTTTGAATGGAGGATGATAAAAAGTGTGTCATTTGATAAGACAAGAGAAATTCTTTGAATGAGAAGGCAGATAAAAAGATAACTCAACATCTTTCCAGAGAGGAGAAAGTTCCTTAAGTGAATCTATTAAACATTTGGAATTTTGTTTAAGTAAAAAAGCACTATGATATGATTGAAAATCAGGGCAATTTACACCTCCTTGACATTTACTATGTTTGAGCTTAAGAAAAGCCATGTACGGTTTTATGTTATTCCATAAAAAGGAAGAAATAATAGAGTATTTATTTTAAAAAAAGTAAGCAGGAACATTAAGTGGAATGACGGAAATGACATAGAGAATAATGGGTACAAGCATCATCTTAACAGTGTCAAGTCTATACCACCATGATAGAAAAAGGGGGTGCCATTTAGTAGTTGAGTTAGATAAGATGGTAGTAGCTGCATTTAAATTTAAGGACATAGTTTGTTTAGTAGATGGTGAAAACCAAAGTCCTAGGTATTTAATTTACTGAGGATTTCAAGCAAAGTTGGATTGAGAAAAGTCTTGTTTAAAACATAAAATATTAAGGGGAAAATGTTCACATTTATCATTATTTAATTTATAACCACAAAGAGTTGAAAAAGAATCAACCTCTATAAAACAAAGTCTGGAAGAGAAGATTTAGGTTTGGATAAGAATAGAAGGATATCATCAGCATAAACACATAATTGAGTATGATTATGTACAATTTGAAAACCATATACATGAGGATTTTGCCTAATTTTTACAAGAAAAGGTTCCAGGGTGAAAATAAAGAAATGAGGGGAGAGAGGACAACATTGTCTTACACCTCTTTGTAAAGATAAGAATTGGAGATGAGACCATTTGTAAAAATTAAGGCTTTTGGTGCAGTGTATAAAAATTATACATAGGAAATAAATGTGGGGCTAAAACCAAACCAGGAGAATGTATGAAAGATAAATGTCCTGTCTGTGTGATCAAAAGCTTTTTCAGCGTTTAAGGAAATAGCCGATAATGAATGTGTGTATTTATTGCAATGACTAAATATGTTAAAATACCCTAGTGTTATCAGAAATATATCTATCTTTGATTAAATCAGATTGTTCTTTACCAAGAAGAAGCAGTAAAAAAGGGTCCAGGCGAAGAGCTCGGATTTTAGCAAAAATGTTATTGTTAGAATTTACTATAGAGATTGGTCTGTAATTTTTTCATAGGTGTGGGTCTCGCCTTTTTTTCGCAATGCAGCAAATAAGTGCTTCTTGAAATGTGCCACTGGACGCATTAGAGGAGATAAATTGAATACATGAATGGTGTCATTTTGGAAGTAGAATTTTAAAAAAAAGTAAGTAAAATTCAACAGGAAAACCACCAGGACCCTGAGATTTCGCTGTTTTAATCAAACATATTGCATGAGAAATGTCTTTAATAGAAATATCTATGTCCAGTGGGGAAGAATCAATGTTGCCGTCAAAGCCTATTTGGATTGAGGAAAGATTCTGTTCTATGGCAACTGGGCTTGGAATGGGTTTGGGGGTGTAAAGAGCTGAATAATATGGGTTAAATTCATTTAATATTTCTTCATCTTAAAAATAGATTGGGGCTTTGCATGTAGAAGAACTGCTCGAAAAAAAAATCAGTAGTAAAGGAATCAAATGTGGAGGTGAAAACTAGATCTAGTAACATAGAAGTATTAAAACGCCATCTTCCATAACAGTAATAATAGGGTGTTATTCCAAATCTAATATTGCAGGGGCATGATCTGATAATAATGTAGAGCCAATGTCAGCTTGTAGAATGTGCTGTGTTAATGATTTAGAGACAAACAGATGATCAATTTGAGATTGGGTTAAATGTGTGGAAGAGAAAAATGTATGTTCTCAGAGTGATGGGTTGCATAAATCTCTATGAGTCAACAAGTGAACGTTGGTCAACAGCTGTAGTGAACTTTTGATGAATAGTAGATGGGACAAAAAGTGCTTTGGAAGATCAATCTATATAGGGATTTAGGACTAATTTGTAATCACCACCAAAGATTACATATTCATTGGAGATGAACATTAGTTTGGCAGAAATAAGAGGCCAAAATGCATTGTCAGTTTTAGTAGCTGCATATAAGTTAAACAAAGAGATAGGAATATTGTCAACTTGAAGATGAGTAATCAGCCATCTTCCTTCATCATCTGATTTTAGTGAAATGAATTTAATACTTGGCCTTTTATGGCAAAGAATAATAACTCAATTTCTTTTCTCTGGGTCAGGAGATGAAAACATATTTCCCACCCATTGACGCTTACTTTTTTGAACCTCTGAACTAATCACATGAGTTTCTTGTAAAAATATAATATCTGCTTACAGTTCGGATAAATGGGTGAGAACTCTTTGCCTTTTAATAGATGAACCCAAACCGTTAATGCTGCAAGAAATAACACATACTGTCATTTATCATAAATTAATAGATTTGAAGTAGAACTCATATCCACTATGACAATCTGAAGAGAACATATAAGATGGAAAAACAATCTCAAATGAGAATGAAGGATGAGAAATATAAAGAGGGTGCTGTAGGAAATTGCAAAGGATAAAACAAAGGAAGGGCACAGAGAAAGAGAAAAAAGAAGATAGTAGAAAAGACAGAATCCATATAAGAAATAAAGACAATCACATACTGAAGATACAAACATAGATAGAGGGTGGTGAATCCCCACTGGGAAGATGACACGACTGAGTGTCATTCTAGGGCAGGTCAGGACGAAGGCAGGCTATCCAAATGGACTAAGGATAACGGTGCTCACTTATGAAGGTATTGCATAACAAATAAAGAAAGGAAAAACAAGTGTTATTGAGAATATCTTAAAGTACACAAAATACAGTTAGTAATTATGCGAACAGAACTTTGCTTAATATTTGTAAAGGAGAGTCAAGTAGTAGGTAGTCTTGCAATTTTCATATCTTTTTCTCTGCAATTGTCTAAGAACTGTTGTAGAAGAGCAGGAAACTCATAAGTCATAGACTTGTTTTTGTATGTCACTTTGAAAAGACACAGATGGAAGAGTCCAAATCTGGCATTGAGATTCAGCAATGCTGGCTGCATTTCTAGATGTTTATTTCTTTTATCTGCTTTAGATTTGGCATAGTCTTGAGAGAAGAACAATGTAGATCCATTCCATGAGATTCAACCTTTTAATCTGACTGCTTTTAAGACTTTCAATAGGTCAGTATACTCTAAAAAAAGAGGATGATGCTTCTTGGTTTGTGAGAGGAGTATGCAGTACGTGGACTGTGGCCTAGTCTATGTGCTTGTTGCATGTTCAATATTGATGTTTCAGGGAGGCCAGGAGTCTTTAGAAGAAATAATTGAAAAAAGGATATAGGGTTGGATCTTTCTGAGCCTTCTGGTAATCCATAGATATGAAGATTGTTACGCTTATTTTGGTTTTCAAGATCCTCAACTTGTTTTTTGAGACATAAGATTTTGGTTTACAAAGGAGGAAATTGTTGAGTAATACCTGGAAGTGACTCCACGTTTTGCTCTGTCTGCATAACTTTATTGTCAATATTGGACCATTCGTCATTGAGGTGTCGAATATTCTTATTTGTTTCTTCCACATGTGGTTTGAGAGCTCTCTGGCAATTACTCTATAAACATAGGCGGAGGAGATTTATTAGGTGAAGGTGGATCTTTTTTAACTCTTTTGCTAGATGGGAGTGATGATACACTCATGTTAGATGCATGTATGGCAGCTGGAACCAGAATATGAGATATTGAAGTCCCTGACGTGGAAGGAAGAATATCACCCTTTGATTCTTCCATGTCTTCCCACAGTATAGAAAATGGATTGGAGTTCAACAAACCTGAGTTTGTTGATTGCAGAACTAAAGAAGAGAGGCTACATCTCAAGGATTTTGTTTTCTCCGTAAACATAAATAGCATGTAAGCAATAGTTCCTTGACTGTTTGGGGATGTAAACAAATACGGATCTTAACAGGTTATTATGAGATAGAGTGTTATCATTTTAGGAAATACTGCAATAAGAAGGATATTGTAAGTATAGTGTCAAATGCCAAAAGCTCCCAAAAACACTTGTTTATCCAGAGTAGGTGAATGATATTACAGAAATCGCAATATGAAGTCGATTAAACTGTTCGCATTGTATAATATTCAGACTAAATTGTGGTATGTATGACTGATATGTAAGTTGAAAATTATGCTTCGAATACTATATATTTTATTTCTTCTTCATTTCATGAAACATAGTGAAAGCCAATACATTTGTTGTCTCAGTCATATTGTCAACACCAGGACAGTGCGCGCTCTACGGGCATCTAGAATGCAAAAACCCAACACTCACAAGATAATGTAATTTATGCATTGTGATGATATGTTATTGTTTAACCTTTTGCATTGCAGAATTCCATCCAAAAGATTCATTTTTAAGGTGCTTATAAATACTGTACATTTGCAATGTATTGCTGCAGACATTCAGAGTGTGTTAAGGTGTGGTCCCTTTCCAGGGCCTTCTAGAGACTTTCCCTGCAACATGCCTGGGCGTGGTTCTAGGCTGGGCCAAGACTCTATAAAAGAGAGTCAGCCCAACTTCCAGTGCTCACTATTCAGAGGTCCCGGTGCAGAGCAGCAGCTTCTTCCTGAGCTCCTGTCCCGGCGGCCTATTTGGATTTTCCAGTCTTCTGCACTCATCTCTCATTGGTGATCACTGTTTCCAGGCGGTAAGATGGTGTTTGGACATTTCCCAACACAGTAATTGAGAATTTTCATATTCTTGATTTTAATTCTTAAATGAATAACAGATTACTTGTGTGCTGCCATTTTTTGACATTTGTATGGTGGTTTGCAAATAGGGAGGACGCGCAATTTATTCCATAAAGATTTGACTTCGTTATTACATTGTTGTTCATTGCGCTTATATTTCTTGACATTTACATGATGTGTTACGAGTTGGCAAGACGTGCAACTCGTTTCATGAGCATTTAACTTTGTTGTTCATTGCGCGCGCGCGCGCTACCATTTTCTGGCATTTACATGGAGGCATTCGAATCGGCAACACGCGCAATTATTTCCTTGAGTGTTTTTTCATGTTATTCATTGTGCGCTACCATCTCTTGGCATTTGCATGGTGGCATTTCGACAAGACGCGCGATTCTTTCCCTGAGTGCTTTTCATGTTGTTCATTGTGCGCTACCATTTCTTGGCATTTGTATGGTGGCATTTGAATCGGCAAGACGCGCAATTCTTTCCTCGTGTATAAATAATGTAAATTACTGTGCGCTACTATTCTAAGACATTTTCTTGGTAGCATTTCAAGTTGACACGTTGCGTGATTTATTCCTTGAATCTACGTTGTGTGATTTCATTGTGCACAATACTTTATGGTGTTTAATACTCATATAAACATCTGCAATGTGCGCAATTCACTTCCCAATGTTTTTTTTTCTGAGATGAACACAATACCAGAGTTCTAGATGTAATGCTGTGTGTTCCTGATATATATTCTTAAAAGGAGATTCATATGGTTGTTTAGAAATTGCTCAGAGTGTTACCTGATTCTCATGCTAAAGAAAGTACTCGAATCTGAAAGTCCTATTTAACTTTTCCTGTTTCCTCCTCAGGCATTCGCTCATCTAAAGCCTAGTCAGTTTTAGGACTATTCTAGGGTTGTTCATGTTTTTCGGAAATGACGAAGCTTACAGTTGTAGCATGGTACTGATTTCATGAGATGTAATTTTGATGTTGTGTTTTAACCTTTTGCTTCCTACAGGTCTCCTTCCCAGCTGTTCCCGTCCTAATCCCCTTTTCCCCACTTGGACACTCTTAGACTCTGTGATAAATCTAATCAGAGTATTGGAGCTGTCTTGTGGTGGAAGTGTTGGGAACGTGCACAGACCCCGAGGATCTGGTGACTCTGACACATATTTAGTTGACTGGGGTCATTTATATCTCTGATGAAATAACACTTATAACAGTGGCACCCTTGTAAGCAAATTTGATGGTGCACATAGTATTTCCAAATTAGTTTAAAAAATATTATTTCCAGCTTTTATTAGCTATTGATTTTTCTTGCTGCATTATGCTGTGCATTGCTGTTTAAAAGAAAAGTGAATGCGGCAGAAATGCCGGGATTTTTTTTTTCCAGATGCACTTCCTGTGAGGAAATTGTGCCGACCAAAATGTTGAAATATGCAGTATTTTCTGCTTACCAAGAGAAGCTGAGGGTATCTTTGTGGTCAGCAGACATTCTTGCGCAAAATTGGATTTGTTCAGTAGGTGCAGGTGAAGAATATCCGTAAGGAGGAAAGTAAACCTCCCTTATTGCAGCAGAGCTGCGTTATCAGGCAGTCTTCTTCGTCAGTGTCAAACAACACCCCCCTTTGTATCACGTCTTAATGGAGATGTTAGTTTTAAAGTACTTGTTTGTCAATGTATGAACTGGACACTGGGATTGAAAACATGTCAGTGGAGTAGGCCCCTTCTGTGATTTATTTGAAATGGCAAAAGCTGTTACTTTTGCAATTAGTCTACAGAAAACCCTCCTAGGGAGAGCCTCAGTCCTTCTGTAACCCATGAGAGAAGAGTTAAGCCTGTGCGGCAAATTACGGACAACAAATTCATTCTTGAAATCAATACTAAAACAATCATTTGGATCTGTTTTCAGTGAATTATCCATCCAGTTATTTCTAGTGCCATATTAGTCTCTTTATGTAATAAATTGCTATTGTCCAATATTTATTTCAGCCATTGGGTGAACTTGTTTACCAATTATTCATACCCATTGATTTGCTGCAGCCTGATGGGTGTAACCAACACCCCCCCTCCCCCGGGCACAATGGTGAACAGAACTGCTTCAGGTGGCTGGTGCAAAACAGAAAGCTTGTGAGACAATACAGGACTGGGAATAGTTTCATTACTCATATTATTTTCTCCAGGTTCTATACGTGTGCCAGGCTAGGGGGCATTAGATGACACATTCACAAGCAAGTTAGCTAGTTCTTCACGTGAGCCAGTATGATGATCACAACTGACCAATGCCTGCAGCGTTGAGGTGGAAACATTCATCTTTTGCCTAATCATATACTGAACAGCCGTAATGTCCAATAATAAGCTTTTACCCTCAATAGCCTCCAGCCCACTAACAACAGAATCCCTAAATTCTGCAATCTGGCTATCTAGGTTTTCCAATTTAAGTTGAATGTGGGAAAGTTCACTAGCCCACCAACCTACTTGATAGCAGCATTGGTTACATTAGGGTCTTGATTTGATAGATGTTTGACCATAGTTTTTCCTTTTCCATGCAGAGTGGCTTGAAATCTTATTTTTTTCTTTGCAGGGGGCGGGGAACATATGGAGTCAGTGCTTGATTTTGAGTTAACATTAGCCACCTGGTCTATTATCAAGGGTAGATCGAAATAACATATGTTTACCCCACTCAACTCTCTGCCAGGTGGCTATAGGGAAGCAATGTCACATTTAGATTCAATACAACCATCAAGGCCACCCCATCCAATCTTTAAACAGTACAAAGTCATTCTTTAACAGAATGCATCTCTTGATTGCACCCATGCCATTCGTAAGGAAATTCACAAAAGAGTTTGATATAGGATGTTCCTTTACGTGCAGAATCTGTGGATTTCCTCTTCATCATCTCCCTGTATGTGTGGGATGAAACTGTACAACAATAAGAAGCAGTCTAAATGTTTGGGGTCTATGGACCAAGTGATGGCCAGCCCAGCCTCCTTCAGGCACACCTGGCCTGTCTGCACCTGGGTGCCTTCCTCGAGTGTTGCGTACTGCAGGCTTGCAATTGAGCTTTGTAGCACTGTGTTGTGGTCTCCCCCCCTCCTGGAAGTGAAGAACTGTAGTCTTTGAGGTGCTCCAGACACAAAGAGTAGCCTGGATCCCGGGTGTTGCCAGACATGAAATGGTGGTTTATAGTATTCGTTATGGACTTGTCCCTTCTGGGACTATGGTCTTTGAAGTCCCCCTAGCACAAACAAGAGCCTCAATTACCCCAGTAATTCCTAATTTCTAATGGGACCCTCAGGGTCGACTCGTAAGGGTCCAGATTTTCTCTACCACTGGAGTCACTGTTATAATAACTCAGAAAGCACTTTGGGGTTCTTCACTACATTTAATAATACACCATCAGCTCTTCAGTCAAAGAACCTCTCTCACGTTGAAATCTTGAGGTGTTTTCAAATGAAAGGAACATTCCATTGTAATGGGAATGGGAGGGGGAAAAGAAAGTGGATAAGGGAAAGTAATAAGGTAATATACCCACTGGTGTGACTCATAGGTCAAGTAATTACAACACATCTCCTTTTTAAACATGAAAGCATTTCAGACTATAAACCTTTAAATAAAGTGACAGAGTACCATCAGTTATTACAGTAGCATTTAACCATAATGGGTTATTGCAGTTTAAGAAGAGAAAAACAAATACCAAATGTTAAGGCAGCATTAATACATTTTGAAATCTTTGTATTATATAGGTATCTTCTTTTTCCTTTTAGCATTGTCTACTTCGTGTGTGCTCATGTTCCATTTTGTCTGATTTTGTGCAAACTGAGTCACAATTGAGTTGTCTGTCTTAATTCTAAATTTGGAGATTTAGGGCCAGATGTAGCAAACGATTGCGACTCGCAAACGGGCCGATTCGCAATTTGCGACAGTGCAAACTCGGAAATGGGATGCAAAAATCCAATTTCCGACTCGCAAAAAGCGATGGGACCCGTTTGCGAGTCGCATCCGGTGCGACCCCATTTTGCGACCCGCAAATTGCAAGTCGCAATTTGCGAGTCGCAAACCTTATGCAATTGCAACTCGCAAATTGCGACTAGTCGCAAAAAGCCCAGTTGCAATGTCCCATTTACCACTAACTCAGAGCAGGTGGTAACCATTACCAAAGTATAAAAGGGGACCCAGAAGCCATCTGGGTTACTCAAGATGGCGGAGATATACCTGATAGCAGTGAGGAGGAGAGTCTACGCAGCCCAGCAGAGGAGGAGGAGGGGCCACAGACAGGAGAAGATATATAGAACCAGGCAGACTCTTTTTCAGCAAACTGAAGAGGAGATCTATGACAAATACCGCCTTAGCAGCGCAGCCATTCTAGAATTAATAGATTTACTGAAACCACAGCTAGAACACAAGACTCTGCGTGGCTGCGCCATCCCTACGCATGTGCAAGTACTATGCGCACTGCACCTCTTGGCCTCAGGGAGCAATCAGGGGGTCATTGCCGTGGCAGGTGGGGTATCCCAAAGTGCAGTGTCAAGGTTCCTCAGGGCATTCCTAGATGCCTTAGTCACGCACATGTCTCACTTCATATACTTACCAAGGAATGAGGCAGAAATTAACAGCACCAAGCTGGACTTTTACCGCATTGCCCACTTTCCTCATGTCATAGGGTGTGTAGGGCACACATTCAAATATGCCCCCCTGCTAATCTGGAACACATTTTCCGCAACAGGAAGTGTACCCACTCACTCAACATACAGGTTGTTTGTGATGCCCATTATGTCATCACGGACATCGTAGCTAAGTTGCCTGGCAGTACCCATGACTCATACATTTTTAGGCATAGTAGGATACATCAACGCCTGGAACGTGGGGAATTTGGAGACGGCTACCTCCTAGGTAGAGCCACAGACACTTGCAGACATACACACAGGTCACTGTGCACGACAATCTGGACTTCCTAACCGTGTACTTTTGTGCCCAACAGGTGACAGTGCATATGCTCTCAGGCCTTGGATCATGACTCCGTTTTTAACACCCAGAACTGAATCAGAGAGGCAATACAACAGTGCGCATAAGAGGACCAGGAACCTGATCGAGCGCACCTTCGGACTGCTGAAGGCAAGATTCAGATGCCTCCACCGCAGTGGAGGCGCCCTCCAATACACCCCCATTACCGCTTTCAAAATTGTGGTCGCATGCGCCATCCTCCACAACATAGCCACCCGACGTGGGCTACCTCTCACCCCTGCAGACCCAGATCCTGATGATGAAGAGCAAGAACAACCACATCGCCATCATGGGGATAGGAGTCTAGCTAATCAAGGCAGACTGAGACGGGACCACATTGCAACGCAATATTTTGGACGGTACGTGTCAACTCCCACCATACTCACCTATTAACCATTTGTTAAGTGGAACAAAAATAACTGTTTTATTAATGTCATGAAGAAACTATATACAAGTTGAAATTGTCCATGGGCAGGAAAATGCCAACCAGTCATGTGGCACATTAACGCCATGTGCCACATTAATCTGTCCTGGCTGTTATCTATGATCTCCTGCCCCTCCTGCCAGCCTGGCTGGTCCCTGCTGCGTCCATGGTGCTCTGCCTACCACTCCTCAGCACCCTACTGTGAGTGGCAGAGACACTGCTCACTGTTGAGCCCTCCTCCCAGGTGTATTTGTTAACTTCCTGGCTGTGATGTCATCATCATGTGCCAGGAAGTGTTTCCAGAGTGTTCTGGTATGCTTTCTGGAGTGTTCTGCTGCATCTGCAAGCAATTTTGAAGGTATTCGCAATTTGCGACACCCACTCGCTAATTGCGAGTTCGTTTTTTGCACACTCGCAAACAGCGACCTCGCAAACTGCGGACTCGCACACTGCGTTGCGAGTCCGGCTGCGAGTCGCAAAATCGGATCGCTTTTTTTTCTGGCATTCCAATTTGCGACTCGCATTTTGCGAGTCGCATCAACTCGCAAAATGCGAGTCGCAATTTTTATTTTTGCTACATCTGGCCCTTAGTCCATTCCCCAGGTGTGGACATTCTCTAAGGTGACAACATTTTTCTCCACTGTTGGAACCCTCAATGGTTTGGGGAAATGGATATTCCCTTTTATTCTATTTTCAGGAATTTTGACTTTCACCCAATCTCCCTTCTTAAAATTTGAGAACATTGTGCAATTGATTTTGTCATATCATTGTTTATATTTTGTTTTTATTGTTTTATCTTTTCCATTATCTTTTCCCTGGAGACTGCTGCTTGTTACCTGTTTTTAAGTGGGGGTTTATGGGTACTCAGGATTTTGTCACTGTTAATTCGGTCTCAACAGTTTTTGACTAATACTTCAATCATTGCGTCCATGTGAGGCCACCGAGTCTTCTCTTATTCTGTTTTTTATTAGGCTGCATCCCAAATGTTCCTCATGGGCTAGCTTGGTTATCTTTTTTCCTCATGGCTTGTGGAGGCACAATTTTATTTCCCCTACAAATACATTTTCCAGGGTCATCTAATTCCATCCTCACTTATATGGTCGAGTAATTTACTCTTATGTGTAGGCCAACCTTTATGTATGTAAGGACAGAGTTTTTTTAGTTCATCATCATTTTCCATACTATGCTCTCATTCTTCAGACCCTAGGATAGACAAGGTTATCTCTAATACCATGCCCTCAAGAATTTCTTCTAACCCTTGATTGTGTCCCTGCAGAGGATTCCAGAATAGATCATTTGCAACTTTGTTCTGTGATCCTGCTAAATATTGTACTTTGAAGTCGGCCCCTTCAAGTCCAAGCACCTACCGAGAAATTCTGGGTGTAGTTCTTTGTAACACTTTGTTGTGAAAGCATGCACTAAGGGTTTATGATCTGATGTTATTGTGAAAGAAATCCCCCATTATAAAAAATGTGAAGTGTCTTACTGCCCAGTAACAGGATAATGTTTATTTTTCCACTACTAAGTATCTGTATTCAGCCCCTTAAAGAGCTTTTGATGCAAATGCAATTACATGTCTGTCCTATGTTTTCACTATGTTAGCATGGCCCCTAGCCTTTGTTACTGGCATCTGTGGTCAAATGGGTAGACTTGTTAGAATTAAGCCTTCCCAGTGGTGGAACATTAATTATGGCTGTTTTCAGATCATTAAAGGCTTTTTGACAATTGTCATCCCACATAAAGTGTGTACTTTTCTTGAGTTGGTCAAGGAAGGGATCCACAACACTGACAAAACCTTCCAAACATTTAGAGTAGAATTCAGCAAGTCCAAGGACTCGACTAGATCATTCTCAGGTTTAATGCCTTCTTGTGATATTGTGTAGCCCAAATATTCTACAAAGGTTATCCCAATCTGACACTTTTTTATAGTTAATCCTGGTTTTTTAATTTATTTAACACTGCCCTGAGAATGGTATCATGTTCTTCAATGTTCTTCTGAAAAATTAAGATATCCTCTTGGAAACAGATAGTTTTGGAAATGTCCTTTAGTAAGTGATTCTTTGGAATGCAGCTGTGGTCGGAGCCAAACCAAATGGCATTATTTTGTATTGTAATGCTCCTAATGGGGTTAAAAAATAATTTAAATGTCTGGAGGGGGGTCTATTTCCACCTGGTGGTAGGCTGAAGAAAGATCATGCACACTAAAATAAGAAGTATTGTTTATTAGCGTGAGGATTTCATGAATCCGCGGTAATGGATGTCGATCCACCCATTTGTTATCATTCAAGCCCCTGAGGTCAACACCTAATCTGGCTCTTGATGGCGTTGTGGGCAATTACAATAGGAGTTAACCATTCTGAGCATTGTATTAGTTCAATTACATTAAGCTTGAGTAACCTGTCCGGCTCTTCCTTGAGAGGGTTATGAAGGAAATGGGGAATTGGTCTAACTTTGTGCACAATTGCAGTTACTTTAGATTTAAATTGAATGTGATGTTGGTAGTCTTTTAATAATCCTAATTTATCTGAGAATACTTCACGAAATGCAAATCTTCTCCCCACACATTGAAAGGTTTACTACTAGGACAGGATTGGGACTATTGGGGCCCAATTTTATGGCCAAGTCTTTTTGATGTTTCCATCAGAGAAGCTATGACCCCTTTTTGGTGATGTATCCCCTTCTATGCTCCTGTGTTTGAAACAGATTCTCCTTTTCTCCTTACCGTCCAGTGGTACGGTATCTCCATAGTACCCTTTAGGTTTGATGTCTGGTGGTTCAAGCAAATATTTGCTATTGGGAAACATTGTATCAAATGTTTCCTTGTACAATAAGGTGTATGGAGAACATGAGTCTACAAATACCATTACTGGTTTATTATCTAATAAAATTTCACATGACGGAAACTTCACATTTTTGTTCTCATCAGATACGTAAAACACAAACTTAACTTCCTCTGGATTGTTAGATTGTATCATATGTTTTGTGAGTTCCTACACACCATGGCAAAGTGTCCTATCTTGCCACATTTTCTACATACTGTATGGATGTTCTGGCTTGGGCAATGCATGTAGTTTGCAAAATGACCTATGTTCCCACAATAAAAACACCTTGGGCTGTGCAGAAAGTGAGCATTGTGAGGGTTCTGGTGCAGCTGGTGGTGGCAGCATTGCCACAGGCTCGATTATGAGCCAGTGACACTGCTGCTGTCACTCTTCTGCTGGGCTGATGGGCTGAAATCCTGGTTTCTGCCCGTCAGCCCAGCGGGAAAGTCATAGTGGGACTGGCGGGGAGGTAGCCAGCACGGCATCAACCTCCACGTTGGAAGTTCGTCGGATGGGTAATCCCGTCCATCTAACTAATAAGGAAGCCCTTTGTTTTTTAATTCACCACTGTTTGTTTGTAAAACTACTAATTTTTAGTTGGTATTTTGTTTATGAAGGTCAACAGCTTTGTATTGGGTTGAGCTTCCCAGTTTCTTTATGGCATTCACTTTAGTAGGAAATTATGTTTGTCAGAATTCACTCTCATCTCTTTCATACACTCTGCTGTGTGTTCTGTCCCAACTGCCACATCAATAGATTGCTCCAAGTCAAAGTTTTGTGTGAGAAGTTTCTCCTGTACTTTTGGATTAGTGATACACCTGACCAATTGATCATAAATTAAGGAATATGTTAGAGAGTCAAACTCAAAAGTGTTGGATAATCCCCTTAAAGCAGCGATATAAGCTGTTACTTTTTCATTTTTTCCCTGCATCCTCATGAAAAATGTGTGCCTTTCTTTTTCCAAAATGATCTCCTAGTTTGTTGAAAGGAGCCTGATAAACATTCATTTGATCTTCTCTTTCCTCTTCTCCATCCTCCTCCATTTGAGTTGTGTTTTGAAATATTTTCCTTCCATTTATTCCCAAATTATGTAGTAGGATGTGCTTCTACCTCAATTTCTCATACCCTATCGCAATTAAATAGGATTCAAGCAGTTTAGCCCACTATTTCCAAGGAAGAAATGGTTCTCCTTCTTCGTTCAGAAAAGGTGGAGGCTGGAACATACTTGCTGCTGCCATAATGAACAGTGCAAACTTGATTGACTAATGAGTGAATTAATAGGGTAGGTACTTTTCTGAAATCACTTATGTAATGCTTGTGCTAGGTATCTGGTAGCTGTTGAATTCAATTTTCCAATGCTTCTTTGCATGAATTGTTAAATTGATGCACTTGACAGTCCTCTTTTAATTTCCACAGAGGAAGCTTATGGGACTAGCAGTTTTTTTCCTTTCACTAAAAACAAAGCGAGATACGTAGGAAAACCGCCCCGTAATGCACAATGGGTGTTCATTATGACCCTGGCGGTGAGTGATAAAGTGGTGGTAATACCGTCAACAGGCTGGCGGTAAGTACTGCCAAATTATGACCATGGCGGTGATAACTCCCATGGACAGCCAATGTACCACACCAACCGCCAGAACGGAAACAACATTCACCACAGCGGTAGGCAACAACAGCCATGTGGAAGACAAAGTTCCGCCCACCATATTAAGACACATCACTCTGCCACCTTTTCTGGGGCGGTACCAACTCCATCAAGCCTGGCGGAAACGCATCACTGAAGAGAAAGGACTCGCCATCGGAGACACAGGGTAGAACAACGCAGCCATGGAACCCGAACTGCAAGTCTTTCCGACGAGCTTCTACGTTATGCTCCACCTGGAACTCTAACGCCGACGAAGATGATGACGGTGAGTACAGCCGCCTAGCACACAAGGGAGGGTGGGAGGAAAACGAGAGTGACACACACACGCACGACACAACCAACATACACACACTATACACACAACCAGCTACACACGAAAAACAACTTGTCCCTGAAAAACGGCAGAATAATGAAAGGACAACAGGAATGGATGAAAGTGATTGTAATCAGATCAAAATCAAAATTAATAATTCGATTTGTCAATGAAACAGATATGTACACATGTACACAAAGGAACACTGTCCAGTCCAATGTTCAAAGGGCCCACATTGCCACAGGGCACAGTCTAAGGCCTAACTCAAATCCTGACCACATCCGGATAGTACACTGCAGAGGCATCAGTTTGCAAATAGGCAGGCACCTCAGCCGGATGCAGGAAAAAGCCCACTGGTTCTGGAGGGGGCTCCATGCCCATTGCTCTGTCCTGGTGAGTGCAAGTCCACAGTCTCTCAGGTGGGTGACTACCCCACTGGTTCTGGAGGGGACTACATGCCCATTACTCTGACCTGGGGAGTGCACGGCCACAGTCTCTCGAGTGGGTGACTACCCCACTGGTTCTGGAAGGGGCAACTTGCACAGCAGCCCCTGTAGTGTGGTCTACATGGCGTCCACTGGCAGTGACGGGTGCAGTGGGGTGCTGGATGGGGGAGCCTCCTGGGCCACCTCTGTATTTGTATGACGGCTGCAGTGTGGTGGTGGATAGAGGAGCCTCTGCACTTTCTGATGGCTGCAGTGTGGTGGGGGATGGAGGAGCCTCTTGGGCAGCCTCTGCACTTTTTAATGGCTGCAATTCATCAGCTGGTGGTGGAGGAGGTGACACCCTGACAGCCTCCGCTGGGAGAAGAGGGCTTTGTCTCCTCCAGTACATGTGGTGTGGATCCCTTACCCTTCCTGGCAGGGGTGGATGGGCTCTTCCCCTTCCTGGTGGTGCAGGCTCCTTCCCCTTCTTGCCTGGTGGTCCAGGCTCATTCCCTTTCTTGCCTGGTGGTGCAGCCTCCTTCCCCTTCTTGCCTGGTGGTGCTGTCTCCTTCCCCTTCTTCGATGGAGGTGTGGTATCCTTACCACCACAAGTAGGTGGTGCTACCGCTGTCCCTGTGGACTGTTTGGCTAATGGGCTGGGCTGTGTCCTTGGTACCCTGCTCATACAGGCAGGACAGGGGGAGGGGTAGGGAAGAGGTGAACTTGGGAAAGGAAAAGCTTTTTATGGACGTTGGGGCGGGTGAAGTACTGCAAGTGGAGGTTGAGGGAGTGGTTGTTGCAGGTGTATGTCTGCTGGACTTGGGTGCAGGTACTTGGGCTGTATGCTGATGTGAGGTGGATGACTGTTGGGTTTGTGAGTGCTTGCGTTTGTGTCCTTTGGAGGGGGACAGAGAGGGTGGAAAGGACAGAGGGGACACGTGCATGGCTGTTGTGGAGGTGTCTGCCAGTGAAGTGTGTGTTCTGCTTGATATGATGATGCTGGTAGTGGATGTTGATGTAGAGCATGCAGGTGTGAGTGTGGATGTGACTGGGAGGAAGGTGGTGGAGGAGGAGGCAGTGGATGTTGTGGTGTCTGCAACTGTATGGTGTTTGCGTGAGTGAGTGTGGGATGAAGTTTGGTGCCTGTGTTTGCCTGTGCCACTCTTAGGTGTTGTCTTGTGTGCATGCTCATCTGTATGTGTGCCTGGGATGGGTTGGGGTTAAGGAGAATGAGACTGGGAAGGGGGATTGAAGAGGGGACGGTAGAAACAGGGACAATGGCTGCCATCAGAGAGGAGGCCAGAGCCTGAATCGATCTCTGTTGGGTCGCCAATCTACTGTGAATACCCTCCAGGAATGCATTACATTGCTGCATCTGGGATACCAGCCCCTGGATGGCATTCACAATGGTTGAGTGCCCAACAGAGATGGATCTCAGGAGGTCAATAGCCTCCTCACTCAGGGCAGCAGAGCTCACTGGGGCAGGGCCTGAGGTGCCTGGGACGAAGGAGATGCCCACCCTCTTGGGTGAGCGGGCTCAGGAAACTCATTGAGGGGCTGATGGAAAGGCAGAGCTTCTATGGGGGGTGGCAGCTGTACCTGCAGCTGGGGTGGTCACAGAGGTGTCCGCCACCACCATGGAGCTCCCATCGGAGGAGGTATCTGAGTCGGTGTTGTCTCCTCCAGTCTCTGCCGTGGTGCTCCCCTCACACTCCATCCCACTGGTTCCCTCGGCATCAATGGATTCTGCCTCCTGGGTCATGTGGGATGCAGCTCCCTCTGTCGCTGGTGCCCCTGCTCCTCCGCCAGATGATGCTAATGCACACAAGAATGACAAAACAAGAAAGGGGGGGAGAGAGACAAAGGATACACTGGGTCAGTGACTGCACCAACACCACAGTTGGCATACACATTACTGTCACACATAGGGAACAGGCTTAAGCACTATACTTTGTACTATCAGGGATATGGCTAGTCACTAAGGTAAGATGAGGACCACACCCCACCAATTGCAGTACTCCTGGGACCAACGATGCCCTGCCTGAAATGGACTGCTAACAAGCTAGGTCACCTGTCTTTTCCATACACCCATTACCCTTCAGATGACCCACGCTGCAATGTCTGGCCTGGCCTTAGGAGCATCTACTATAACACATCCACCACCAAGATACCACCCCACCAGCCAAAATATGTATTGATACCTAGTGTACTCACCTCTTTGTGGCTGCTGTGATGCCCTCAAGCACCCATCCAGGTCAGGGTAGGCCACCGCCAGTATGCGGGCCATTAGGGGGGTTAGGGCCCGACGGGCACTCCTTCCTCGTTGGGAGGCCATCCCCAGCTGGGCCTCCTTGGTCTTCCTTGCCCAGTGTCTCAGGTCCTCCCACCGTTTCCAACAGTGCGTGCTCCGCCTGCCATAGACACCCAGGGTCTGCACGCCTTTAGCGATGGCACACCATAATCCCTTCTTTTGATGGGCGCTGACCTGCTGAGGCAATACAGACAGGAGAACACTATTAAACAAACAGTCCAGCCTGTCACACAAATGGCCCACCATACCCGTTTTCATCACCATTGACACACATAGCCCAGAGCACAACATGTACACCGCCAACAGACAATCCCCCCACCCACCCTTACACAATACTTGCACACACACCTCCATGCATCCTTGCCACATACATTGTGGCCAAAGTGTAGTCACCTGTTGTGAGTTTTTTGAAACACTACATTTTCCTTAAAAATATCTCCATCGCATGACAAAACATACAGACCCAGCCCTATATAATCTGCTATGAACCACAACAGCCTCCTCTTTCTTTGCAAAAGTCCCACCAACAGATAAACAGTTTCAGAACCCTGCAACAACAGGACCAAATCGACGCAAAACATCACTTGGAACTCCAACAGGAGTTCAGCCAGGAGACTCCAGATCTGAGTGTCCGCGGCTTTTGACTGCTACTGCAGACAGGATGAGACTCAGAGAACTTGAGAGTAGGAAACTATGCTTGACTACCAGAATCACTTGTCCTCATTCCCTAAGGAAGAAAAACACAAAGCCATAAACATTGATCCAAAGATGGACATGGTCCAATACAAGTGTAATGTCATCAGGGAGGGTAAAACAACATCACAAATTCCAACATTTGAAAATTCAGAATTACATGAAAATCCATACATGATTAATTTAACATAATACCTAAATGGGTGGGATATTCCTCGCCTCTTTGTCCTTAATAAAATTGAAAACTTCTTGACATGAATGCTAGAAAGATTTGTATTCTATGACAGGACCAGAGTCTCCGATTATGTTTGTTTAAAGCTGAGCCGCCACCACTGAAGCAATGTCCATCATAGGTTTATAATAAAAGGATTGAAGCATAGACTCAGATGACCAATCAGTCACCTTTAAAATATCATCCAGGCAAGAGCCCAAAGCAAAATAGTTTAACGCTATGGCCCCTCTTGCAGAATGGGCAACAAAAATGGCGGTAACAATACCTGCTTTACCCAAAAGATATTGCATCTATCTGGCTAAAGTAGCCAATGAAACAGGATGGAAAGGCTTTTGTAAGGCAATCAACAATTGTCCACTTGTCAATATTAAATTCTGCTGTACTCACCTCATATGCTTTCAGACACTGTACTACACAAAGCTTAGGACTGTCTGGAAAGCTAGTGCAGGAGACTGACCTAGATTTACATTTGATGTGATGATTAATAGAAAAAGTTACTCCATCAGTAGAAAAATTTCAGCCTGCTAAATCCTGTTTTCTGGAAAGATACTTATTTGCTGGCCAAGAATCAAAAAAACGCAGAACTACGCTTACCATAACACAGTTAAGGAGGTCAAACCAAACCCATAACTCTCAAAAGTTTACACACAATAAGAGGTTCTGTCAAAGGGTAAGTGTCCCGCTGAAATGACCGATCTATTATTGTTCACCGATCTGTAGGGCATCCTTGAGGAAGCTAAAAATGATTAAAAATGGATGATCAAACTACTATCTGCTGCAAAGGGATCTGAATTCCTTTCGCTGCATCAATGAAACCAACACTTCCAAGTGGAACCATAATGTTTGTGAGTACCGGAGGACCAGGCCATTGAGATGAAGTTATTAGAGTCCTGCAAAAGTCCCGGGAGACTCCAGCGTGCCCAGAAATTCTCCTGGCTTGTGGCAGGACCCTGAAAATCATCATGAATGGAGCAAATGTGTAACCCAGGACTGGAGAACAGTACTAAAGAAAAGCATCAGCCACTTGGTCTTCGCGACCCGTACGCCAACTGAAGACCCTTGGAAGTTGCTGACTGAGGCGTGAAGCAAACAGATCTATCAAGCAAGGGACCCAAAAGCGCTGAAGAGAGCAAAAGACTTTCGGATGGAGCCTCCAATCGCTAGAGTTTTGAAGTTAATGAGACTGCCAATTCGCTACAGTATTGTTGAGACGCAGGAGATATTCTACCACTCCTGAGATTTCATGTTGGAGGCAAAAGTGTTAAGCACTAACTTGTTGGTCCCACAGAGACACAATGCTGCCCCAAATGCTTGTTCCCACCTCCACCTAGACGTTGCATGCCTCCCACTTGTATGTAATTGGCACAGGTACTTTCTTGGGGAAAGGGCGTGGATGAGACAGAGAGAAACACAGATGTCGCCTGGCAGGATCAGGATGGCTAGGGGTGGTCTACTAAGGGCAGAGATCAGCTATGATGAATTAAACATTAGTCAAGTAACACTTTTCATGTAACCAATGTACTAAAACTACTCTTCGACAATTCCCACAAACTAGGTAAACATGTCAGGGTCACCTTTCCTGGTTTTGATGACTCCCCCCTCTCTCTAGGGACCTTCAAAAACAGTATGGAACCTGCAATCAGATACAATGTTTAGACTTTTATACTATCTACATGTATACCCACCTTGATCTGAAGTCAATGTGGCCCCACTAAAATACCTACCTAAAGTGTTCCAGAAATTCAGTGTACATCGTGCTTGTTGGGTCTTGATGAGACTTTCTAAAACACAGTCAGACTCACTTAGACATATAACAGGTGATAAAGAATGAAAATCAATTCTTAAGTACTTAGATTTCTTAAATATTTAGGGATTAATCAGCGCAGAGTGTTAATATCGAAAGAACACAGTTCAGTGTTTTAACCACAATGAGAGCATAAAGTTAGTATACTAAAGATCACTTTCGTATGTAATTGGTAACATCATTATTACATCAATGTGACAATTGAACATGGAAATTACAGAGCTTTGGTTCACATATTCAACTAGCATGTGCCAAGCACTGAGTGTTCTTTATTATAGGCAGATTAGTATCATAAAAATGCTACATAAAACTTAATTATAACAAACATGTTCGTAGAACATTGTTAAAATAACAATTGTCCAACACACACTCAAATCTGTACCGTCATTGCAAGCTAACAACAATGAGTGTTAATATTCGGCAGGCGGCAAGTATTCAAGTAACCAAGGGCACTGATAACATGCCCTTCTAGTGCGTGCTACCCATCTGAACATCTGCCTATCAACTATCAAAGGTAACCGACAAGAATCCTTTCAAGCCCGTGCAGCACATTACTGCCTTTTATGATGCTAATTTTCTTGCTCTCTTTTCTAGGACCGGCATCCGCAATGCTGGGCTGTGGAATGGACGATTCAGGAACAAGCACGGAGGAGCAGAGAATTCCATTATGCATCAGAAGACCTGTGATAGCAAGCAAACACCTCAAGACTGGTGTGGATTTAAATACCTGCTGTACCTGGTCACACCCAGTCTGAGTCACCTGGTCACATCCAGTCTGAGTCATGAGGATGCGACAAGCTCTGGCAACAAGTTGTCACATGCCCCAGATTCCTACACGAGTTCTAACACAAGCATTGGCTCAAGTAAACATTTTTCTAAGGCAACACCAATCATTGGCCCATTGCTTTAGGGGCACACTTTACTAAATGCCAGATGTGGGTTCTGAAGCATATTCGGGTTTGCAGGCCTCACAAAAAGTGCCAGAAATCCTTGGCTGTCTCCACAAGAAAATGGAACTTTGTCCTACCCAGTTTGTTCACATATCTCACTGCTGAGATGTTGTCCATGCGAAGGAGAATGCAACAATCTGTCTTTTCTAGGGGAGAAGGTCAGAATCGCTAAATAGCCTGCAAAAAGTTCCCAGCAATTAATATGAAAGTCCAGTCCCACTGTGTACCAGTGACCTTCCGTTGAAACAGGGCCACATTGGGCTCCCCAACTTCAATTGACTGGCGATGGATTCAAACACTATCTCCGGAGATGACCTGAAGGTCACCCTACCATTCCAGGATTCCATATGCTCTAGCCACCAGTGCATCTTTATCTTTGCTTCCTCTGAGATGGGAATCTGTTCTGAATAACTGAGATTCTTTTGGAAATGGGAAATTTTGAGATGCTGTAGAGCCCGGTAGTGAAGGGGTTCTGGAAATATGGCTTGGATCGATCAGGTTAACAAACCCACCATGCAGGCTATAGACCTCAAGAACACAGTCTGTTTGCACACATTGACCTGAACTCTTTCTTGATGTTGCAAATCTTCTTAGGGGGGGATCAGTTGGGACTTAAGGAAGCCCACCTGGAACCCTATGAATTCTATCTGTTGCAAAGGAGACAGAATCAACTTCAGGGAGTGGATGACGAAACCCAGATCTTGGAGAAGAGAAATCGTCCATTCTAGATGGGTAAGTATCAAGAGAGGGCATTGCGCCATGATAATGATGTCGTCTAGGTATATTATAAGACAAACTCCTTTCACCCGAAAGGACTCCACTATGGGGTGCATCACTTTCATGAAGCACCACGGCGCTGAGGATAGGCAAAAGGGGATAACTTTGTATTTGAAGCAATGTCCTTGCCAGAGTAATTGAAGAAACTGCTGATGAGGCAGAACAATAGGAATGGTCAAGTAGGCATCTTTCAAGTCTATCCTGATCATTCAGTCCTCTTCCCGAAAGATATCTCTCAACAAATGCATATCTTCCATTTTGAAATGATGATGAAGTGCAACCCAGCCATTGAACCCCTTCAGATTCGGGACCAAACAGGACCCCCTATCCTTCTTTTCTACCAGACAAAGAAGACTGAGGACATCTTTTGGGTGGAGAAGAGACCCCTCTATGGCTCCCTTGGGGTGCAGTAGATCCCTCACCTCTGAGGAGATGAACTTCTGATCTTGTAGCAAAAAATAGATTGCTGGAGGAAGGGAGAGTTGAATCGGGGAGATGTAAAACTCTAAACTGCAACCTTGTATCACTTCCAGAACCTAAGGGTCCTGAGTTACCTTCTGCTAGTTGTGAAGTAATAATCTGGGGCCAGATGTAGCAAGATATGATTTTGCGAAATCGGAAATTGCGAGTCGGTGCGACTCGCAATTTCCGATTCGCGAAATCGTATGCAGAATGGTGTCTCAGACACCTTCTGCGAATCGCAAGGGGGTCGCAAAGACCCCCCTCATTAATATTAATGAGGTGGGTCACAATTTGCTACCCCCTTGCGAATCCCTGCACTTACAGGGACGGTGGCTTGCTGGAGACAGCAGACCTCCATGTCTGTGACTGCTTTTTTAACAAAGCAGTTTTTTTTTGCATTGCAGCCCGTTTTCCTTAAAGGAAAACGAGTTGCAATACAAAAGAAAAAATGAAACCATTGCCTGCTCTGAAATTTTTTTTTTCGCGACATTCACAAAGGGGAAGGGGTCCCATGGGGACCCCTTCCCTTTTGCGAATGAGTTAGCACCCACTAGACATAGGTGCTAACTGCGAATTGCTTTGCGATCGCGTTCGAGGTCACAAAGCAATTTTGCATTGCGGTGCGAATCGCAAATAGGAAGGGAACACCCCTTCCTATTTGCGAGTCGCATTCCCATTTTGCGAGTCGGTCCCGACTCGCAAAATGGGAATGTGCATCATGAAGCGCGTTTTGCATGGCGCAAACTGCGAATTTCGCAGTTTGCTCCATGCAAAAAGCTTTCTACATCTGGCCCCTAGTTCTGCCCCCCCCCCCGATATCACCTCTGAATTCAACATTCATCTCACCTATAGAGCCAAACTCCTGGAATGAAGCTTGAGCATCTCTGAATTATCCTTTCTAGAATCTGTTTCAACCCGCTCTGGGGTGGGATTGGTAGAAATTAGAGGTGGAGGGAAAGCCATGATATTCTCCCCTACTTTGCTGGTGAAAACCTCTATGAGGATCTTGGTGGTAACCTAGGCCAAAGGCTTACTCCCTGAAGTGTCTGGCCGTCAAAAAAGTGGACAGATAACTTTTCTGATAGACCCTGGAGACTTATCCAGGTTAGCATAAGTGGCAGGGTACTTCGATAACAGTTTGAGGAAAGGAGTTCTAAACAGTAGGCCCTGAGCCCGTGGGCCCGATTCAGATGTAGTGAAGCCAGTGAACTTTGGGTCAAGTTTAATGAGAATGGAGCGACTTTGTTTGCCCGATATGGCACAGTTTGTGTTCCCTAGAAAACAAATGCCTCTCTGAGCCCAGCCAACCACTGCATCAGGTTTGATGGGGTTACCCAATTCTTTGGCATAAAAACCCATCTCTAGTATTTTTATCAAAGGGCCAGAAATGCCCAGCAACTTGTCTTGGCATCCTCACCAAGCCCGAGCAATACCCTTCTTAGGATCCTTAGAAAATGTCTTCAAGTATGTCACCAGAGTGGGGGTCAACCTGTGGAGTCTCTGTAACTTTACCAGGAAGATCTGGTCTAGGACACGCGGATTTCATTTGAGATCTGGCATCCTTCTCAAAACCAAGGTGTACGTGTGCTTGTACATATTCAGCCACTTCAGTAGGCAGGAGCATTATTGTAGACCTAGGATGTATAAGAGAACCCTCGGAAGTTGCTGTGCCACCTGAGAGTTGTGTGGTTTCTTCTTGTGTTTGCTAGGGCATGAATTGCCCCCCTGATCTGAGCTCAGGGAAGAGGATGGTGCAGAATCATCATTAACCATTTTTGGGTTGGTGGATGAGGAGCTATAATCATGATCCTCAGCCAGCGACCTCAACAATTTCTCAAAATCAGCCATGTGGGGGTCACTAGCAACCCTGGTATCTAGATTGGTCTGCAAGACTGAAGATTCATCTCTGCTGCGAGACGCAGGGGGAGGAATCCAGCCTTGCTGTTCTGCACACCTTTACAGGTGCTGTTTTAAGGGCTGAATTGCCTAAATCACTGGTTGGTGCACTCTGGCATCAAGAGCAGAAACCGGATCTTGCTTAAAAGACCCAGCAGGGTTGTCATATCAGTAGCCTTCCACAATTTCATCTTCATATTCAGCCATGGACACAAGGACTCTGGCACAGGCAAGTATCACAGAAGGGAAAGATCAAAGAGGGCGAAATCAGCAAGGCAATAATGGGGGAGTAATACAATCAGGAACCCCAAGGCAGGTGTCAGAGGAACTACAAAGGTCCCCACCAGTAAATATATAAAGCATGGAGGAAGACCTGTCAGTAATCCAGGCAAAGTCTATACAATTATTTCAACCCTGAAAGTAGTTACAATCAGGGCATAAACGGGGAGGGAAAGGCTCAGTGTCTGAGAACAGGTTGAAAGGGCCGGTAACAAAGACAGCAGTGTGCACATGCATGCAGACCCCCAAAGCCTAGAAATAGAAAGAGGATTGCGTGGCCACCAGCCATGATTCCTCACTCCCCTTACTCCTGCTCTACTGAAAATAAGATGAGGCAGTCAAACGTCTAGTCTGGAGGATGAACGCTCCCTCCTAAAGAATGCGACACGATGCTGCAAAACAGGCCAAAGATGCACCTAAGCCTGAATCTTGAACCTTCAGTACTAGGGTCTGAGACCTTAACTAATAAGCCACAGGAGACCCAAATTTCCAAATCAAAAAGTAGAATGGCTACTGTGCAAAGCTTGATCCTTAAATGCACAGCAGACACTTACAGAACACAATAAATTGTACATAGGAGCATAGAATAATCATGACAAAATGTGAAACTGCACTTAACTGGCAGCGAAGCAGCAAAGAAAGAAAGGATTGTTGTGGCTCATAGCAGATTATATACGTCTGGAACTCTATAGTTGGTCATGTCATGAGATTGAGATATGTTCATGGGCTATGTAATGTTTTAAAAAACTTTCTTTTGCTTGGCTGCTAACAAATAAAGAGCGAAGAAAGAGAAGCATAATTGAAGCCTCCGGAACTGAGCTCCCGACAGTTTAAAGTTGTGTCCGATAATTAACTGTTCATTCCTCTTCAGCAGTTACTTGAGCGGTGACAGGAAAATGCACTGCATGGTAAAAAATACTTAGCAATAAACATGAAATGCTATGAATTACCTCCGTTCTAGAGAAATATGCGATCGTTTGAGTCAGATACAAACTTTTGTTCAGGCTACAAGTTTCAACAGAAACGCAGGGAAGCAAATAAAGTATTAGGAAGCTATTATTTGGATAGAAATTGTATTTAAAAGTGCTGTTAGGGATATAACAGCAAACTTTAGTAGAAATTCTGACTTACAGTAGCTTGAAGTGCTTGTAGCTGCCAAACAGGCGCACTGACTTTTTTACTATTAAATGATGGTTCTGCTGTCAACTTGATAAGCCCTGAACAGCCAGTTGGCGTGATGCATACAATCTTCTTGAAGTTTTCTCCTTAATGCAGACACTTGACGGAATACAACAAGTAATAGGTCCTCATTGTCAGTGTTATAATAACTCCAACGGCACTTTATGAATCTTCAGTACGTTTAATAATTCACCATCAGCTCTTCAGTCAAAGAACCTATCTCACATTGGAATCTTAACAGATTCTTGAGGTGTCTTCAACTGAGAGGAACATTTCATTATAATGGGAAGGGGAGGAGGAAAAGAAAGTGGATGAGGAAAAGTAATCAGTTAATATACCCGATGGTGCGACCCATAGGTCAAGTAATTCCAACAATTATCAATGCTGTGGAGATGGGGAAAATCCAGGCCATTTTCAAGCCAACTGTAATGAGAACATCAATGTATGTGTTTAAAAGTGACACACTCAAGTTTTAAATGTTAAATGCTTCTCTTTTCAACTACCAAGTGAGTGATGTCACAATACATTGAAAAACCCAACCAGACATCATCAAATAAAGCAGCATTCTAAAATGCCTATTGTTGGTGATTGTTAGAAATTAGTTTTCTGGTTAGCAGGGGTATGTGGCCTGTCCAAGCAGAAACTACAATCCTAGACAGGGTAAGTCAGATACATACCCAAACATTAGCCTGTGCTCACCCTCTGGTAGCCTGGCACAGAGCAGGCAGGCTTAACTTCAGAGGCAATGTGTAAACTAATTGTGCAACACTTCAAATAGTAACACAGTGAAAACACCACGAAAAGACTCCACACCAAGTTAGAAAAATAGATTATATTTTTATGAACAGAACAAGACTAAAACAACACAAATCCAATAAATATAAGATAATAAACTTAGTTGAAGTGCTTAGAAGCATAAAGTGCTAATGAGGGCTATCTGGATGCACTAGACCAGATCTTATCTGAAATTACAGGCTGACCATGATGGAGCACAAGTTGGATACAGGTACCAGCCTTTGTCCACTGAAACAGTACCTTGGTTTGGAGATGCATTGATGTTGAGAACAAGATGCGAGGAGCAAGGGAGATGATGCATCAAAGCTGTAGGCAATGCATCAGCTCCGAGCTGTGCATAGTCAGCAGTGCAGTGCTCCTGATCCTCATAGCAGCAGCAATGTGTCAGTGTTGGTAAAAGTGCGCTGGTTCTGATCGGTGCATCAGCATTGATGCACAGGTTCTGGCAGTTGTAGCACTTTATTCCCACTTTCCTTCCAAGGGGCCAGTACTGGTTTGGCACCACTTCGCAGGGCAAGACTTGCAGCAGGTAAAATGCAGGTGATGTCAATGATGGGTTGAAAGTATTTTGTATACCTGAGACTTCAGAAGAACAGGGGGCAAGAAAGCAATTGCTTAGACTCATACTGGGTTCAAGTGAGATGGGTCCAGCCATTCCTCAGCAGAGCAGAGGGCAGCAGGCAGCAGTGCAGCCCAGCAGAAAAGCAGTTCTTCAAGAGCAGCAGTTGAAAGTGGCAGAACTTGTAGCAGCACAGCAATCCCTTGTCCTGGCAGAGTTCTTCACAGGTCCAGCAATTTACTGATTTGTTCACGTCAGAAGTCTAGTACTTATACCCAGTTGTGCCTTTGAAGTGGGGGTGTCTTCAAAGAAGGGTCTTTGAAGTGCATAGAGGTCCTTTCTTCGTGCCTTGGCTCCAGACTCACTGCAGGAGGTTATGCATCCCTTTATGTTTAAGCAGGACACTGCCTAATCAGGTGAGTCAGGTCCTCTCTCCCATCCTACCCAGGATGGGCCAATGGGATGTTGATGGTCCATCAGTCACACCTAATTTCCCTTTGTGTGCGGCCGTCTACAGATAATGCATAAAGTCCAGCTGTCCCCCATCCCAGATGTGTATTGGAGACAGGCACAAAGAGCTAAGATTAGAAAAATGCCAACTTTCTAAAAGCAAAAAAACAGATGATGGACAGAATGTAAAACAAATTAAATATTCAGCTGCAGTCAGAGATCTGGGTTTAATCCATCAGTTGCTTTGCTTGCCAATTCTATTTCAGTCTTGAGCCTTTTTTCACATAGGAACAGTCCAGCCCAAACTGCCAGGCCAGGCCCTCCTTGAACTAGAAGCGAGTATCCCTAGCCTAGTTCCAGAGTATCATCCCTCCTCAGCCAGACTAGGTTGAAGCTGGCGGCATAGCAAGCATGGGACCAACATCTGGGCATGCCCTTCCCACTTAGGGCAAAAAATGCAGAAAGAACAGATGGTGGACGCAATGTGGGACAAATCAAACATTCACCCCAGGTCACAGATCTGGGTTTAATCCATTTGTTTTTTTGCTTGCCATGCCATTCCAGTTTACCCTGAAACCGGTTCCAGGATGCTTGTTTCTGGTTCAGGGAGGACCTGGCCTGGGAGGTCGGGCTGGACTATTCCCATGGGGAGCAGGGTCAAGACTGATTTGCATATGGCTGGGTCCAAACAAGGGAGGCATTGTGAGCAAAAGAACAATGGATTAAACTAATTTCTGTGACTGGGGAGTGAGTGTTTGAAAAGTTCTAGCATTCTGTCTATCATCCTTTTGTGTTGCTAAAGTTGCCCTGAGTGTGAAGCGTACGCCCAGACATGGGTCTCATGCTCACTGTGCCTCTGGAGTCAAACTAGCTTGGCTGATGACCTGAAACTATTCCAATGATACTAGTTTCTTGTTCAGGGGGGGTCTGGTCTGGCTGTGGGGGCTGGACTGTTTCCACAGAAAGCAGGGTCAAGACTGCTTTGCTCTTGGCTGGGTCCAAAGTGGTGAGACATTGTGAGCCAAATAATGATTGATTCAGCCCAGATGTGTGTTTGGGGGTGAATGTTTAAAAAATATTCAGTGCTCTGTCTATCATTCTTTTGTGTTGCTAAAGTTGAATTAAGTAGAAAGGATATGTTCAGATGTGGGTACTGTGCTCACTGTGCCAATGAATTTAAGCTAGTCTGGTTGATGAAGGGCGATACTTTGAAACCAGTTCTAGGATGCTGGTTTCTGTTCCAGGTAGGACCTGACCTGGCAGTTAGGGAACTACTGTTCCCAAAGGGAACAGGATCATGACTGATTTGCATATGGCTAGGTCTAAACTAGGATTGCATGGTGAGCAAAAGAATGATGGATTAAACCCAGATCTGTAATTTGCGGTGAGTGTTTGAAAAGTTTCAGCACTCCGGCCATCATCCTTTTGTGTTGCTAAAGTTGTCCTAAGTGGAAAGGGTATGCCCCGATGTAGGTACAGTGCTCACTGTGCAACTGGATTCAAGCTAGCCTGGATGATGAAGGTAGATAACATGAATTCTGGTACCAGCATGTTTGTTTTTGATCCAGGGTCAAGACTGATTTGAATATGGCTGGGTCCAAACTGGGGTGGCTGGGTGAGCAAAAGAACAATGGATTAAACCCAGATCTGTGATTTGGGGTGAGTGTTTGAAACATTTCAGCATTCCGCCCATCATCTTTTTGTGTTGCTAAAGTTGCCCAAAGTCTGAAGGGTATGGTCAGACGTGGGTTCTGTGCTCACTGTGCCACTGGATTCAAGCTAGCCTGGCTGAAGAATGATACCCTGAAACCGGTTCCGGGATGTTTGTTGTTGGTCCAGGCAGAACTTGGCTTAGCAGTTTGGGCTGAACTGTCCCATGGAGAGTAGGGTAAAGACAGATTTGTATATGGCTGGGTCCAGACTGGGATAGCATAGTGAACAAAAGAGCAATAGATTAAGCCCAGATCTGTGACTTGGGGTGAGTGTTTCAAAAGTTTCAGCACTCCGCCTATCATCTTTTTGAGTTGCTAAAGTTGCCCAAAGTCTGAAGGGTATGCTCAGAGGGTGGGTTCTGTGCTCACTGTGCCTCTGGTTTCAATCTAGCCTGGATGATGAAGGGTGATACCCTGAAACCAGTCTCAGGATGCTTGTTTCAGGTCCAGGAAAGAGCTGGCTGGGCAGTTCCGGTTAGGCTGTTCCTATGGGGAACAGGGTCAAGACTGATTTGCATATGGCTGGGTGCACACTGTGGTGGCATGGTGAGCAAAAGAGTGATGTAGTAAACCCAGATCTGTGACTGGGGTAAGTGTTTTAAGCTAGTCTGGTTGATGAAGGGTTTTACTCTGAAACCAGTCCTAGGATGCTGGTTTCTGTTCCAGGGAGGACCTGACCTGGCAGTTCGGGAACAACTGTTCCCAGAGGGAACCGGATCATGACTGATTTGCATATGGCTGGGTCTAAACTGGGAGGTATGGTGAGCAAAAGAATGATGGATTAAACCCAGATCTGTGACTGAGAGTGAGTGTTTGAAAAGTTTCAGCACTCCTTCTATCATCCTTTTGTGTTGTTAAAGTCGCCCTAAGCGGGAAGGGTATGCCTAGATGTGGGCCCTGTGCTCACTGTGCTACTGGATTCAAGCTAGACTGGTTAATTAAGGGTTATATCCAGAAACTAGTCCCACAAGGCTTGTTTCTGGTCCAGGGAAACTCTGGTCTGACAGTTTGGGGTGACTGTTTCCAAAGGTAACAGGGTCAAGACTGATTTGCAAATGACTGGGTCCAAACTAGGGTGGTATGGTGAGCAAAAGAATGATGGATTAAACCCAGATCTGTGACTGGGGTGAGTGTTTGAAAAATGTCAGCGCTCCGTCCATTATCCTTTTGGGTTACTAACTTTCTAAAAGTGGTATTTTCAAAATTGTCACATGTTAGAAATGGGGTCTTTGGTTGGCAGACAGATTACCCCCTGTCCAAGCAAGGACCCTCTCTCTAGTCAGGGTAAAGGAGAATCACTCTCAGTTATCACTCGCTCACACCCTTGGTAGCTTGGCACAAGCAGGCAGGCTTAACTTCAGAGTCTAGTTGTAAAGTTTTTGTACCAACACACACTGTAACTCAGTGAAAACACTACAAAATGATGTGACACAGGTTTAGAACAATAGGTAATATTTATCTAAACAAAACAAGACCAAAACGACAAAAATCCACCAGACACAAGTCAAGTTAGGAATTAAAAAGCAAGAAGAGTCTTAAATCCTTATAAAACAGTGCTAGCGCTGTTAGCGTGAAAAAGTACCTGGGTTGCCTCAACATAACACCGCACGGGCGAGTGTGCGTCGGGAAAGTCCAGTGATGCATCAATTTCTCACTTGCAACCGAGTCCGTGTGGCGTTCCTCCTTCGGTCAGGTCAGTGTGTGTTGTTTTTCCTCTCCGCAGGAGAGCGATGCATCGATCCGGACAAGCACCTGGAGTCAGGGAAGGTTTTGCATCATTTTTCCGCACCCAGTGAGGTTTGTGACGAAAATCCTTCCGCCCTGTATCAGAAAAACTGCGCTATGTGGGTTGCAACGTTATCAGCCTCCATCAGCGGGTGTTGCACATCGTTTCTCCAGCCATGTTCGTCGATCTTCCAGCCACTATGCAGGTGGAGCGTAGATTTCAGCCGCGAAGCCGGCGGCACGTTGTTTCTCAGTCGTGTCTCGGAAGGTGCGTTGAAAATTGCCCCACACGGCGGTCTGTGCGTGGATTTTCAGTCTTGGTCTGCCAGCTTCATCTTTCAAGGCCCCAGGGACTGGGCAGGGCAGGAGTCTCCACAGAGAGTCCAGGTGCTGGCAGGGGAAGTCTTTGATGGCCCTGAGACTTCAACAACAGGAGGCAAGCTCAGGGCAAGTCCTTGGAGATTTCTTCACAAGCAGGAATGCACAAAAAAGTCCAGTCTTTGTCCCCTTGCACAGGCAGAAGCAGCAACTGCAGGATTGCTCCACAAAATACAGTCACAGGCAGGGCAGCACTTCTCCTCAGCTCTTCTCCAGGCAGAGTTTCCTGTTGTTTTCCAGAAGTGATCTCATTTCTCAGGGGTTTGGGTCCTCTTCTTATACCCATTTTGGCCCTTTGAAGTAGGCCTACTTCAAAGGAAAGTCTCTTTTGTTTGTTAGAGTCTGCCTTGCCCGGGCCAGGCCCCAGACACACACCAGGGGGTTGGAGACTGCATTGTGTGAGGGTGGGCACAGCCTTTTCAGGTGTAAGTGACCACTCCTCCCCACTCTCTTAGCACAGATGGCTCATCAGGATATGCAAGCTACACCTCAGCTCCCTTTGTGTCACTGTCTAGAGAGAGGTACAAACAGTGAAACTATCAAACTAACCCAGACTGGGAATC
The DNA here is from genome assembly GCF_031143425.1 of Pleurodeles waltl. NCBI lineage: Eukaryota > Metazoa > Chordata > Amphibia > Caudata > Salamandridae > Pleurodeles > Pleurodeles waltl. The sequence continues at coordinate 465,079,879 of NC_090439.1, forward strand.
CACAAACAGGCAGAGTCACAGAATGGTTTAAGCAACAAAATGCCCATTTTTTAAAAGTGGCATTTTCAAACACACAATCTCAAAACCAACTTTACTAAAAGATATATTTTTAAATTGTGAGCTCAGAGACCAAAGGAAATCTACACTTTAATCGTATTTAAAGATGGCCCCTGTGTTAACCAATGAGAGAGATAGGCCTTGCAACAGTGAAAAACTAATTTGGCAGTAATTCACTGTCAGGACATATAAAACACATTAGTATATGTCCTACCTTAAACATAAACAGCATCCTGCCCATGGGGCTACCTAGGGCCTACCTTAGGGGTGTCTTACATGTAAGAGAAGGGAAGGTTTAGGCCAGGCAAGTGGGTACACTTGCCAAGTTGCATTGGCAGTTTAAAACTGCACACACAGACATTGCAGTGGCAGGTCTGAGTCATGTTTATAGGGCTACTAATGTGGATGGCACAACCAGTGCTGTAGGCCCACTAGTAGCATTTGATGTACAGGCCCTGGGTACCTCTTGTGCACTGTACTAGGGACTTACCAGTAAATCAAATATGGCAATCATGGAAAGCCAATTACATGCACATTTTATATAAGAGCACTTTCACTTAGCACTGGATAGCAGTCATAAAATGCCCAGCGTAACAAAAACAGCAACAACAGAGTCCAGCACACATCAACAACCTGGGAAACAGAGGCAAAAAGTTAGGGGAGACCACACCAAGTCTAACATTACATTAAATACAACTTTATCATTCAAAAGGGTTTATTATTACAATTATATAAGTACTAAACATGGCATATATCCTCCTTCTCAAATAGAAATCATAGCTTTGTAAATGTAACAAATCCCAAATGTTAACCAATGAAAGGGGTAGGCTTCACAGTAGTGAAAAAAAATAATTTGGGAGTTTTTCACTACTATGACATGTAAAATTTAAAAGTGTATGTCCTGCTTTTTGCTTACATAGCACCCTGCCCTATGGGTTATATAGGGTCTACCATAAGGGCAACTTATATGGAGTTTAAGGCTTGGTAAGAGGTGTTAAATGCCAAGTCAAGATGGCAGTGTAACTGCACATACAGGCTCTGCAATGGCAGGTCTGTGACATGTTTAATAGCTACTTGAGTGGGTAGCACAAGCAGTACTCCAGTCCCGCTATTAGTATTTAACTTACAAACCCGCCCTTGTCACATGCATTGTACTTTACTAGCTAAACTTTTGCAAGCATTTCTCCCATCACTTTTGTTTGTTCGATGTCACAGAGGCTGCATCATGCACATGGAAGAAGTCATCCACTGAATGCAATTAGAGCAGGTTTGGGTGACATACCTCTCTTGGTGGTCCTGAGAAACATTCTGTTCTGGCTGCCCTTCAACAGAACCGACTGGAGTTTGTTCTTTAACCCAAGTTTGGACCTGCAGAGCAACCATAACCAGAGCAACTAGCAGCCAAAACACTAAGGGTATACCTATACCTTCACATAGCCATCACTAACTCAAATAAAGCAAGACACTCAAGACCATTAACACATGCACCCAATGCACAAAAAGATCTGTCTCATAATGCCTGATTTTTGTATGATTCTAATAGTCCATCCCTGCAACTCCCACTCAGATCTTTCCCCTTCAAGATTTAAGACTCTAAAGCATTGTATGTTATTTTGGTACAGCAACAACTTGCATAAGGGGTGACTGTAATGAACACCATCCACTTGCATCTACGTATACCTTTTACTTTCTGGAGTCCATAACCAGGCCCACAGGAATTATGAAATTCTTTAGCTGCGGTGTTTTCTGCATAATTATGGATTTGCCACGTGATTCATCATCTGCTGCATGATCTGCAGATTTAAACAAAGAAAGTCTTTCTAGCTCAAATCCATCAAAAGTTGCTATAATTGCAGTGATCTCTATTGCTGTGCAGTGGAAGGCCCTATGCAAAGGTTGACTGTCTATCTTTCAGCTGCTTATTTCTAAATTTGGATATTAAACTGGTACTAATGAAGTGAAATCCTCGCCAAGACTTTGTTAATATGTGAAAAAGATGACAAAATTATCAAGTAATACTATGACAAAATGTGCCTTATTAGGTCCCATAATTTGCCTTTTGGTCCTCTCTTGCTGTGTAATTCCAGTGGACCTGTCTGTAGCCTACATTATTAACAAAGTGGCTGTATCCTGCACAGGATGTGGATTAAAGGCTCAATGGACACCTACAACTTCACAGAGACCTTTAGAGTATCTCTTAGTAGCGAACTACTGGAAACCTTGTGTGCCCTATCTATCACTCATCCTTCCTCCATTAAACTATTAAACAGTGCAGTCGAAGACAGAATAACATCACCACTTCCCACATTGGGTTAATTTCAAGTAAAACAAGTTGCCAACTGTCAGACCTGACTGCCTTAGGGTGGTCACCCCTAACTTTTTGCCTGCGTCCCTTTACTTTTTGGATACTGTTTTTGCTGGTTTTAAGAGTCTGCGCACTTTACCACTGCTAACCAGTGCTAAAGTGTATATGCTCTCTCCCTTTAAACATGGTAACATTGGATCATACCCAAGGGACTATTTAATTTACTTATAAGTCCCTAGTAAAGTGCACTATATGTGCCCAGGGCCTGTAGATTAAATGCTACTAGTGGGCCTGCAGCACTGATTGTGCCACCCACTTAAGTAGCTCCTTAACCTTGTCTCAAGCCTGCCATTGCAAGGCCTGTGTGCGCAGTTTCACTGCCAATTCGACTTGGCATTTAAAAGAACTTGCCAAGCCTAAAACTCCCCTTTTTCTACATATAAGTCACCCCTAAGGTATGCCCTAGGTAACCCATAGGGCAGGGTGCTGTGTAGGCAAATGGCTGGACATGTACCTGTGTAGTTTACATGTCCTGGTAGTGTAAAACTCCTAAATTCGTTTTTACACTGCTGTGAGGCCTGCACCCTTCATAGGCTAACATTGGGGCTGCCCTCATATATTGTTTGAGTGGTAGCTGCTGATCTGAAAGGAGTAGGAAGGTCATATTTAGTATGGTCAGAATGGTGATACAAAATCCTGCCGACTGGTGAAGTTGGATTTAATATTACTATTTTTGAAATGCCACTTTTAGAAAGTGAGCATTTCTCTGCACTTAAATCCTTCTGTGCCTTACATGTCTGGCTGGGTTTAGTTGACACCTCCCTTGTGTATTCACTCAGACACATCCCAAACACAGGATACTCAGCCTCTCTTGCATATATCTGCATTTTGAATGGGTCTTCCTGGGCTGGGAGGGTGGAGGGCCTGACACTTGCATGTCAAAGGACAGTAGCCTGCTCTCACACAAAGGACTGCCACCCCCCCTCCTGGGACCCTGGCAGACAGGATTGAACTGAAAAGGGACCTTGTGCACTTCTAAGCCACTCTTTGTGCACTTCTAAGCCACTCTTTGAAGTCTCCCCCCCTTCAAAGGCACATTTGGGTATTTAAACAGGGCCTCTGCCCCTACCAACTCAGAAGAAACTGGAACCAGAACCTGCATCCGCACACCAAACCGGAACGACGCAGCTTCATGTCGAGAAGATCGACGCAGAGCCAGCGTAGCGACTGGAAATTCGACTTACGGCCCACCGGATCGACGCAATGAATGGAATGACGCAGCCAGACTTCCAGAAAGAAATCGACGCACTGCCTGCAGTGCGGTAGAAAATTCAGCGCAATGCCCACCGAATCGATGCACCTCCTGTGACTTCGTCCTGCCAGCGCAGGAAATCCACGCATCGTCCCCGGGGTGTCTGAAAACCCCGCAACCCGAAGAGGGCCAGAAATCGTCCCTGCGTGAAAACTAAATGACACATCACCGTGTGCGGCCCGAGAAATCAAAGCACACCCCTTTGTTTCTACACATCACCTCCTCTGCGGTTCTTCACGGAGATTTTGCACGCAAACCAGGTACTTTGTGCTTGAAAGACACTTTGTTTGCTTTTAAAAGACTTATGACACTTTATATCACTTTTACAGTGATATCTCTACATATACTTATTGCATTTTAATTGTTTTGACCTGCATCTTATCAGATAAATAATATATATTTTTCTAAACACTGTGTGGTGTATTGTTGTGGTGCTATATGGTGTCATTGTATGATTTATTGCACAAATACTTCACACATTGCCTTCTAAGTTCAGCCTGACTGCTCAGTGCCAAGCTGAGGGTGTGAACGGATAATTTGGATTGTGTGTGACTTACCCTGACTAGAGTGAGCGTCCTTGTTTGGACAGGGGGTAACCTGACTGCCAACCAAAGACCCTATTTCTAACACCAACCAAGCAAACCGCAATGGAGTAGCATAAATTGACATTCAGGGCCTCTCAATGGAATATGAAATGCCTTGTTTTAATTACAACTATAAAGTACAATGTGCTTTTTTTGCAAAGCATTGACTTTCTGTGGAAATTTAGCCAAATGTCTTAACACAATCCTGAAATTCGGGCACAGAGTTTAAAAATATGGATCAACTGTTTTGAGGGTAGGCTGAAATGTTTATGCTAACTTTCCATTTTGAAATTGAGCCAGTTTAGAAAAAAAGCTGACACTGCACTTCAAGCTGGTGATATGTCAAAAGGTTCTTGAAAAAATGTTGCTTTACATAAATATTTTATCCTAAATATAGTGTACACAACTATTGTCCCATCGGATATACAATTTCAGTAACTAACTCCAATTTTGCGGCATTCTTGTAAATTATATTTAGGACGCATTATTTTTGTCAGGCAATATTTAGTCCATGATGTTTTGGCGACAGACCTCCTAATTCTGCACCCGTGAAAAGATTATTCAATTGTAAATACCAGAAGGCTCAGTGATGTAGACTCTCTAATATGAAAGGTTAAGGTATATCTTGCTTCCAAGTATTCACCGTTGAGTCTGACACACAGATTGGCGAGACTCATGCCATCCAGCCGGCCTTCAAAGTGCTTGAATTAAGAAAAATTCAAGCTATAGATCGCTCTTCACCATTCACCTCAAGCTTTGTGTGCTTTCTTCGCACTCACACCAGATTATCTCCTTGTCTAGTTTGCAAGAGCGTGTATGGCAAGGATAAAAATGTAACCCTTGAACAGATATTCACTCAGGTTTAGTAGTGGATTGAACTATAGACCTATCTGAAATGGATATACCTGTTTAATCTAGGTTTAATAGATCCTGTCATTTTAACTCCGTAAAGCTACCTTATTAGCCAGAAAAAAGACAGAGATATCCGTAAGGAGATTGCATGAGACTCCAGGTCATTATACATAGGCCCATGAGACTCCAGGTCATTAGACATAGGCGACGCTGTTGTTCCCGCCCTGCTTTTTCCCATTAACGTTGCTGGGATAATTCTTTACCCGACCATTGCTGTTCCATATATAAGTATCTTGAACAAGAACAGTTGGCCAACATTAACTATAAACCACATGAGGAGAATAAAAAGCAAATCTATTGGTATATTGTGCGGGCCCCTGAACCTCAATTTTGAAGACCGAAAATGTTCTCTTCAGCATCATAGACGGTAGTCCAACAATACATTATTAATCACTGTAATCAAACTCATGGAATGTTTATGAACTATCACAAGGATATATGTTAGATCATACTTAGGACCCCTGTGAAATTGGATACTTTATGGAAATCTATGTAGTAGATAAATGTGTTTTTTCATTAGCTACCGACGTTTTTGTCAAGGGCAAGCTTATATTAGAAGAATTGTGTTAAGAATATACCAATTCAGTAAGGTTAACAGGCGGATTTAGTGTTCCAAGAAGCGGTCCCGACAAAAGTAGGCGGCACAGCGCTCCTCACACCTCCCGTCCAGAGTCTCTCCCAACGTCTCTCTCCGAACCTGGAATCCTTTCTGCCCATTGCTATGCTCGGAACAGTGACGCGTAAAGGCAAATGCCCGTGTCACCGAGCGCAAGCATCGCAACAAATTGGCCGGCATTTCTTTGGAAATACTATGGATGACCATTTTGTGTCCACTTGTGAGTATAAAATGAAACTTCTCGGATTTAGCAGGCCTTTTGTCAGAGTTAAATAAAAGCTAAACCTCTCTTATGGAGAGTACAAAACCGGGGTACTTCAGAAAAAAGAGAAGTGCACACGCTTGTGCTCAAAACATCACTACACTTCCCTTTGCATCTTCCTGTTTTGAAAGAGGAAAATATGATGCCAGTCAAGAATGCAGTCGTAGCAATGGAATGGGGACATCCACTGGCAGAGGATACTTTAAAACACGTTCACACGTAAGAAATAGGAATACAGGAATCGAGGTCTCATGTCCCTCGGAGGCATCCATCTGTGCGTTTGCTAGCGTTTGCAGGCCTCATATATATTATACACACACACATTAAGGCAGTTAAAATAACATCAGAACTGTAATTTTGGACTCACCAATCACTCTGTACAGTCCTCTAATGTAGAAAAAGCTCCAGCTCCCACAACATGCTCAATCAGGAAAACATGAAGGTCCGAATTTAGAGTTTGGTGGTGGAGTTACTCCATCACAAAGGGGAAGGATATCCAATCCATTGAATTCTATGGGGCATATTTAAGAGCTGCTAGCAGCACCGGAGCATCACTTTTCATCACCCTCCGGTAGTGCTATGCCCTGCACCATATTTAAAACGTGGCGTTAAGCCACAAAAAGTGGCTTAACGCCACCTTGTACATACGGCCCCTTCACACGCAGCACTTTGCTTGGAAGGGGCTTGCAATGGGTGTTGCTGTGGGCTTGCCACACCAATCCCCATTCCATTTTGAAGCTGCCTGAGATTTAGGATTTTTCACTGAGGCAGCGCCAAAATCTCATGCCGCCTCTCGTGCTTTCATTTCTCCTCGTTTTTTGCTCTTTTCATGTGTGCTGCTTTTTGAATTTTAAGATTGTTTTAGTGTAGGAAGGTGTTGCTTCCTGCACAAAAATAATCTCCCCCTCAAAGCAGCCATCCTTGCACTATGGTGCAAGGGTGGCTGCGTTGGTGCATGGAAGCAAATTTAGCGCCGCACAGGGGGAGACACAGGATGCACCGTTTTCTACTAAATACAGAGCATCCCTGCATTTTGAAAAAGATGGTGCACGATGCTGCCAAATTTGGCGCCGTGCACCATCATTTTCTATTAAATCTGTCCCTAAATTCCATAGGATATAATGGGATTCAGATTTCGGTGGACAGGATATCCGTCACCGTTGTGATGGAGTAACCCCTCTGCCAAACTCTAAACTGGGTCCTAAGGGCCTGATTTAGATTTGGGGAAGAGTGGTGTGTCAATGAGAACTGCCAATGGTTGTGTGTAAAGGGCATCTTTATTGACACAGGTGCCCTCAACAAATTACATAACCTAGGCCTTTACTGAAAAGAAAAAAGCCCCCCCTGCTAATGATCTGGGTCCCAACAGGGGAACACATAAAGTTGTAAAGATCTGTGGACATGCTAAACTTAATTACGCAAAAATAGGAAAGGGCAAGAACAGATATGCAAAGGGAATATTTATTTTACAAATTATACAAATCCCATGTTCTCTAAATTGAACCTCGCCCCATAATATGCCCTGTCCCTTTTTCACCCCAGCAGTTTAGACACCCTAACAGCCCCAAAGAACACCCAGGATAGGAGTGTACGGAAGAACAATGTCTCCTCAGGTCCTGACACACCTGAGGTAAAGCACTAGTTGGGGTCACCTAAGAGCCCCACTTATATAGGTTTCCATCTCTGACCGACCGCTCCTTGATCTCTTGCCCATCCTTCCAAAATTCTCCTGAGTTTACCTCCCTCCGTTTCGCTCAGAACCCACCAAGATCATCTGCGGCGTACCTCAAGGCTCATCGCTCAGCCCGACACTCTTCAATGTTTACATGAGCCCCCTCGCCGACATCGTACGCAAGCACGACATCATCACCACCTCCTACGCCGACGACACCCAACTTGTACTCTCCCTCACCAAGGACCCCGCCAGCGCCAAGACCAACCTACAAGAGGGTATGAAGGACGTCGCAGATTGGATGAGGCTCAGCCGCCTAAAGCTGAACTCTGAAAAAACGGAAGTCCTCATCCTCGGCAACACCCCGTCCGCCTGGGACGACTCCTGGTGGCCCACGGCCCTCGGCACCGCACCGACCCCCGCAGACCACGCCCGCAACCTCGGCTTCATCTTGGACCCTCTTCTCACCATGACCAAGCAAGTCAACGCCGTGTCCTCCGCCTGCTTCCTCACTCTCCGCATGCTCCGCAAGATCTTCCGCTGGATCCCCGCCGACACCAGAAAAACCGTGACCCACGCCCTTGTCACGAGTCGCCTGGACTACGGCAACACCCTCTACGCCGGGACCACCGCCAAACTCCAAAACCGCCTGCAACGCATCCAAAACGCCTCGGCCCGCCTCATCCTCGACGTACCCCGCAACAGCCACATCTCCGCACACCTGAGACACCTGCATTGGCTCCCAGTCAGCAAAAGGATCACCTTCCGTCTTCTCACCCACGCACACAAAGCCCTCCACAACAAGGGACCGGAATACCTCAACAGACGCCTCAGCTTCTACGTCCCCACCCGCCCCCTCCGCTCCGCTGGCCTCGCACTTGCTGCCGTCCCTCGCACCCGCCGCTCCACGGCGGGTGGGAGATCTTTCTCCTTCCTGGCGGCCAAGACCTGGAACTCCCTCCCCACCAGCCTCAGGACCACCCAGGACCACTCCTCTTTCCGGAGACTCCTAAAGACTTGGCTGTTCGAGCAGCGATAACCCCCCCTTTCCCCCCTAGCGCCTTGAGACCCGCACGGGTGAGTAGCGCGCTTTATAAATGTTAATGATTTGATTTGATTTGACAGAGGCTACCCCAGAACTTTTTTCTCAAAATGCTATTCCCACTATTTTTCCCACAATTCTGATCCTGTGCTGCCTCTTGTCAATGGGTGTCATTACGTTATGCACCACATCCTCCACTTGTTTCTGAACCTGCAACCGGTTACAGATTCCACTATTTAAGAACTTTGACCATGCCTGAGCATATGACATGTGTGTTGAGGCCGCTAGCGAGTTCAGAACCAGTTGTACCATCCGCTTTTGCCTACTCGCCACAATTCCTGAGGCATCTGATTTCAGGTGGGATCCTCCTCCGAGGCCAGACCATGGAATCTCCTCCACTGCGAAAGAGACAAAAAGGCCCTCATCCTGACCTTGGCGGGCGGCGGAGGCCGCCCGCCAAAGTCCCGCCGTCAGGTTACCGTTCCGCGGTCGAAAGACCGCGGCGGTAATTCTGACATTCCCGCTGGGCTGGCGGGCGGCCGCCTTCAGGCCGCCCGCCAGCCCAGCGGGAAAGAGGCTTCCACGATGAAGCCGGCTCGGAATCGAGCCGGCGGAGTGGAAGCTGTGCGACGGGTGCAGTTGCACCCGTCGCGTATTTCACTGTCTGCGCAGCAGACAGTGAAATACATTTAGGGGCCCTCTTACAGGGGCCCCGCGACCCCCCCTACCGCCATCCGGTTCCCGGCGGGCGGACCGCCGGGAACTGGATGGCGGTAGGGGGGGTCGGAATCCCATCGGCGGCGCAGCAAGCTGCGCCGCCTTGGAGGATTCCAAGGGGCAGCGGAAAACCGGCGGGAGACCGCCGGTTTTCCTGCACTGACCGCGGCCAAAGCGCCGCGGTCAGAATGCCCTGCGGGGCACCGCCGGTCTGTCGGCGGTGCTCCCGCCGACCCTGGCCCCGGCGGTTGGGGTTAGAATCACCCCCAAATTGTCCGCAATGTGATTTTCTGGCTCTGACACGTGTCGCTCCCTAAAGGTGATATCATGTTTTAGACAGTCCAACACAAAAACTTGCTACAATTTGAACACTTGTGGGTCTTTTGCAGATTGTGGATTGACCACTTGCAGCACAGACATGTCATCAATTCTAAAAATAACTTTTTTGTGGGCTAACTGGGTTCCCCATAACGTCAAAGCCACTACCTGGTAGAACAACTCTAGGAAGGCAATGATGCACCCACCGCACTTCAATGCCTACAGCCTCTCCTCTGCACACCATTTCCCTTGCCAGCAAATCCTGAAGCCTTATCCAACCCTGTGCTTGAAACAAATTGAGCATCCCAGTCCTATTCCTGACATGCAGTCAAGGGAATTCTGTTAAAAGTTTCCAAACAAATCACCACATCCTTAAGTTCTCCTTCACGCCCACCAACAATCGAACATGATGATGTGGCAAATGTTGACCCAAAAGCACCAAACCAAGGCATCTACAAAAAGGTCCTCCCTGCTCTCACCACCCAGGAGGCAAAATTCAAATGGCTGAAAAGCAGCTGAATTTCCTTAACTGTGACTTTTTGCTTGTGTTGCTAATTTTTTCTCTTGTAGCAAGCGAGCCGTCTACTTCAATACCCAAAAAGGCCAGCTCAGTAAAGGGCCCCATGGTTTTCTCTGCTGCCAAAGGATCCCCTAAGTCACCCATGATGGCCTGGAAATCAGGCAGCAACTGTTGGCATTTTAGCGACTTTGGTGATTCCACAATAAAAAAACTTCCAAATATTGGGCAATCTGCTGATGTCCTGTAATGTACGAGTATAGTCACTGCAAGAAAGTGCTGGAGCATTCAAATAATGCACAAAAAAAGGAGCAGCCCATAGGCAGGGCTTTGTCTGCATACGACCGACCATCAAACTGTACCCCCAGCAGACCAAAATCGTCACAGTGTACTAGCAGCAAATGAAAGGCCGACTAAATGTCGCTCTTGGCCATAAGCGCCCCCTGTCTGGTTTGTTCCAGCATTGCTATGGCAAAATCAACTGTCGAGTATGATACCAAGGTCAGCTTCTCGGGTATGTAATCATTCACTGAACTCCCTTCTGGCCATGACAAGTGCTGAATCAAACAGAATTGGCCCTTCTCTTTTTTCGGAACCACTCCAATTGGAGACACAATCAAGTTTCTTAGCGGCCAGTACCTAAAGTGACCCACCATTTGTTCTTCCTGTACTTCTTTCTGAAACATATCTCTCACTTCCTGTTTCTGAGACTGCACTGATTTGATGTTGTCTGCCCAGCATTGTAATCGGGGGCCCTGATATCCCAGCCTAAAACCCTGTAAGAAACTGTCCTGCAGCAGTTCAGTGTCTTCCTGTCACTCATATCTGTCCAACCAGTAAACCAATTTTTCTATATTAATTGGCATAGGAGCCCGTCCCCCTAGTACCCTGAGGGCCTTGACCTCCCCTGTAACTTCCTGGATGCCCTGTCTGTTGTCCTCCCATTATACCCAGCCCATTGTCCTGCTGCACTCCCTGATGAATTTGTTGTCCCATAGCATTGGACCAAGGCGCGCCAGCCTGAACACTTTGAGCATTCATGTCGGAATTTGTAGTACTCCTTGGTGCATGAGCCTTTGTTGAAGTCCCAGCACTCTCCTGTCAGCACATTTGTGGTTCCTGATTTACTGCTGTGACTCTTGCCTGACAAACCCACCCCTCCCCGGGTGGGATGCCCTTGAAAGGGGTGGTAAACTATCAGTAGACCGCTGGCAGTGAAAATGGTCTTGCCGAATTTAGTGGGCCCATAGTGTGCTGCCACAAATCCGAGTCTATTTATCCATACTGTACTTCCAGGTCTACTGCCATGTGTGCCCAGAACTCCTCATCATACTGCATCCAGGAGAATCCACCGTAATAAATGTACGCCATTCTGATTACATCCATATATTTGAACAAAGCATCTGAGCATTCCAGGTACTTCTCACAGTACACGCTCGCATAGATCAATAATGGCGCTTTCCAATTCTCTATAGTTACTGACACTTTAGGCCACTTGGCCAGCTCATATTCTTCCTCTTTTGACCCTTCCTGCGCTTGAAATTCTGTGTGATAGTTTTAACAGTTCCACATATCCCCCCTTCCATATCTTTTCCTTTGTGGACAGCATTAAATGTGCTCCCGAAGGTTTAGATGTCTCCATATATGGGAGCTTGTTTACCTTCAATTCCTTACTCTCTAAAGGCTCGGCCGGTACCTTATCATCTTTTGTCCTTCCCCCATTTTGTTTCTCTGCTCCAGTTTTTTTTATCTTGACCCCGTACCTTGCTCTGTCCCTCTTCTCCCTTTGACCTGCTTGCTTTGCCCTTAGCTGTCACCAGCCTAATATCATTGTCCTCTCTTCCTTCTCCCATGTCTTGTACATAAGTACCTTTACACAGGCAGGCCTCCCCATGCTCCAGTGACCCCTTTGCCACTGAAGCAACTGAAACCATCTGTGAATGCTGTTGTACTCAATGTACAAGCTTATCTGGCGCCAAGGTCGGTGCCCACACTTAAGCCCACTGCCTCGCCGGCTGCCTCTGCTAAGTGTCCTCCTTATGTCGACCATGTCCAGGATGCACCAGCTGTAACATAAAATGTACAGATGGATGAGAAACCCCTCCCCACCTTCCCCACACTCCTGCTGCCCACCATTGCCCTTCCTGTCATTCTGCACTATCTTCCAGCACCTCCCCTTCCTCTAAACTTTCTTCATCATAATCTAAGATGGTAGCCTCCAAGTTGACATACTCCCCTGCCCGTGAGGTAACCGCGTGCACCCAAACCTGACCCAGCTCCTCTGATGGCACCAGGGCGCTATTGCTGCTGAAGTATAAAGAGGCTACACCATGCCCCCCCTGCCACTCCCCCAATGCAGAGTGACCTGCCCTGTGGGTTGTAACGCGAGAAGGCGAGTCCCATCCTCCATCTCGCTGCACTGACGTACTGCGGTTCCTTGCCATGTTCCATCTGGCCACCCAGGGTCCTGCTTCCCTTCACCTCAGAGCTGTGAATCCGCACTAGGCTTCCTTGAGTCAGGAACCTCCCTCAATGTGGCAACTTGTACATAACAAAATATTTCCAGTGTGCTGGTCATATCTGCTATATTCTCTTGACTTTCTTCTATCTCTTGCCCCCTAAACTCCTGCACCTGCTGCTGAGCCCTGAATACCTGCCCCGCCACTCCTCCCCCCTAACCCTGATGTCCTTGTGGCCATCCCCTTTTCGCAGTACACTCTCTTAGGAGGTCTGGGATTAAACTGAACTAGGTCTTCCACCCGCTCAACCTCCTACACCTCCGCATCATGGCCTTCCATCTGGGCTAGATCTATGCCCAGTACCTATTCATTTGTCCCCTTCTGCCTGACGCTGTCTTGTTTTGCCTCTACCTTACAATGCTGCCATTGCTGCATCAATTCCTCACTCCTCAACATGGCCCCTAACTGCCTCCTCACTCCAGCCTGCACTCTCTTAAGTCAAGCTTCCCCCTACAGTGACATATTATGGCCCCCATATTCATACTTTCAGCATCTACTACTATGGGGCCACGGCGCTCCAATACATGCATCATTGTCTTGCTATTCATTCCTTTCAGCCCTTCCTTTGCCTCCCGCAAGCTGCCCCCACTCTAGTCAAAAGACCCCTCCACTCTCCCCATCCCGTCCCCTGTCTCACAGTGGAAAGACTGCTCGTTCTGCACTGAGTGAGCAGCCAGCCCTCTCCCTGTGCCCCTGATCGAAGAGGTGCACGTATTGAGCGATATGCTGCCCCTCTTGTGCATGCGTGAGACCTCTTCGACCATTAGAGAAGGCCCATGTACCTCAGCAGTTATTGGCACCTCCTACTGCGAAAATAGAGGCCCCAAAAGCATATATTCTGGTGGCATGTGAGCTGTCTTGTCCACTGGCAGCCACCAAAGTAAAGACATACTCCTCCCACCTCTACTACGGGCCACTCTCTGAATGCAGGAGCAGCCCCTGCCACTTACAACAGTGCCCTGAACGCATGACGAGTGGCAGTGAGCAGTCTCATACAGCTGCCGCTACACCCTCAGAGGCCCCATTCCTGGGTGCTATGGGCTACCAGGTCCAAGTGGCCTGTTTGTTCCGAAACCTCATGGCTTGGTCCACTTTTTCATCTGAGGAGCAAATAGTAAGTCGCTGCATATTTAAACTAACACTCCCAATGTTGCTAAACATCGCTACGACTGAAAGCCTGAAAAACCTGCTGCCTAGCTAACCTGCCACCGGGTCACCGCTAACCAAATTAAAATGCCCGCCTATAAATGAATATAGCCCCCTGCATAGCCCAGGAAGCCCAATGTAGCTCAAGCAGTGCTTAGACCTCCTGTGGTCAACTCCCCCTCAACCCCCATTTGGCAGACAGGTTAGTTCATCACAACGGTGACAAATATATGGTCCGCTGAAATATAAAGCCCTTAGGAAATAATGGGATTTATATTTCAGGAGGGGAATATCCATCACAGTTGTGACGGAGTAACCTGTCTGCCAAAATCCCTGATTTAAAACTCAGCAGATGGGTTACTCCAACACAACAGTGACGGATATCCTGTCCGCCGAAATCTAAATCTCATTATATCCAATGAGATTTAGATTTCGGTGGATGGGATATCTGTCGCTGCTGTGACGTAGTAACCCATCTGCAGAGTTCTAAATCAGGCCCTAAGTCATTTTACACTGGCTGTGCAGAGTGTGAAATTCAAAATACTGCCATTACCTTGTCAGGGGTTGATTTAGCCCTTGAGTGAGGAGATGCAAACTACATGATGGGGGAATCAGGCAATTCAGTAGTTCTGTGTTGACCTGCTGTTTTTAGTATCCAACCAAAACAGATCGGTGAATACCATTAATTTCTCTATAAAAGGACAGAAATTATTTAAAGAGAAAATTGAAATGCATACACTTCGGATCATTCTCACCAAAACAGCCATACATTATTTTGACTAATAAATTTTTAGGTACTGTTTATGTTGTGTTCTGGAATATTACAATGTGCCATGCTCTACTGTGTGAGTAACGAACATACCAACTGTTGCTGTGTTATATTCGATGTAAGAACATTGGAAGGTTGGGAGCTCCATTAGTGACAATGGGGTGCTCAAGGCTTTTACTGGGCTGGTAAAAGCCAGGAGCGTCAGCATTCCAATGTTCTTTGTTCCCAGCAACGGCTGTGAACAAAGGCTTCACAGAGCCTGAGGGGATCTTAATCCCCTCGGGCTCCATGAGGCCTTTGTTTTATATATTAGAACATTCTGTCCTCTAGTGGTGGAATGTTCTAATACCCTTTAGCCTTTTGTAGCTGGGCTATACCATCAATTAAAGGCTCAGTCCTTCCTCATGGAGTCCTTCAGCGCTGGAGCGGGCCTTTAATACCCGGTATGGCCCGCTATGGTGGGCTCTAAGACTATGTTAGAACAGTTGAATGTTGGGAGCTCCATTGAAAACCAGTGAGTGCTCTGGGCGTCTAATGGCTGGTAGAAGCCTGGAGTGCCAACATTCCAATGTTTTTGTTCACAGCTGTTGCTGTGAACACACGCCTCAAGGAGCCCGAAGGGATTTCAATCCCCTCGGGCTCTGTGAGGCTTTTGTTTTATTCATTAGAACATTCTGCCCTCTAGTGGCAGAATGTTCTAGTAGCCTTATAGTCCTCCATAGCTGGGCTATACCAGCATTAAAGGCCCGCTCGGTTGTTAAATGCTGTGGCAGGCATTTAATGGCTGGTTTAGGCTGCTACAGTGGGCTCTAATATGAGATCAAATAAAAATGAAAATCACATTATTTCGAAACATATTTGAGTTTTTCTTTGTCCTTTGCTTTTTTGACTCCGTTCCAAAATAGTTCAGACAGATTTTACAAAAAAAATGAAATCCCTCCTCTACTTCGTTTATAAATATAAAAAATAACACTGGCTAGAGCACTTACCCTCCTGGCCTTCTTTCAGTCTGAAGCATCTCAATTTACTTGATTTAGACGAGCAGATGTTTCCCAGGGATAAGTATTAGGATATGCTTTTATAATTTATTCTAGGAAGCATTCAAGCCCAACCATTGGAGATGTTTTAGATAGAATGTCATGAAAAAGCAGACAAAAACTGTTACAACTACAAGTAGGGTATATGCACTCACACGCATGAATACGAACACACCATTGACCCTCACTTTCCTTTTTTAATAAACAGTAACATATAGGCCCTCATTATGACATTGGCGGTGACTGTTAAAGTGGAGATAATACTGCCAACAGGCTGGCAGTAATTACCGCCAAATGAAGACCATGGCGGCGATAACTCCCATAGACAGTCAATGTACCACACCATACGCCACGGCGTTAACATCACTCACCACGGCAGTAGCCAACAACAGCCAGACGGAAGACAAGGTACCGCCCACCATATTATGACATAGCAAACCGCCATGATTACCGGGGCTGTATGAGCGCCATCAAAATCCTGGCAGAAACAGAACACATAAGACCAGAGACTCACCAACAGAGACACAAAGAAAATCAACCCTGCCATGGAACCGGAACTACAAGTCTTCCCAATGCTCTTCTACACCATGCTCCACCTGGAACACCAACGCTGACGAAGACGACAACGGTGAGTACAGCTGCCTAGCACACAAGGGAGGGAGAGAGGAAAAGGAGAGTGACACACACGCACAACACACACCATTCACACACACACACCATACACACAATCAGCTGCAGATGTTTCACCAATGGCACAGGACACACAGTATAATAATGCAAGGACTACTGGTTGGCAGTACTGATATTGTAATTGCATGCCAACAGCCACCAAATGAAACAATTTGATAATAAATATATATGAACAATTTCCTAGAAAGGGCCAATGCCCAGTCAAAAGTACAAAAGGCCCACATGGCCAGAGGGCACAGTCCAAGCCCCAACTTTATCCAGACAAACTCTGCACAAAACTGTGCAGGGGCAATATGTCGGAAGTGGTCAGGCACCTCAGGGGAAGAGGAGTGGGGGGACACCTCGGCTGAAGTGGGGAACTTGCCCACTGGTTCTGGAGGGGGTTCCATGACCATTTCCCAATGCTGGGGAGTACAGGGTCACAGTCTCTGAGGTAGAGAACTTGCCCACTGCTTCTTGAGGGGCTCCATGCCCATTTCCCATTGCTGGAGAGTGCACAGTCACAGTCTCTGAGGTGGGGAACTTCCCCACTGGTTCTGGAATGGGCTCCATGCCCATTTCCCATTTCTGCGGAGTGCAAGCTCACAGTCTCTGAGGTGAAGAACTTGCCCACTGGTTCTGGAGGAGGCTCCTTGTACAACAGTCCCTGGGGGGGTGGCCTACATGCCCTCTGCTGGAGGTGGCTCAGGCCTTTAGCGCTGGAGCAGGCCAACATTCCAATGTTTTTGTTCACAGCTGTTGCTGTGAACACAGGCTTCAAGGAGCCCGAAGGGATTTCAATCCCCTCAGGCTCTGTGAGGCTTTTGTTTTATTTATTAGAAAATTCTGCCCTTTAGTGGCAGAATGTTCTAGTAGCCTTATAGCCCTCCGTAGCTGGACTATACCGGTATTAAAGGCCCAATCCATTGTAAAACGCTCGAGCAGGCTTTAATGGCTGGTATAGCCTGCCCCGGCGGCCTCTAAAGCTATAATATGAGATGAAATAAAAATGAAAAACACATTATTTCAAAACCTATTTGAGTTTTTCTTTGTCCTTTGTTTTTTAGACTCTGTTCCAAAATAGTATAGACAGAGTTTACAAAAAGAGTGAAATCTCTCCTATACTTCATTTATAAATATAAAAAATAACACTGGCTAGAGCACTTACCCTTTGGTCCTTCTTTCAGTCTGAAGCGTCTCAATTTACTGGATTTAGACTAGCAGATGTTTCCCAGAGATAAGTATTAGGATATGCTTTTATAATTTATGCTAGGAAGCATTCAAGCCCAACCTTTGGAGATGTTTTAGATAGAATTGTTGCATAGGCTCTCATTATTCTAATGAGACTACTGGATTTTGAGTGGCAGAATCGCCCGCGGTGTGGGAGACTAAGTCTAACCCACTGCGGGTAACACCTGTCGCTCCAATCCAGGTTTTGCTCCGGCTAACTAGCAGTGCCTCATCTCTACCCAAGGATAGGGATGACTGGGCAGCCCAGCGCATGACATACTTGGCTTCTCAGGGAAGTCGTGGTCACTCAGGTCTAATCCGTTTCTCTCATTCACAATTCAGTCTCATATATAAATGGCAAACAGAGGCAGTATATGTTTTAAAAATGAATTTAATAAAACAACTGCATCTTAGATAGCAAAGGGGGAACTGCAATAATCAGGACCACACAGCATGACAGTATTAAAATGGTGATGAGAAGAGTTGCATAAAAACAACTCTATCATATTGTCACTATAATCAATGGTCTAATTCCTACCTAGGATATGATAGGAGCATGTTAGGCTCTAATTCTGCCCTTCACATTCCCCTGGGAGGACATCAACCCCCATACCTGAACAAAGGCCTGCGGTCTGCATCAGCATCTGTAGCGAAGCATTCAGCAATCAGCATCCACTCGTGGTTCCCTGGCTGGAATCTCCCTCAACGTCTAAGAGACAAGGAAGTGTTTTTATAATAACACAGCTGATAGTCTGAGAAAATGTCCCTACGTAAGGATGTGTGTTTTCTACGAATGCTGGAGACTAAACTTCTACCACGTTCACCGGCAATGTACCGTGCTGTAACCTTGGAAGAAGCACAGAGTGATCAAGAATGTCTTGTTTGAGAACAGAGTGCTGGCCTAGGCAAAAACAGTTAGATAGATGGAAATAAAACAAGACTGTAAAAATGGTTATTGTAACAATAATAAGACAAAGCTGAATAAAATATATCTAGGTTAAAGTGCACAGCGGCCTAGTGTGTTAAACTAACATGCATGGAGCTAAAACTAAAATGGCTACACAACAGAATGCCATGAGAAAGCAGCCAAGAAACTGTTACAAATGCAAATAGGTTATACACACTCACATGCACAAATACAAACACAGTATTGACCCTCACTTTCCTTTTTAATAAACGGTAACATATAGGCCCTCATTATGACCTTGGCGGGTGATTGTTAAAGTGGAGGTAATACTGCCAACAGGCTGGCGGTAATTACTGCCAAATTAAGACCATGGGGGTGATAACTCCCATAGATACCAATGTACCACACCATATGCCAGGATGTTAACACTACTCACCATGGCGGTAGCTATCAACACCCAGCCGGAAGACAAGGTACCACCCACCATATTATGACACAGCAAACCGCCATGATTTCCGGGGCGGTACAAACGCCATCAAAAGCCTGGCGGAAACAGAACACAGAAGACCAAAGACTCACCAACAGAAACACAGAGAAGCTCAACTCCGCCATGGAACCAGAACTTCAAGTCTTCTCGATCTTCTTCTATGCCATGCTCCACCCGGAACACCAACGCAGTCGAAGATGACAATGGTGAGCACAGCCACCTAGCACACAAGGGAGGGAAGGAGGAAAAGGAGAGTGACACACACGCAGAACACACACCATTCACACACACACACACCATAAACACAGCCAGCTGCAGACGTAAACCAATGGCAGAGGACACATGGCATAACAATGCAAGGACTACAGGTCGGCAGTACTGATATTGTAATTGCATGCCAACAGCCACCATATGTAACAATTTGATAACAAATATATATGAACAATTGTCCAGAAAGGGATAGTGCCCAGTAAAAGTACAAAAGGCCCACATGGCCACAGTCCAAGCCCCAACTTGATCCTGACAAACTCCGCACAAAACTGTGCAGGGGCAACATGTCGGAAGTGGTCAGGCACCTCAGGGAGAAGGGGGGCACCTCAGCGGAAGTGGGGAACTTGCCCACTGGTTCTGGAGGGGGCTCCATGCCCATTTCCCAATGCTGGGGAGTGCAAGTTCGCAGTCTCTGAGGTGGGGAACTTGCCCACTGCTTCTGGAGTGGGCTCCATGCCCATTTCCCATTGCTGGGGAGTACAAGGTCACAGTCTCTGAGGTGAGGAACTTGCCCACTGGTTCGGGAGGAGGCTCCATGCCCATCTCCCATTGGTGGGGAGTGCAAGTTTGCAGTCTCTGAGGTGGGAAACTTGCCCACTGCTTCGGGAGGGGGCTCCATACCCATTTCCCATTGCTGGGGAGTGTAATGTCACAGTCTCTGAGGTGGGGAACTTGCCCACTGGTTCTGGAAGAGGCTCCATGCTCATCTCCCATTGCTGGGGAGGTCAAGGTCACAGTCTCTGAGGTGGGGAACTTTCCCACTGGTTCTGGAGGAGGCTCCTTGTACAACAGTCTCGGGAGGGTGGTCTACACACCCTCTGCTGGAGATGAGGGCTGCTGTATCCCAGCTGGAGGAGAGAGCTGCTGTGTCTCTGCTGGGCGAGGTGAGGGCTGAAATGTCTCTGCTGGGGGAAGTGTCTCCTGGAAAGCATTGTCTCTGCTGAGGGAGGGGTCTCCTGGGCAGCCTCCGCAGGAGGTGAGGGCTGCATTGTCTCTGCTGGGGGAGGTGCATCCTGGGAAGCCTTGGCAGGAGGTGTGGGCTGCATTGTCTCTGCTGGGGGTGGTGCCTTCTGGGCAGCCTCTGCCAGAGGTAAGGGCTGCATTGTCTCTGTTGGGGGAGGTACCTACTGGGCAGCCTCTGCTGGAGGTGAGGACTGCTGTGTCTCAGCTGGAGGTGAGGGCTTATTCCCTTTCCTGGCTGGTGGAGTGGGATCCTTCCCTTTACTGGCTGGTGGAGTGGGATCCTTCACTTTCTTGCCTCCACAACTAGGAGGTGCCTCCACTGTCCCCAAGGACTATTTGGCTGAGGTTGGGGTTGGGTCATTGGGACCCTGCTCTTACGGGCAGGACGGGTTGTGGAGGGGAGGGGTCAAATTGGGCAAGGAAAAGCTTCTCAGGGACGGTGGGGCGGGATGAAGGAGGAGGGATGGGAGTACAGGTTGATGGAGTGGTTGTTGGAGGAGTACGTCTGCTGGACTTGGGTAACAGGTGCATGGGCAGTGTGCTGATGTGAGGTGTATGGCTGTTGGGTGTCTGAGTACCTGCATTTGGGTCCCTTAGGAGAGGGACAGACAGGGAGGGAGAGGACAGAGCGGATGCATGGATGATTGTTGTGGAGGTGTCTGCTAGGGAGGTGTCTGTGCTGCTTCGTCTGGTGATGCTGGTGGTGGCTGTTGAAACAGTGCCTGCAGGTGTGAGTGCGGACGTGACTGTGAGGGAGGTGGAGGAGGAGGAGAGGGGACAGTGCAGGCAGTGGATGTGGTTGTGTGTGCAACTGTCTGGTGTTTGTGTGAGTGCTTATGGACTGAAGTGTGCTGCCTCTGTTTGACTGTGCCACTCTTGTGTGCTGTTTTGAGTGCATGCTCGTCTGTATGTGTGCATGGGATGGGTTGGTGTTGAGCAGACTGGGTCTGGGAAGTGGTAGTTGGAGGGAGGACAGTAGGAACAGGGACAATGGCTGCCATTAGAGAGGAGGCCAGAGCCTGAATCGATCTCTGTTGGGACTCCAATCCACCGTGGATATCCTCCAGGAAAGCATTGCATTGCTGCATTTGGGATGTCAGCCCCTGGATGGCATTCACAATGGTTGGCTGCCCTACAGAGATGAATCTCCAGAGGTCCATAGCCTCCTCACTCAGGGCAGCATTGCTCACTGAGGCAGGGCCTGAGTTGCCTGGGGCAAAGGAGATGCCCACCCTCTTGGGTGGGCAAGCATGGGAAACTCGCTGCGTGGATGCTGGGAGGGCGATGCTGGTACGGGGGTAGCGGCTGTACCTGTAGCTGGGGTGGTCACAGAGGTGTCCGCCACCACCAGGGAGCTTCCATCGGAGGAGGCATCTGCGTCTGAACTATCCCCTCCAGTCTCCGCTGTGGTGCTCCCCTCGCCCTCCATCCCACTGGTGCCCTCACTGTCGGTGGACTCTGCCTCTCGGGTCCTGTGGGATGCAGCTCCCTCCGTCGCCGGTGCCTCTGCCAGATGAAGCTAATGCACATAAAGAATGGATGACAAAACAAAAAGGGGGGAGAGACAAAGGATACACTTGGTCAGTGGCTGCACCAACACCACCGTTGGCATACACAGCACACTCACACACATAGGGAACAGCCCTACGCAATTTGCATTGCACTAGCAGTGATGTTGCTAGCCACCATGGCATGGGGATGGGCATACACTGACAAATGCAGTAAACCTAGGGCCCACGCAGCTCGGACCAGTATTGGATGCCTACGAGCTAGGTAGCAGGACTATCCCTTCAGGACCCTTGCCACCAGGGGACAAACTCTGCAATGTCAGGCCTGGCCTAGGGGCACCCACTGACCCACATCGCCCACCCAGATACCACCCTACCATGCATCAGTTGTTCTGATGATGCCCTCTTGTGGCATCTGTGATGCCCTCAAGTGCCAATCCAGCTCTAGATAGGCCACCACCAGTATGTGGGCCATCAGGCGGTCAGGGTTCGACGGACACCCCTTCCTTATTGGGAGGTCATCCCCAGCTGGGCCTCCTCCATCTTCCGTGCCAGCATCTGAGGTCCTTCCACCGTTTCTGACAGTGGGTGCTCTGCCTGCCGAGACCCCTAGTGTCCACACATCCTTGGTGATGGCACGCTATATACCCTTCTTTTGATGGGCACTGACCTGCAGAGGTAATACACACAGGAAATAGTATCAGGCAGACCATCCTGCCTGTTACACATATGGCCCACCATGCCCGTCACATCACCATTTACACACACATGGCCCAGCACACAAGCTGTAAGCCGCCCAGGGGACATCCACCCACCCCCACTACATGAGGCCTTCACACACACCACCCCACACATTCATGCCACATGCATCGTGCCCACAGGGTGCTCACCTGTTGGTCTGGAGGCAGTCTGTACTGGGGTAGGACCCCATCCATCAGTCGCAGTCATTCGGGCCATGGTGGGTTCTAGGCACAGGTCACAGCAGCACATGCAGTATAGGTCCTCTCCTGTTGAAGGTCAGGTAGAAAGTGAGTGATCAGTTAGAAAATGGCGGTCACGTCCATGGCGGTGCATACCATCACCTCCGGCGTACATCACCATTGGCCACTGTACCCCATAGGGCCCAATGTTAACCAATGAGGAGTTGCATGGCGGTTCTCAACAGCCGCCCACAACGGTGCACAACGGCGCACAACGTCAGCGGAATTACCTCACTTCCACCTGGCCCTACACACAGGACAGGCAGATGCCATTTCAGGGGGGTGTCAGGCTCTTGATAATAACTGTGTTACAGTTAAAATTGGACATAAAAGACAATCCCACTTCACCATTACAATTTAACATCATGCATTGTACTATTGTGACTCCAATGTTCAGTTTGTGACCGGATACTCACTCTTTTGTCCCTTAGACTGCAACCACTGCAGATGAATAGGAGATGGTGACATACCCCTGTTTACAGATCCCTGGTGGACTTGCCAACAATGAAGGACAGGCACATTATCCTCACGTATAGACTTGACAGGGCCACAATCACAGAGCTGTGTGCCCAACTGGAGCCTGACCTGAAATCTGCTATCCGTCACCCCACTGGAATTCACCCTCTTATGCAAGTCCTATCTGTGCTTCATTTCTTGGCAACTGGTTCTTTCCAAGTGATAGTGGGCTTGGCAGCAGGAATGTCACAGCCAATGTTCTCAACAATGCTGACCAGAGTGTTGTCTGCCCTGATTAAACACATGTGCAGCTACCTTGTTTTCCACCAAATTGAGGATTTACCCACAGTGAAGGATGACTTCTATGCAATGGGACATATCCCCAACATCATTGGAGCAACTGATGGGACTCATATTGCATTTGTCCCCCCCCAAAAAAAATCAACAGGTGTTCAGAAATCATTAGATTTTCCACTCTATGAATGTCCAGATGGTGTGCTTGGCGTACCAGTACATCTCCTATGTCAATACAAAGTATCCTGGGTCTGTGCATGATGCCTTTATCCTGAGGAATAGTAGCATTCCAAATGTGATGGCCCAACTACAGAGGCACCGGGCGTGGCTAATAGGTGAGGCCTAGTTCCCACCCAGTCTATTTGGTGTATGGTTATGGCGTGGGCCATATAGGATAGTGTGTGGCTAAATGTTGTCCCTCTATATTTGCAGGTGACTTTGTGTACCCCAACCTATCATGGCTACTGACTCCTGTGAGGAATGCCAGGGCAAGGGCAGAAGAACATTACAATGAGGCACATGGGCAAACAAGAAGGATAATCAAACGTACCTTAGGCCTCCTGAAGGTTAGGTTCCGGTGCCTCCATCTAACAGGTGGATCCCTGTGCTACTCACCCAAGAAGGTCTGCCAGATAATCGTGGCATGCTGCATGTTGCATAACCTTGCCTTGAGGTGCCATGTGCCTTTTCTGCAGGAGGAGGAGGCTGGAGATGGCTGTGTGGCAGCAGTAGACCCTGTGGACAGTGAGGATGAGGATGAGGACTACAGAACAGCAATGATACGACAATACCTCCAATGACACACAGGTAGGACGGTGTTACTTCACCTTTCATTGTCATTATTTGGATTATCTTTGGCACTGGCATGCGGTTATTTCTCACTTCTATACCCACTCACTGTTCCCTTTGGACTTCATTGTGCAGATATTGGTTACCCCCTATCGCTCCTGGTGTGATCACTGTAGGAAACTACAGGTCTTTCCTATGTGAACATTACTGTACAGTGGAATTGCAATGTTTGTACCTGATTATATGAATACATACTTAAATAATTTTACATACTCCATATTTGAATTTTTTCAAAGGGTGTTCATTGAAGTGCTAAGAAGAAGAACTCTCCGCCCTCTTCCTGATGTTGTCCCTTGTTCTGGGGTGCTCTCCCACAGCGTGGATCCTGTCCACGATCCTCCGCCATAGCTCCATCTTCCTAGAAATGGATATCTGCTGCACCTCTGCTCCAAATAGCTGTGTCTCTACCCTGATGATTTCCTCCACCATGACCATTAGCTTCTCCTCTGAGAATCTGGGGTCTTTGTGGTGCCATGCGTGTTGTGTGAGTTGTGTAGGTGAGGGTGTGTAGGGTGATGTGTTGGGGTGTGTGATGTGGTGTGCGTGGGTAGTGTATTGGTGTAGGTGGTGTGTGGCTTTTGTTTTGTCTATAGTTGTGGTGTCAGTCTTGTGCCCATGGTTTGTAATGGTAAAGGGTTGTGGGTAATTTGGGTGTGTGTTTTATAGTGGTGTAGGTGTGGTGTGTGTGTGGGTGTCAGGTGGGTGTAATTGTCCAATGCGGTGTTGTTTTGTATGTGTGTGTGTATTTTGAGAACAGTGGTATGTACCGCCAATGGTTTACCGCCTTTGAATGTCCGCCATGGTGATTCATGGGTCATAATGTGATGGGCGTTGTTCTGTTGGCGTAACGGTGTATGTTTGGATACCGCCAGTTTATCACTGACCTTTGGTGTGGCGGAGTTGTGTCTGTGTTTGAATAGTGACAGATTGGTGTGTGTGCTTCATAATATGGTGAACGGATATCCCCCGTCACTGCAGTATGTTGGCGGCAGTCTTCTTGGCAGTAAGTGGGATTTACCGCCAATGTCATAATGAGGGCCATAATGTACACTGCATCTGCAGATAACACATTCACTCCAACACACATTCCTCAAAAATGACTTACTGCTAATCTATGACTATTTCCTACCAGCCATCAACATTATCATGTACATGTTGCTGGGATGACGCCTATCCATTGTTAACCAACAGGGCCCAGAGCTGATTGGACAAAATTGTCCATGATCAACATTTGTGTCTTCTAACTTGTGATGATCACGTGCCCCAACAAGTCTGGATTTTGTGTGTCCCTACGCAAAAGGGGGGCTGTTCATGCAATCCAACACCTTTACATCCCTAGTGAAACATCAAGGCTTGCCCAATCATCATGGAGGATAAGATGTGTCCTGGTGTAAGACCTGGCCTAAGCATATGCTACAAGTTGGCAAGCCATTGCCCATGATATGCCCACATGTACAACTGATGCAATCTTCCCAGAAGCTTTGGCCAAAGCCTGAGCTGCACATCAAAGTTGTCAACACATTACAGAACTGAAGCTCCCTACCCTATGCTATGTATGCTACATATGTTAAATGGCACACATGGTGGCTGAATGGGTGCCCTTAGGCCCACGGTGAGTTTGGTCTTGTACTGCCTGCTGCAACAATATCCAGAAACTTTGTACATCATTTGCACATGCATGTCAGACATCATCAAAGTACCAGGTACACGCAGTGCATTCACATCATATGCATATGTGATGTGACCTGCAAACCTCACAAATATCATGGTGGCAGGACCATGTTGTGAAAACTGCCAAGATCTGGTGTGGGAAGAATCATAGACTTCTCACACAACCATCTGGAGCTTAATTTTCTTCTAATTGTGTACACTACTGACTGTTGGGCAGCACAATATGGCTCATTGCAGTACTACAGACTCATTATATCAATCAGTCAGTCCATTAGTTTTTGTAAACTGTGGCTACTCACCTGTGAGGGTCTCAAGATGCTAGGGGAGAGGGGAGGGGCCTCATCCGAAGAGCCACGTCTTCAGGGTCTTCCTGAAGATGGTGCGCGATGGGCTTTGTCTGAGGTGCAGGCAGAGGTTGTTCTAATTCTTTGCTGCAATGTAGGTGAAGGATCGTCCTCCGGCAGTGGTTTTGCGGATACGAGGAATGGTGACTAGGGACATATGGGCAGAGCAGAGGGATCTGGTGGGGGTGTGGAAGGAGACGCGGTTCAGGTAGGCTGGTCCTGCATTGTGTATGGCCTTGTAGTTGTGGGTGAGTAGCTTGAAGGTGATTCGCTTCTCGACCAGTAGCCAGTGGAGGATCCGCAGGTTTTGGGAGATGTGCTCTCGGTGTGGAAGGTCCAGAATGAGTCTGGCGGTGGCATTCTTGATTAGTTGTAGTTTTTTTATGTTTCTAGTTGAGGTGCCGGTGTAGAGGGTGTTGCCGTAGTCAAGCTTGCTTGTGATTAAGGCATGGGTGGATGTCCTGCAACAGTCTGCTGGGATCCATCTGAAGTTTGTGGAGTGTGTGTTAGCAGGAGGAGGTGACTGCGGGCATGCTCAGTTGGTGCAGGGGGGGTGCTGAGGGATGTGGGCTACCAGGAGTCATCCCAAGCTGAGGAGGCGTTTCCAAATATGATGAGCTCAGTCTTGTGGAAGTTGAGCTCGAGGCAGCTTTCTCTCATCCAGGTGGTGATGGCTTCCATTCCTGAGTGGAAGTCTCTTTTGACCGTGTTCAGAGGGAAATTATGAGTTGTGTGTCACTGGCATTTGACACGATGTTCATACCATCGCTGCTGACGATGGTAAGAAGAGCTCAGTGGGACTCAGTGAGGATCCTTGGGGGCATCCTCTGTTGACTCCTGTGGGTCTGGAAGTGTAGGGTGGGAGTGTGACCCTCTGTGTCCTCCCGGAGAGGAAGGAGTGGATCTATTCCAGGGCTTTTCCACGGATTTCTATGTGATGGAGTCTGGTGCGCAGAGTGCTGTGGGAGACCGTGTCGAAAGCTGCTGAGAGGTCGAGGAGTATGAGAGCTGCGGTATGGCCACAGTCTAGGAGTAATCGGATAATGTTGGTGGCTGCCAGGAGGGCTGTCTCCGTGCTGTGGTTGCTGCGGAAGCCAGACTGGGAGATGACCAGGGAGTTGTTGGCCTCGATGAAATTATGTACTTGTCTGTTTATTGCTTTCTGTAGTAGTTTGGCGGGGTAGGGCAACAGAGTGATGGGCCAGCAATTCTTTAGTTCTGATGGGTCGGCCAAAGGTCTCTTCAGGAAAGGGCGTATCTCGGCATGTTTCCAGTCCTCAGGGAAGGTCCCAGTGTTGATAGAGCACTTGATTGTGCTCCGGAGCTCGGGGTAATGGATGGGCTGCTCTGTTGTATTTGTGGTGGGGGCAGGGCTCCATCTGGGCTCTGGTGTGGGTGCTGTTCATGATGCTCACTGTCTCCTCTGTGGTGAGCATGGACCAGCTGTGGATGGTCTTGTTGGGTTCTGGGGGGTTGGGTCGGTCACAGGTTCCGGTGCCAGGATTTTCTGGGAGGAAGCTGAAGGGTACTAAGGCACCTGTGGTATACGTGTCTCCTAAATAAGCCTCCTAGAGATCTCTGCAGATATAACCTACATCTGTACTGTCTTGTCAGTAAGTGTAAGCTATATGTGGCACACAGTGCTGCCAATAGTGCTGTGACACAGTGGTTGTCAACAAGCATGCTATGCACCTAAAAAGCTGCTCTGAGACCTATCATGGTAGACATCAATTAATACGTGCCCAGTCATTACAATTACTATTTCACACAATTCCATGCCATCTCATATTGCCCCTTGAACTACAAGCAAGCCATTCTTATTGCACAACATTCCAACATAAATGATGTCACCATCCATTCTCCAATGATATCATATCATTGGTCAGGCAAAACCATCTTTTATAGCATTCCACACTTCAAACTGACTGACACCAAACTCTGCATTAACACACATAATGCAGAAGATGACACTTACTGGATGCATCGGGGTCTTCAAACTGAGCAACCTCTCCTACGGTGTAGGGCGCAGGTCCACCTGCAAGACATGAATGGAAAACAGTGCTTAGTGTAATTTGTACATATTAGTAAATGACCAAAAAAGAAAAAAAATATACACTGTTCTAAAGATGGAGAGAAAGAAAAAAGGACTCAGAGAAGTCCTTTACTTAGAAGCAAGAGCCCTCACACATCCACTGGGTGTCATGCTTCATCATCGGGTCTGCTCCTCGTCAGACCGGCGCTGCAATGTCTGAAGGGCACCCCACGGGGGGGCTCTTTGCCAGAGATCTTTTCTCGATGGTGCATTGCCAACAACTCAAGGGTAGGCACAAGAAGTAAAAGAGGAGAGGAGAGAGAAAAGAGTAAAATTGGCTCAAGACCCCAACCATAGGGCAACAAATGTATTAATCCAAAATGGGTATTAGCCAAGATTAAAACAACAACGGAAGTGAAATAAGAGATAATGCTCAATCACTCACTATAATAATAAGAGGAAATTGAGAACTAGGAACTGCCTTACATTCCCATATCAAAGGTCAACATGTTTCACATCTCAGGTGTCCACCTGGATCCAGTGACGCTTCTTCAAGACCAAACAAATCAATACTTCTCCTATTATCCAACACAAAAACACCTGTAATCTGACACTATCAGTCTCAATGTCTCCTGCACTTACAAAAGTCAAGTGTATCTCAGGATTGTCACGTCTAGAGCTCAACCTGTAATGCAATAAACATCGGTTACAAAGTTATAACCCCAAGAGGAGCATACTTTTTCTTGAGTAAATTTCCACAAGGAAGAGATGGGACACTGAGTGTAGCAAACGGTGCTGCATGCTCGGTGATAACATGCACTCAAAACATTTATGCGGTTACCGTCCCCAATATGGACTGGGCTCCATAGGAAAACACGGGCCTGGAGACGGATGCAGCCAACTGATGAAGAGACCAGTAGACCCCATCAAAAATGAGAAAGTGGATGATCCACGTCAGTCAGTAATAGATAGAAAGGGGGGGAGGTAATAGCCCCAGTCTCAAATCCAAATAATTCCAATTCTATGAACCCTGTAGCCATTCAATTTGTCCACAGCACAGTGGTAAAGGATGATCAGCGGGAAAACAAGTTAAAAAAACACCAAGGAGGTGGAACCAGGAAGTGATAATATAGGACCTGGTAAGCTACCAACTTAAGTTACATGCACAAAGACTAGCGAAAAATACAGAATTATATATGGCTAAGTCAAAGTATTGCTAGTTGTTTCACAAAAATAAGTTGAGACTGTAAAGAGACCTAATGAAGGAATATGCTAAATGTCAGCTCTATAGGCCTCTGCGAACAAAAAGGATTTTCCCAAGTGCATGGTTGTAATAGGTCAGATTATTGGAAGGATCATACCTACTCAAAGAAAAGAGGAGTCTAGACACTGTTGATAGGAATCATGATAATAAACCATTGGCAACAAAGAAAAGCTTAGTGAAAGTTCTAAACGCTGATTCGAAAATAGAATCAAAGACGGCACCTCCGGTATTGAGACTTACTCGTGCAATCTCCGTCCTCCGTCAGGAAACCTACCCCTGTCCGCGTTCCCATAATGATGTGGGAACAGCTGACCGGAGGATAGATAAACCCTAAATCTGGAAGTTGGCACGCTGCCAATTTGTTCGCGTTGCCTGGAGAGGAATCACCAAAATCAAAAACGGACTCCGGTCAGTACGAGTGTAAAAAATAACCATAGAAAGTGGACTGGAAAGACAAGTCAAGCTCCAATTGAGAGCCCTGATGCGGATACTGGAATGTTGGGTAAACCCTGGCCTAATGAATAGTCTAGGTGTGTGGCATCATAACAAGGGGAGAAGGGGGGAGAGAAAGGAACATCAGAAAAACGAGAAGGCTGATAAGTCTTAAGCAGGATAAGCTGGTCCTGTGATCTTATTTAACCCCTTCGCTGCCAGGCCTTTTCCCCCTCCTGTGCCGAGCCTTTTTTTGGCTATTTGGAGCAGTTCGCGCTTAGGCCCTAATAACTTTTTGTTCACATAAGCTACCCACGCCAAATTTGCGTCCTTTTTTTCCAACATCCTAGGGATTCTAGAGGTACCCAGACTTTGTGGGTACTCCAGAAGGAGGCCAAGAAATTGGCCAAAATACATTAAAAATTTAGTTTTTTTAAAAAAAATGGGAAAAAGGGCCTGCATAAGAAGGCCTGTGGGTTTTTCCCTGAAAAGGGCATCAACAAAGGGTTTGCGGTGCTAAAATCACCAGGTTCCCAGCTTTCAGGAACAGGCAGACTTGAATCAGAAAACTCAATTTTTCAACACAATTTTGGCATTTTACTGGGACATACCCCATTTTTACGATTTTTTTGTGCTTTCAGCCTCCTTCCAGTCAGTGACAGAAATGGGCATGAAACCAACGCTGGATCCCAGACACCACAACATTTCTGAAAAGTAGACGAAATTCTGAATTCAGCAAGGGGTAATTTGTGTAGATCCTACAAGGGTTTCCTACAGAAAATAACAACTGAAAAAGAAAAATATTGTAATTGAGGTGAAAAAAACATCAATTTTTCTCTACGTTTTTCTCTGTAACTTTTTCCTGCAATGTCAGATTTTCGAAAGCAATATACCGTTACGTCTGCTGGACTCTTCTAGTTGCGGGGATATATAGGGCTTGTAGGTTCCTCAAGAACTCTAGGTACCCAGAGCCAATAAATGACCTGCACCCTGCAGTGGGTTTTCATTCTATGCCGGGTATACAGCAATTCATTTGCTGAAATATAAAGAGTAAAAAATAGCTATCAAGAAAACCTTTGTATTTCCAAAATGGGCACAAGATAAGGTGTTGAGAAGCAGTGGTTATTTGCACATCTCTGAATTCCGGGGTGCCAATACTAGCATGTGAATTACAGGGCATTTCTCAAATAGACGTCTTTTTTACACACTGTCTTACATTTGGAAGGGAAAAATGTAGAGAAAGACAAGGGGCAATAACACTTGTTTTGCTATTCTATGTTCCCCCAAGTCTCCCGATAAAAATGATACCTCACTTGTGTGGGTAGGCCTAGCGCCCGCGACAGGATATGCCCCAAAACACAACGTGGACACATCACAGAAAACAGAGCTGTTTTTAGCAAAGTGCCTACCTGTAGATTTTGGCCTCTAGCTCAGCCGGCACCTAGGGAAACCTACGAAACCTGTGCATTTCTGAAAACTAGAGACCTAGTGGAATCCAAGATATGGTGACTTGTGTGGCTCGGACCAGGTTCTGTTACCCAGAATCCTTTGCAAACCTCAAAATTTGGCAAAAAAAACACAGGTTCCTCACATTTCTGTGGCAGAAAGTTCTGGAATCTGAGAGGAGCCACAAATTTCCTTCCACCCAGCGTTTCCCCACGTCTCCTGATAAAAATGATACCTCACTTGTGTGGGTAGGCCTAGCGCCCGTGACAGAAAACGCCCCAAAGCGCAACTTGGACACATCCAAATTTGTGAAGGAAAACAGAGGTGTTTTTTGCAAAGTGCCTACCTGTAGATTTTGGCCTGTAGCTCAGCCTCCACCTAGGGAAACCTACCAAACCTGTGCATTTCTGAAAACTAAAGACCTAGGGGAATCTAAGATGGGGTGACTTGTGTGGCTTGGACCAGGTTCTGTTACCCAGAATCCTTTGCAAACCTCAAAATTTGGCAAAAAAAACACATGTTCCTCACATTTCTGTGGCAGAAAGTTCCGGAATCTGAGAGGAGCAACAAATTTCCTTCCACCCAGCGTTCCCCCACGTCTCCCGATAAAAATGATAACTCACTTGTGTGGGTAGGCCTAGCGCCCGCGACAGGAAACACCCCAAAGCGCAACGTGGACACATCCAAATTTGTGAAGGAAAACAGAGGTGTTTTTTGCAAAGTGCCTACCTGTAGATTTTGGCCTGTAGCTCAGCCGCCACCTAGGGAAACCTACCAAACCTGTCCATTTCTGAAAACTAAAGACCTAGGGGAATCCAAGATGGGGTGACTTGTGTGGCTCGGACCAGGTTCCGTTACTCAGAATCCTTTGCAAACCTCAAAATTTGGCAAAAAAAACACATGTTCCTCACATTTCTGTGGCAGAAAGTTCTGGAATCTGAGAGGAGCAACAAATTTCCTTCCACCCAGCTTTCCCCCACGTCTCCCGATAAAAATGATACCTCACTTGTGTGGGTAGGCCTAGCGCCCGCGACAGGAAACACCCCAAAGCGCAACGTGGACACATCCAAATTTGTGAAGGAAAACAGAGGTGTTTTTTGCAAAGTGCCTACCTGTAGATTTTGGCCTGTAGCTCAGCCGCCACCTAGGGAAACCTACCAAACCTGTCCATTTCTGAAAACTAAAGACCTAGGGGAATCCAAGATGGGGTGACTTGTGTGGCTCGGACCAGGTTCTGTTACCCAGAATCCTTTGCAAACCTCAAAATTTGGCAAAAAAAACACATGTTCCTCACATTTCTGTGGCAGAAAGTTCTGGAATCTGAGAGGAGCCACAAATTTCCTTCCACCCAGCGTTCCCCCACGTCTCCCGATAAAAATGATACCTCACTTGTGTGGGTAGGCCTAGCGCCCACGACAGGAAACGCCCGAAAGCGCAACGTGGACACATCCAAATTTGTGAAGGAAAACAGAGGTGTTTTTTGCAAAGTGCCTACCTGTAGATTTTGGCCTGTAGCTCAGCCGCCACCTAGGGAAACCTACCAAACCTGTGCATTTCTGAAAACTAGAGACCTCAGGGAATCCAAGATGGGGTGACTTGTGTGGCTTGGACCAGGTTCTGTTTCCCAGAATCCTTTGCAAACCTCAAAATTTGGCTAAAAAAACACATGTTCCTCACATTTCTGTGGCAGGAAGTTCTGGAATCTGAGAGGAGCCACAAATTTCCTTCCACCCAGCGTTCCCCCATGTCTCCCGATAAAAATGATACCTCACTTGTGTGGGAAGGCCTAGCGCCCGCGACAGGAAACGCCCCAAAGCGCAACGTGGACACATCCAAATTTGTGAAGGAAAACAGAGATGTTTTTTGCAAAGTGCCTACCTCTAGATTTTTGGCCTGTAGCTCAGCCGCCACCTAGGGAAACGTACCAAACCTGTGCATTTCTGAAAACTAGAGACCTAGGGGAATCCAAGATGGGGTGACTTGTGTGGCTTGGACCAGGTTCTGTTACCCAGAATCCTTTGCAAACCTCAAAAGTTTGCTAAAAAAACACATGTTCCTCACATTTCTGTGGCAGAAAGTTCTGGAATCTGAGAGGAGCCACAAATTTCCTTCCACCTAGCGTTCCCCCACGTCTCCCGATAAAAATGATACCTCACTTGTGTGGGTAGGCCTAGCGCCCGCGTCAGGAAACGCCCCAAAGCGCAACGTGGACACATCCAAATTTGTGAAGGAAAACAGAGGTGTTTTTTGCAAAGTGCCTACCTGTAGATTTTGGCCTGTAGCTCAGCCGCCACCTAGGGAAACCTACCAAACCTGTCCATTTCTGAAAACTAAAGACCTAGGGGAATCCAAGATGGGGTGACTTGTGTGGCTCGGACCAGGTTCTGTTACCCAGAATCCTTTGCAAACCTCAAAATTTGGCAAAAAAAACACATGTTCCTCACATTTCTGTGACAGAAATTCTGGAATCTGAGAGGAGCCACAAATTTCCTTCCACCCAGCGTTCCCCCACGTCTCCCGATAAAAATGATACCTCACTTGTGTGGGTAGGCCTAGCGCCCCCGGCAGGAAACGCCCCAAAGCGCAACGTGGACACATCCAAATTTGTGAAGGAAAACAGAGGTGTTTTTTGCAAAGTGCCTACCTGTAGATTTTGGCCTGTAGCTCAGCCGCCACCTAGGGAAACCTACCAAACCTGTCCATTTCTGAAAACTAAAGACCTAGGGGAATCCAAGATGGGGTGACTTGTGTGGCTCGGACCAGGTTCCGTTACTCAGAATCCTTTGCAAACCTCAAAATTTGGCAAAAAAAACACATGTTCCTCACATTTCTGTGGCAGAAAGTTCTGGAATCTGAGAGGAGCAACAAATTTCCTTCCACCCAGCGTTCCCCCACGTCTCCCGATAAAAATGATACCTCACTTGTGTGGGTAGGCCTAGCGCCCGCGACAGGAAACACCCCAAAGCGCAACGTGGACACATCCAAATTTGTGAAGGAAAACAGAGGTGTTTTTTGCAAAGTGCCTACCTGTAGATTTTGGCCTGTAGCTCAGCCGCCACCTAGGGAAACCTACCAAACCTGTCCATTTCTGAAAACTAAAGACCTAGGGGAATCCAAGATGGGGTGACTTGTGTGGCTCGGACCAGGTTCTGTTACCCAGAATCCTTTGCAAACCTCAAAATTTGGCAAAAAAAACACATGTTCCTCACATTTCTGTGGCAGAAAGTTCTGGAATCTGAGAGGAGCAACAAATTTCCTTCCACCCAGCGTTCCCCCACGTCTCCCGATAAAAATGATACCTCACTTGTGTGGGTAGGCCTAGCGCCCACGACAGGAAACGCCCCAAAGCGCAACGTGGACACATCCAAATTTGTGAAGGAAAACAGAGGTGTTTTTTGCAAAGTGCCTACCTGTAGATTTTGGCCTGTAGCTCAGCCGCCACCTAGGGAAACCTACCAAACCTGTGCATTTCTGAAAACTAGAGACCTCGGGGAATCCAAGATGGGGTGACTTGTGTGGCTTGGACCAGGTTCTGTTTCCCAGAATCCTTTGCAAACCTCAAAATTTGGCTAAAAAAACACATGTTCCTCACATTTCTGTGGCAGGAAGTTCTGGAATCTGAGAGGAGCCACAAATTTCCTTCCACCCAGCGTTCCCCCATGTCTCCCGATAAAAATGATACCTCACTTGTGTGGGAAGGCCTAGCGCCCGCGACAGGAAACGCCCCAAAGCGCAACGTGGACACATCCAAATTTGTGAAGGAAAACAGAGATGTTTTTTGCAAAGTGCCTACCTCTAGATTTTTGGCCTGTAGCTCAGCCGCCACCTAGGGAAACGTACCAAACCTGTGCATTTCTGAAAACTAGAGACCTAGGGGAATCCAAGATGGGGTGACTTGTGTGGCTTGGACCAGGTTCTGTTACCCAGAATCCTTTGCAAACCTCAAAAGTTTGCTAAAAAAACACATGTTCCTCACATTTCTGTGGCAGAAAGTTCTGGAATCTGAGAGGAGCCACAAATTTCCTTCCACCTAGCGTTCCCCCACGTCTCCCGATAAAAATGATACCTCACTTGTGTGGGTAGGCCTAGCGCCCGCGTCAGGAAACGCCCCAAAGCGCAACGTGGACACATCCAAATTTGTGAAGGAAAACAGAGGTGTTTTTTGCAAAGTGCCTACCTGTAGATTTTGGCTTGTAGCTCAGCCGCCACCTAGGGAAACCTACCAAACCTGTGCATTTCTGAAAACTAGAGACCTAGGGGAATCCAAGATTGGGTGACTTGTGTGGCTCGGACCAGGTTCTGTTACCCAGAATCCTTTGCAAACCTCAAAATTTGGCTAAAAAACACATGTTCCTCACATTTGTGGCAGAAAGTTCTGGAATCTGAGAGGAATCACGAATTTCCTTCCACCCAGCGTTCCCCCTCGTCTCCCGATAAAAATGATACCTCACTTGTGTGGGTAGGCCTAGCGCCCCCGGCAGGAAACGCCCCAAAGCGCAACGTGGACACATCCAAATTTGTGAAGGAAAACAGAGGTGTTTTTTGCAAAGTGCCTATCTGTAGATTTTGGCCTGTAGCTCAGCCGCCACCTAGGGAAACCTACCAAACCTGTGCATTTTTGAAAACTAGAGACCTAGGGAAATCGAAGATGGGGTGACTTGTGTGGCTCGGACCAGGTTCTGTTACCTAGAATCCTTTGCAAACCTCAGAATTTGGCAAAAAAAACACATGTTCCTCACATTTCTGTGACAGAAATTCTGGAATCTGAGAGGAGCCACAAATTTCCTTCCACCCAGCGTTCCCCCACGTCTCCCGATAAAAATGATACCTCACTTGTGTGGGTAGGCCTAGCGCCCGCGACAGCAGATGCCCCAAAACACAACGTGGACACATCACATTTTTTCATTGAAAACAGTGCCTACCTGTAGATTTTGGCCTCTAGCTCAGCCGGCACCTAGGGAAACCTACCAAACCTGTGCATTTTTGAAAACTAGAGACCTAGGGGAATCGAAGATGGGGGAACTTGCGGGGCTCTGACCAGGTTCTGTTACCCAGAATCCTTTGCAAACCTCAAATTTTGGCTAAAAAAACGCATTTTCCACACATTTCGGTGACAGAAAGTTCTGGAATCTGAGTGGAGCCACAAATTTCCTTCCACCCAGCGTTCCCCCAAGTCTCCCGATAAAAATGATACCTCACTTGTGTGGTTGGGCCAGGTGCCTGCAACAGAAT
The DNA here is from genome assembly GCF_031143425.1 of Pleurodeles waltl. Classification (NCBI taxonomy): domain Eukaryota; kingdom Metazoa; phylum Chordata; class Amphibia; order Caudata; family Salamandridae; genus Pleurodeles; species Pleurodeles waltl. The sequence goes on from NC_090439.1 coordinate 465,116,698, forward strand.
AAGGCCCAAAACTTGTAGAGATAGAGGGGATAGCACAGCGAGTTTATAAGGACATATTCTTTTATACATCTTTAGACTGACTCTGCTTTGGGGACCCACATAAGTGAGGTGTCATTGTACTTGGGAGACTGAGGGGAACCCTGGGGAGTAGGAATTTTGTGCAGGAGTGGTGATCCTACGAAGAAAAGTCAGGAAAATATGCTTTTTTAAGCAGATTTTGAGGTTTACAGAGGAGTCTGGGTAAGAAAATGTTGGGGGATCCACGCAAGCCACACCTCCCTGCACTCCTTGGGGTGTCTAGTTTTAAAAAATGTCTGGGTTTGGTAGGTTTCCCTAGATGAAGGCCGCACACAGGACCAAAAACATAGGTGCCCTCTCCCCCCCAAACACAGGTAGTTTTGTAATATATCGTTTTGATGTGCCCACATACGTCCGTGATGTGTCAAACACAACATTTTTGAAAAGAAACACACTTAGGTTATGTGAAAAAGACCCCTCACCCACCAACCAAGTTGGTGGCATGCTTCATCATCGGGGTCCCACCTGAGGCACCTAGCGTGTCACAGGTGTGCTGCGACGCCTGATTACAGCGGAGCAGGTTTTGTAATTTTTACCACACATACTGGTTGGATTTGGCACGAGGGTGAGTGATGGTTCAGTGGATCAAATTTTACTAACAAGAGCTTTCACAAAAATGAAATGCACTGTTAGTAACTGAAATGCAAAAAACTGAACCAATGACTCACAGCTCGTGAGCTGTAAAGCCGCGACAAGGCACCAACCGCTTTACAGTCCATTCACACAACTTTCATACATGACACACACAAGGCCATTCACACCACCAGCCACGGGCCCAGCACATTACAACACTCACATCGACAGACAGCGCCACTCAAGGGCCCATCACTTACATACACCCACATGCCTGATACAACAATCACATCAGCTGATGGGAGTGTGTGGACTGGTGTTTGGCTGGCAGTGTGTTGCAGTAGCCAACAGCAAGTCAATATGTACACTCTCAGCCAAGCCCCACTCCACACACAATGGCATCATTTTTTTTTTTTAAACAGAGGAACCCCTAACTAAGTGGAAAGAATTACAAAACTACAAACACAAAAGCTCTAACTAAGAACATGACAGAAATGCTAACCATGAAACTAAACACATGAAAATACAAAACAGACATGAGTTTACACTCATGGTTGTTCCCAGAAATTCTTCTGGGTGTGGTAATTCTTAAAACAACCACCGACACACAGCCCAGGCTTTGAAGGACAATCTGGGCAGTACATTCGAGTCCCCCTCCGGATACCTCTTCTACATTTATTAGCTGGAAAGTCTTTTTTGGGTGTGGGAGGAATGTGCTCAGCAAAGTGGCGATCTTTCAATCTAGCCACATCCTCCACCACTGCTTCTCTAGGAACTCTGGCCTGTTCCACCACAATAAGGCTCTCTATCACTGACTCCTGAAATTTCACAAATGTCATCTTTGACTCTGGAGACCTATCCCTAAACACAATAAAAGCATTGAAGGTTGCTAAGTGGAAGAGGTGAAGTGCAAACTTCTTATACCAAACGTAAGACTTACGAATAGCAGTATAAGGGTTCAACCTCTGGTCAACTCTATCTACACCTCCCATGTGCTTATTATAATCTAAAATGCACACAGGTTTGCGCACTTCAGGAACCTGGCCCCAAACAGTCACAGGGGAAGTACTCTCATCATGGATGGTACTTAGCATGTAGACATCCCTCTTGTCTGAAAATTTCAAAGCTAGTAGCTCCTCGTTCCGCAAGGTACAGCACTGTCCTCTCTCAAGTTTTTTACAGACAAGCTCCCTTGGATAGCCTTTCCGGTTAGAACGGATTGTGCCACAAGCAACTGTGTCCACTCTAAACAATTCCTTGAACAACTGCACACCAGTGTAGAAGTTATCTACATACAAATGGTGACCTTTGTTGAACAGTCGTCTACCAAGATCCCACACAATTTTCTCAGTAACTCCAAAAGTGGGAGGACAACCAGGGGGGTCAATATTGGAATCCCTACCAGTGTACACACGGAAACTATACACATATCCTGTCCTAATTTCAGACAGCATATACAATTTAATTCCATATTGTGCCCTTTTGCTAGGAATGTACTGCCTAAAAACCAAACGACCCTTGAAGAGGACCAAAGACTCGTCCACACTTAACTCTTTGCCTGGAACATAGATCTCTGAAAACGGATCTACAAAATGATCAAGGACAGGCCTAATCTTAAAAAGACGGTCAGAATCTGGGTGATCTCGTGGCAAGGCTAATGCATTGTCAACAAATTGCAGCATCCTAAGAAGAAGCAAATACCGATTACGACTCATGGTCGCTGGAAATATAGCTGTATAGGGATAGGGACTAGTAGACCAATAAGAAGCCAGTGACGGCTTCCTTATCAACCCCATCAAAAAAGTCAAACCCAAAAACTTTTTTATCTCCTCCAAATTTGTGGGAATCCACTGGGCAGCTCTAGAATGTGGCCTAAGTCTAGCAGCGTTGTCCCTCAAATGCTGCTCTGCATACAAATTAGTCTGCTCAACAATCGCTTCCAAAAACATATCATCCATGAATAACTCAAAGAAATTGATAGGCAAAAAGTTCTCTGTGTTGGCGTTACACCCCGGGAGACCAGTAAAGGCAGGCAACTCTGGCTGCTCCATGTTTGGGGCAACCCAGACATCAGGTCTTATAACGGGAAACCTTTCAGCCCCAGGTTGCTGCACTATTGGCACATCAATGTCCTCCTCTAAAACAGGCCCTTCATCTGCACTGAGTGTGGCTTCATCATCAGAAGATTCCCCTCCAACAGAAACATCACTGCCAGAATCTCTGACTTCCTCCTCTGCCTCGGATGCAGAGTCCGTCTCATAGTCATGATCAGACTGTGACTCAAAAAGCATACCAACCACCTGCTGAGCGGTCATCCTGCGGCTAGCCATGATCTCTCCTGCTAAAATTAACTGGACAAATTCACCACCAACAACCAGCACTGTGTAAGACAAGTAACAAAGTGTAGCTTTGTTAGTAAGAGTTATAAACTCAAAAACTATACCGCTCACTTGCCTGAAAAATCTTGATTCACCAGCAACTACACAGCAATCACCAATGATATCCCACTAAAAATAAAGAAAGAAAGGCAAATTAGAAATAAGACAAAACAAATATCATTGTGCACAAACCTAAGGACAATTTCACACACAATCCTGCATTTAGTACACCCCCTTCAAACATGTCATTCATGCATGGCAACAATACTCCTTTGGAGTAAATTGTTTTTACTTACCTAAAACATGCAACTGTGCAAACTGCAGGTCAATCACCCGCCAAAACCGCAAGGAGCCACAGCAAATAAAGCAAAAGCTTTGAACTAGAACAAAAAGGAGGAAAACATTTTTTATCACAAATGCAAAGACTTCTTCAGTTGACAAACACCCCACCATCAAACATTTATAAATTGGTGCCTGAGTGGATTCTGCCATAGGGGCAGATGGGCCTACTAAAAAAATAGGCCTGTCTGCCCCAAGGAAGCCAGAAAATACCTTTAGTAGTGTGTCCCCATGGAGAGCGACCCTTGCCAAAGGGGACAGCCCTCAAACAAAAAAAAACAAAAAAAACACACACAACACTATCCCTGGTGCCTAAGGGGCTTCTGCCCCCCTTGGGGGCAGATCAGCCTAAAAATAATAGGCTGATCTGTCTCCAAGGGGTGCAGAAATGGCCTGGGTACATGTGCCCCCAAAGTGGGGGGCGACCCTTGCCCAAGGCCCCCCCATCCACTAACACACACACACACTATCCCTGGTGTCTAAGTGGCTTCTGCCCCCCTTGGGGGCAGGTGGGCCTAAAAAAATAGGCCCATCTGCTCCCTGGGGGTGCAGAAATGGCCAACAGGTCAATGCCCCCCTTGGGGGGGCGCCCCGTGACCAAGGGGACGCCCCCCCACAAAAATAAACAAATAAAAAAAATCCCTGGCGTTCTAGTGGTTTCTGCCCCCCTTGGGGGCAGATCAGCCTAAAAATAATAGGCTGATCTGTCTCCAAGGGGTGCAGAAATGGCCTGGGTACATGTGCCCCCAAAGTGGGGGGCGACCCTTGCCCAAGGCCGCCCCCCATCCACTAACACACACACACTATCCCTGGTGTCTAAGTGGCTTCTGCCCCCCCTTGGGGGCAGGTGGGCCTAAAAAAATAGGCCCATCTTCCCCCAGGGGGTGCAGAAATGGCCAACAGGTCAATGCCCCCCTTGGGGGGGGCGCCCCGTGACCAAGGAAACGCACCCCCCACAAAAATATACAAATACAAAAAATCCCTGGCGTTCTAGTGGTTTCTGCCCCCCTTGGGGGCAGATCAGCCTAAAAATAATAGGCTGATCTGTCTCCAAGGGGTGCAGAAATGGCCTGGGTACATGTGCCCCCAAAGTGGGGGGCGACCCTTGCCCAAGGCCCCCCCCCATCCACTAACACACACACACTCTCCCTGGTGTCTAAGTGGCTTCTGCCCCCCCTTGGGGGCAGGTGGGCCTAAAAAAATAGGCCCATCTGCTCCCAGGGGGTGCATAAATGGCCAACAGGTCAATGCCCCCCTTGGGGGGGGTGCCCCGTGCCCAAGGGGACGCCCCCCCCACAAAAATAAACACATAAAAAAAAATCCCTGGCGTTCTAGTGGTTTCTGCCCCCCTTGGGGCAGATCAGCCTAAACATAATAGGCTGATCTGCCCTCAAGGGGGGCAGAAATGGCCCTAAAAGACATGCCCTCCAAAGGGGAGCGACCCTTGCCCAAGGGGGCGCCCCCCCATCCACTACACACACAATCCCTGGTGCCTAAGTGGCTTCTGCCCCCCTTGGGGGCAGATGGACCTAAAAAAAATAGGCCGATCTGCCCCCAAGGGGGGCAGAAAAGGCCAACAGATCTCTTCCCCCTTGGGGGGGGCTGTCCCTTGCCCAAGGGGGCACCCCCCCATATAAATACACATATAAATAAAAATCCCTGGTGATCTAGTGTTTTCTGCCCCCCTTGGGGGCAGATCTGCCTAAAAAGTATGCCAATCTTGCCCCTTGGGCAAGGGGAGTGACCCTTGCCCAAGGGGCCGCTCCCCGCGTGCCAGACACAGTAAAGAAATACAAAAAAATACAATCCCTGGTGTCTAGTGGGCATTCCTGCTGCCCGATCGCAATGCGATCGGGCAGCAGGAATGCTCAAAGAGACACCGGGGGAAAGGAAAAGCCTTTCCTTTCCCCCGGTGCCTCTTTGGCCCAAACCCCCCACCCACCGGGAAGAGGAACTCACCTCTTCTCTGAACGCCGCACAGGAAGCAAATGGCTTCCTGTGCGGCGATATCCCCATAATGAAGTCAGCGCGCGATCGCGAGCTGACGTCATTATGGGGGTGTGGGGGGGTTGGGTGTGGAAGGGGAAGGGCTTCCCCTTCCATCCCTGACTTTGGGGGGTGGGGGGAAGCACACAGAGGGAGCGAGAGCGCTCCCTCTGGGCTGTGTGCCGAGGACGTAGTGGTTACCACTACGTCCTCGGCACAGAAGGGGTTAAAGTCCTTCTCCCAAGTAAATCAGTAGTTAGTAAATATTTAATGTGAGGAAAATGTATGTGGTAACATTTATAGAACCTCTCCTAACACAGTGATGGATTGTCAGGTGTCTGGAGGCCGCAGTCCTGGCATAAAACTAAATGTTCAGGATAGTCATCAAATATGCAGGACCTCCTAGAAGTAATGTGTCATCGGGTCACCAAAGATCCTTATATCATGGAGGGAATAGGGCAAATAAGTTCATGATAGATTCATCCACGGGATATCATCATTCAGACCATGGATATGCATGCTCAATTTATAGACCATCGTTGTTCGAGTTCAAAAAGGGATCTCATACCCTTAGATGAGTGGACGTGCAGCACTATCCACCACATATCATCCGGATTGTGGTTTACTTCCAAATAGTGGACGCTAAGTTTGGTGGTTGCACGCCCGCACCGTATGTTACTGCGATGTTCATTAATTCTCATTTTTAGCACCCTGGTGGTCATTCCCACATAGCGTAAGTCACAAGGACAAGTAATAAGAAAAATGCAATTACGAGTGTTGCAGTTGCTATGTTTCGTTTGTCGCCATGTCCCTATAGGTGCCAGTTCAAGGGTGTCCAGACCTCTCGTGAGTGAACAAACATTGCAGTTACCACAAGGGAAATGACCCACAACTGGGGAAAGATCCCAAAGGGTTCTTTGTCTGGGAACCGCGGATAAAGTCCGTGGTCTGGTATGGACTAACATATCTTTAATGTTCGTAGTTCTTTTGAAAGCAAAGAGAGGTTTTGGGATGTTCTCGCCTCCACTTAGGAGGATCTCCCACCTCTTGTTAAGTACTTTCTTAATGGTATTAGACAAAGGAGTAAAAGTGGTGACACATGTCAGTTTGGTGTCAGATGTCCTGGGAGTCAAAGTCATTAGTGTGTCCCTGTCGCACTTCCTTGCTTGTTTACGGGCACTGTTCACCACATGGTATGAATAGTGGCAATCACATAGCTCGGTTGTGAGGTCACTAGCTTAAGTCTCAAATGTCTGAATGTTGCTGCAATTATGGCGCAGTCGCAAAAACTGTCTGTAAGGTAAGTTGTCACACAATGCTTTTGGGTGGTGACTCTCGTAAAGCAGTAGACTATTACAATCAGTGGTCTTATTGTAGGTACAAGTCTTAAGCTTACCCTTGTCAATACTGATCATCAGATCCAAAAAAGGAATCTGTGACACCGATACTGAAGAGGTGAACTTCAAGTAAGGGTCTAGACTATTGATCCATGTCGTGAAAAACTCTACCTCAATGATTTGACCCTGCCAAATGATCAAAATGTTGTCAATGTAGCGTCGCCATAATTTGATGTTGTCACTAAAAGGATTGGTAGTAGATAGTATATGTCGCTTTTCAAAGTCGTACACATACATACAGGCCAGACTGGGGGCAAAAGTACTCCCCATCGAGGTCCCGTGTGTCTGATGAAAAAGAAGATCCTCAAATTGAAAAAAGTTCTCCGTCATGGCTTAAGTAGCACAGTGCATAATGAAATGGACGGGAGTTGGAGAATCCCATGTAGTAGACAGGAGTGTGGTCTCAACTACCCTGAGTGTAGCTTCTTGGGGTATGTTGGTATATAATGCTTCAACGTCCAGTGTTATTAGTGCCTGCACATTCACAGTGGCATTGATGGACTCAATCAAGTTGACGACATCCTTGGTGTCCCTCAGGTAAGTCGAAGACTCCCTGACAATGGGTTGTAGGACGTGATCACAGAAAGTGAACAGAGGCTCTAAAACAGATCCTATCCCTGAGACTATGGGGCATCCAGGGGTGGTATCCTGCCCTTTTATATCTTAGGGAGATAGTAAAAATAAGGGATGCGAGGATTAGTGGTATCTAGAAATTCAGCTTCTTTTTTTAACCATCAATTACTGCGAGCCTCCTCTATCATCCCACTTATCACAGCCTGTAGTCTCTCCATGGGGTCTCTTGTGATCTGGGCATGATAAGTAGAGTCACTTAGAAGGTGTCTACATTCATGTCTGTAATCATCTAAATTAATCACCACGATGGCTCCCCCTTTGTCTGCATGTTTTATCACAATACTATGGTCGGTCGGCAAAGTATTGAATGCTTCCCTCTCTGTATTTGAGATGTTGACAAAAGTTTGTTTAGGTCATAATTTGTTTAAGTCAGTCAGCACGGCTTTTTCAAATGCCAAGACTTCGTAAGGCATAGCTGCTGTGGGGGGCATAAACCTCAATGGTTTCTTGAGTCTAGAGTCCTCACTCGGAGGGTCAGTGGACCTATCCTTGAAGAAAATTTGAAGCCTAATCTTCCTAAAAAATTGTTAACGTTCACAGTGAAGAGAAAATAAATCTTCTTTCGGAGTAGTTACAAAACCCAAACCTTTATTGAGAACACTAGTCTCAATAGGAGAGAGAGGTCTGGATGATAAATTGACGACTAGGGGCCAGATGTACGAAAGGATTTTACCCATTATGTGTCTATGGGAAAAAACTTTCGTACAGATGGCCCTAGGTTCTTACTGGCTGATTCTTCCCTTGGCTCTGAGTCACAATCTGTGGTTCTTCCATGGCCCAATGTACTTGTCTGCGTCTTCCTCTCCTTCTGCCTCTGCCTCTGGCCCGGCCGCATCCTAAAAAAGGCGTATAAGGCATCATGGGGCGAGGTTGGTCAAACGGGAAGGGCTGCTGCCATGCTATCGATTAACCGGGGGGTTCTGAGGGAAGTGGAAATATGGTTGTGTCCTGTCATCATCGGTACTCCAACCGTCTAAGGAGGAGCTGTTACTATATTTGCGAGGCTTCTTAATGGAAGAGGATGACTCATGCGAAGAGTGTGACTGAGTATTGACCTCATAATCTTCCGTAATGTAAGGGTAAACATTCTCTCTACTGAATGTATTCATATCCTTCTGTAATTTGGTGATAAGTTATGAATTAGGTAAATGTGTTGTGTAGTCCATATTTGAAGCAGTGTTTTATTGTTAAATGGAACCTACCACTTCCTTGCACCACAATGGTGTCAGAGGTTAAGACACCATAGTTGCCCTACAAAGCCAGACTATGCCGTCCATGTTACCATGTGGGACTACGCATGCAGTGTGACACTTTGTGACCCTTTGTGGCAGATGATGCCTGTGGCAGTCATCAAGTATACGAGGGTGTGTATCACATATTAGTAGGATGATGTAATTTGGTGCAGTAGTATCTCCTAGCTTCCAATACATGATTTCCCACTGACACTTTCTACACCTGCACAGTGGAGGCTTTGGGAGGAGCACAGCTATATTTCATATGGGACCCTTAGTATGGTGCAAGTAAGGTCGGGTATGTCCTCTATACTCATACTGAGTCCTACTTTGGCATCCATGATTTTTACAGTTTTTTCACAGACTCAGCACCATGGTGGAACATTTCTGGTATACAGAATAGACATTGTGGTGTTAGGGGGTGCTAGGGGCACATGCAAGTTTGCACTGGAGTAGGTGCTGCCCCATTTCTCATGATGCTGCCCCATGGTCTTTAAGGGCAGATAATTTTGAATACGTATGTATGCGACACAATGCAGCAGACATGTGTATGTACACACTAAAGGTACGTGTAAATGATATGTAGTTGGTTATGGCACCACTTGGGTGGCATTTGATTTAGGTTCTGCCAGAGGCTTGCACACAATGATTTACGTGGGACTGTGCCTATGTGTGACTTTCTCACAATGACCATGGCATATGCCATTGACATCTGGGGGCTTTTTTGTTTGGTGTAATGTGTGTGTGTGATCTGTATTTAGTTGTCAAACAGTGGACACTTGTAGTGGTTTGTGAGCAGCTTCTGTATGCAAAGGGGACTTTGCTCCACCTGTTCACACGTGGTGTGCCAGTCAGGATGTGGCTGTGTTATGTACATGTGGGTGTATGTGTTTGTGAAGTGCAATGTATGCAGTGTAGTGTGGTATGTTGCATATGTGTTGTTGCCTTTACATCTATGTGGCACTGTTCATGTGTATTTAGTGTGGGGTTTGTCTTGTTTGTCCTAGGTGGTTGGTGTGTTGTGTGCTATGATTGGTATGGCGGCTTATTTATGAGTAGACCATTGCCATATTGGCCATCCTGGAACGGCTTGTTGATGGTTCAATGGCGAAATATGTATGCATCACGGACGCGGCCGGGATATTTAGCAAGGATATTGGTGAAGAGCCCACGGTGGTCCGTGATTGCCTGCACATTGATAGAATGTATGTGCTTGCAGTTCCTATACAGGTTCCGTTGCTGCAATTGGCACCAGTTGCACATGGGTGCAGTACACTGCACCCAGCGTATGTGGAAACCCAGCAATTTGACAGAAACCTTTTTTGGTCTCCTGCTACGGATAACTGGGAGATACCAGCCACTTGTGCACCCATTATCTGAAATGATCCAGACACCAGCATATGGAGGACAGCGAGGAGTAAGGTCATGGGTGGAATGTTAGTGGGAGTTTGCACCCTTGCTGTGATGTGTGGCGCAATATGGTGCAGCAGGCGTACAATGGACTCCCATGTTCAGTCTGAACATGCAGATCACATCTTATTCCCTCAGTCCAAGGATGGTTGTGCGCTGTCTGAAGATCCTCTCCCTCCTTCTGCGCTGCCTTTGTGCCTGCTGTGGTGGTGTTTGGGGTTGCTACAGTCGTGTGGAGGGACCTGCTGTCTTCGCTGATGTCTGTGGCTTGTACCAAGCTGGAGCAGTACCACTTCCATGTTCTCCTGGAGGTTTCCAACGCTCCTTCTGTGTGTTCTCCTTGCGCGATGGTGTGTGGGCCTCTTTTAATGCCTGGTCTGACCAGGTGTTAAAGTTTTACCCAAATCGGACTTAGCAAAAAAAATTTAAAGTCCGGTTCCTTGATTATTGCTGTTTTTGCCTCGGTAGGTAAATATGGTGCTAGAGGGCTAGCAAAATGTTTTGGAAGGGAACGCCTACCATGCATGTCATTGTCACAATGAGACTCAAGGTGGTTTGGCGCTCCCTTAAAATGTTGCTATCCCCTAAATTTTGACACCAGATGGGTCTAGTGTCAAAATATAAGTATGGAGTTATTTTTGCGCTGCTTTAGCTTAATAAAAACTAACGCTAAGGCGGCGCAAACATTTCATAAATATGGGCCTAAATTCTGAATGGATTTGAGGTGGCTTTTGAACCAATAAATGTCACTGAGCTAGGAGATTCTGAGTTGAAGTTTTGTATCATCAGTTGTATCATCAGTGTACTAATGGACCTAATTGTTGTTGAACTATGAATCTGAAAGGCTTCATGTAGAGGTTGAAGATGAATTGGAAAAAGATAGCGCCAGAGATGACACCAGGATGTTTTGGGAACTTGCAGTTCCTATCTGTACAAATTGGTGACAGTTAGCAAGGTACGACATGAACCATCCAGCATAATATTGACAAAGTCCACGCATGTTTATAAGGTGTGGATGAGTGCACGATGGTCAACTGTGTTGAAAGCTAGAGGTGAGTTGAGCAGTATCATGAAGCAGGGGCCATTTCAGTCTGCAGTTTAGTTTAGTTTAGTTTAGTTTAGTTTAGTTTAGTTTAGTTTAGTTTAGTTTAGTTTAGTTTAGTTTAGTTTAGTTTAGGAAATTTGTAAAGCGTATGGCTACCAGAAGGCCTCCCAGTGCTGAAAAGGTAAATGACAGTTCAGAGCAAAAAACCCAGGAAAAGAACTATGATGAGAATAAGTAAGTCTTCAATTGTTTCTGAAAAGGTAGTTCTAGATGTTCGTGTCGAAGTTCTAGGGGGAGGGAGTTCGAAAGGTGAGCAGCTTTAACTAAGAAAGGATTACCTCCCCATGAGGTTCTTTTGAATCAAGAGGTGTGAGCTAGCAGGGCACCAGAGGTTCTCAAAGTCTTGAAGGAATGTAAAATGAAGTGTTTTGCCTAAGAAATTTAGGGCCCTTATTATGAAGGGCTTTGTGTGTCATGCATAGGGCCTTAAAGTTAATCCGATGTCTCATGGGTAGCCAGTGGGGGGAGACTAAAGCAGATTTAGCTGATATATGTCTAGGTGTATTCATGAGTAATCTCGTGGCCCTATTTTGCACAACCTGCAGTCTCCTTATCTTGTAGCCAGGGGAGCTGAGAAAGAGGGAATTATCATAATCCAATCGTGACAATATCAGGGTCTGGATAAGAATTCTCCTGGCAAGAGGAGGCAGGAGATTGAGAATTTTCCTCAAGATTCTTAAGACGCAAAAGCAGGATGAGGTGACCTTTTTGGATTGCTGATCCATCGTAAGGCGACGGTCTAGCCAGAAACCTAGGCTCTTTATATGGTCCTTGGGGGGCGGAAGGTTATTAAAATCCTCTGGAAGTGGTGCAGGAAAATTAGAGGGGGCACAATTACCCACAATAATTACTTCTGACTTTCCATCATTGAGTTTAAGTTTGGACTCAGTTATCCATTTGGCTACATCTACCAAACAGGGTGAAAGGTTTGTATGAGAGGAACCCTCAGCGTTAGAGAGTGACACTACAACTGTGTGTCATCAGCATATGAGACCAAAGAAAGGCCATGGGGTTCCACAACTTTGGCTAAAGAAGAAAGATAAATATTAAAAAGTGTGGGGCTCAGCGAGGATCCCTGAGGGACACCGCATGTAAGGGAGAGTGTTTTAGACAGAAACGAGCGGTCAAGGACTTGAAAAGTTCTACCCTTCAGGAATGAGAAAAACTGCTCAATACTGTGCCTTCTATTCCTATAGCAGAAAGTCTTTGAAGGAGGATGTTGTGGTCTACAGTGTCTAATGCGGCACTGAGATCTAACAGGATGATAGCTGCGTGTCCACCGCGATCTAACAGTTGGCAGGGGCTTTCCGTGACTGTTAGTAGAGCTGATTCTGTGCTGTGCTGGGGCCTGAATCCCATTTGAGAAGGGTCCAGAAGTTCATGGTCTTCAAGGAAACATGTCGCCTGATTATTGACATGTTTTTCCATTATCTTAGACAGAATCGGGAGAAGAGCAATAGGCCTATAGTTGCTCAGCAATGTGGGGTTGAGCTTAGGTTTTTTCAGTAGGTGTTTGACCACTGCATGGTTAAGGGATTGAGGTATAAATCCAGAAGTTAAGAAATGGTTAAGAATGTTAGTCAGACGAGGAGATATTGGGGGTCATTCCAACTTTGGCGGGCAGCAGAGGCCGCCCGCCAAAGTTCCCCCGTCGAAAGACCGCGGGGGTCATTTCGACTTTCCCGCTGGGACGGCGGGCGACCGCCAAAAGGGCGCCCGCCGGCCCAGCGGGAAAGACCCTGTAACAATGAAGCCGGCTCCGAATGGAGCCGGCGGAGTTGCAGGGGTGCGCCGGGTGCAGTAGCACCCGTCGCGATTTTCACTGTCTGCAAAGCAGACAGTGAAAATCCTAATGGGGCCCTGTTAGCAGTGCAGGGGCCCCCAGGGGCCCCACGACACCCGTTCCCGCCATCCTGGTTCTGGCGGTGTAAACCGCCAGAAACAGGCTGGCGGGAAGGGGGTCGGAATCCCCATGGCGGCGCTGCAAGCAGCGCCGCCATGGAGGATTCTCTGGGCCAGGGGTAATCCGGCGGGAAACCGCCGGATCCCCTTTTCTGACCGCGGCTTTACCGCCGCGGTCAGAATAGCCCTGGAAGCACCGCCAGCCTGTTGGCGGTGCTTCCGTTGCCCTCCGCCCTGGCGGTCATAGACCGCCAGGGTTGGAATGAGGGCCATTATGTTGGAAGCCAGCGCTAGAATAGAAGGAGGGGCAGAGTCAAAGGGAGATTCTGATTTTATATTATGCAGATAGTTGGTAACAAGTGCCTCTGTCGGAGGCTGAAAAACTGCAAGCGAAACTGGTGAGGTCTGAAAGCTAATATGCGGATAACAGTCCATTTCTTGGCCGGAAATGACCGGAAAGGAGGAATAGATATCAATGATCTTTTTCTGGAAGAAATCTGCAAGATTATTACTATGATCAATGGAGGCCTCTATAGGAGGGTCACCGGGGGAGATATGAGTACGTTCTTTAAAGATTTGGAAAATCACTTTCTGAGAATTAGCAGATTGTTCTATTCTAGCACTGTAAAATGTAGATTGAGCTGATTTCATTCCCTCATGATAGATTCTAATAGCTGCCCTGTACAATTTTTTTGAGTAGATGATGTAGTCTTTCCTCCACATTCTCGCAAGCTTTTTACACTCTGTTTTTTTGTTCCAGCAGTTGAGGTGTGAACCAGGGTTTGGCCTTATGCTTGGATCTTTGAATAGTCGCCTTAACCAGAAGGAGGATATCTAGGGAAGTAGAGCTCCAGTTGTTAAATTTTCTACAGGGCCAATACTAGGTTCATTATGGTTGAAGGATGAGAGGCGGAGAGTATCCTGCCAACCCCAAGGATCCAATTTTGACCTTTGGAGAGAAGTTGTCTTTATAGGGGGTTGGTGGGGAAAAGGGGCTCCACATGGTGGTGTAAATTAAAGTAAGTGGTGGTCTGTCCAAATAGGAGGCAGATGAGTATAGAAAAGAAAATTAGAGAGGTTGCTGAAGACTAGGGCCCATATTTATACTTTTTTAGCGCCCTTTTGCGTCATTTCTTATGCAAAAACGGCGCAAACTTGTAAAATACAATTGTATTTTGTAAGTTTGCGCCATTTTTGCGTCAAAAAGCGGTGCAAATGCGGCGCTAAGAAAGTATAAATATGGGCCTAAATCGATATTATGCCCTTTTCTATGGGTGGGTACTGTAATGTGCTGAGTCAAGTCTAATGCTGCCAGGTTTGAAAGGAGCGTTTTGGCAGATAAACAGTGTATATTGTCTACATGAATATTGAAGTCTCCAAGCATGGTAAAATTGGGGGTTTTGCAAGAAATACCCGCTACAAAGTCTGGTAAGGCCTGTAGAAAGCTCCCATAGGGACCAGGAGAATGATAGACGAGTATTCCCGAAAAGGTGAATGTTGCATTGAGATTTAAAGAGAAGAACATTTCACATCCAGGGATATCCAAGGGAGTAGTAGAGCATTTGATGGACTTTTTATGGATAATGGCAATGCCTCCACCCATGGCCTGGGGTCTATCTAAGCAAATAATTGAATCCGGGGGAGGAGTCTTCGTTGAGCCATGTTTTCGTCAGAAACAGGGTGTCTGGACGGTAATCTTCTAGCAATGAAAAAATATGTAGGCCATGGTCAGACAAGGAATGACAGTTGACCAGAAAAAGTCTGCCCAGGTGTTTAGTAAAGTTAATAGAAGGGGATGGCAGGTCATGCAAAGGGGTCTAAAGGCAGTTGTGGCATGCTCAATTTACAGAGTCATGGGTGTAAACAGAGTGGGATATATTGAAAGGGGAATTGTTATCGGCCAACAGCTGTTGGTGTGAGTAAACTAACCTTTTAAGAGTCTCTCAGCAGCATATCTGGCCTCAGGGCTCTCCCAGGCGTGGACAGGCGCAAACGGACTTGCCTTAGGCGCATCCGCTGCGTGCGCA
Organism: Pleurodeles waltl; assembly: GCF_031143425.1. Taxonomy (NCBI): domain Eukaryota; kingdom Metazoa; phylum Chordata; class Amphibia; order Caudata; family Salamandridae; genus Pleurodeles; species Pleurodeles waltl. The sequence goes on from NC_090439.1 coordinate 465,131,758, forward strand.
TGCTGCGCATGGCCGCCGCGCACAGCCGGCGCGAAGGGCTGCTTAAATAGTGCATCTGATAATGGATGCCAAACAACTAGACCGACGACCAATATGGCGGGCGGAAAATGGGACCGATGTTGATAAAATAGAAGGTCTAGAAGGAGAGGATGATGTAAGTGGGTCGGTAATATGTGAAGACACGATCTTGGGAGCCAAAAGTAAGTGCAATTAAAAAGAAATGCTCCCGAGTGCCTCTGAACACGGGCACTGGCAGTAAAAGAAAGAACGGTAATAGTAGAGTAAGGCGGGGAGCAAAGTTAAAAATAAATTAGAGATGAAGAGTTAAAAATGTTTTGTTAATATAATAAAATTAAAACTGTTTGCAGGAGCAGTCACATAGTGTTCTCTGAAGATCGATTTGTAATCTAAGTGAATTGTTTTTTTAACTGATCTTCTCTTGTTGCTGGGTGAAAAGTGTTTTTCAAAAAATTTCTCTATAAAGGCTTGATGGTTGATGGAGCAGTATTTTTGTGCAATGATGATTTCAACAGCAAGTGGGTGATCTGTCCTGTCCTTAGGGTTTCTGAGAAGTTTTCATAGCTGCAGGAATCTTGATAATTCTGACAAGGGGGTGAGGGAATCTCCTCTGATGGAGTTCACTCAGGATGTGGATCAGGAGGTGGTTTTCAAAACGTTCAGGAGATTGGGGAGTTCATAATGTGAGAGGGGGACATCAGCAGTCCACACAGATGTGGAGCAATGGGTATAGTCTGTAATATAAATGTCTGTGCCAATGAGACATCTGATTTTATTCATCTACTTTGAAAAAAGTAATTGATGCTGGTGTATTTGTTGACTGCTGCAGGGATTGTAGTTTATGGGAGTGGACTGTTGCAGTGCTTGGTATTTGTAAAGAGCATTTCAGTTAGTTACTTGGGGTAATTTTTTTATCAATCTTTCACACAGTGCAACGCAGCAGGCCACCTTACTACAGTGCATGAAAGGGAATGGGCAGGAGTGTACCGTATTTAATATTATATAGTGAATTCCTGTCCTTCCATAGCGCTGGAGCATTTTTGGCTGCTGAGTGCCAAATGCAGGCATCCTAGCGCCAAGTTACAAGGGTGCCTGCATTACAGGTAATCCTCAGAGGTATTTTCCTCTTTCTCTGTGGGGTGCAGAATGCTATGGGGAAGACTTAGCAATCTTATAAAATATTGTTTGTTTGTAGAGATTATAAAGCTACATGCAAAGTGGAATGTTTTAACTTGGGTGACCTTATATGGGAGAGTGGTTGGATGACATTCTAGCAGCAGTCAACTAGTGGAAGCTGTCCTTTATTTATTCTCCTGGCTCTCTCTGCCACTTTTGATATGGTAGACTAGAGCTTGCTTATAAAATCACAATATTTATACTGTTAAATGACAAATGACAATGCAGTTAAATAATGCATACTTGACTCACTAAATACTGCTACATTCATAGTCTTTTTCTTAGTGTTCAAGGTAATATGATATGTACTGTTATCTGTAAGAATATTCGCACATTTGTAATTCCATCTGTCACATCAAAGGTGAGTTGCATGACTGGTGAGCGAGTAATGGCTTACACACTTCACCATAATTTGCTAATTTCAGTGTTTTTGTATTTAAATTGTAGTCTTAACCTCATGTTAGCTGTGTTTTTAAGTGAACTTCTTTTTTAAACATATTATATGATGTAATAACCAAAGCTAATTCTAACTTCACTTTAACCTTATTTTTTTCAGTCTGTAAATATATGGTCTCATGTTTCACATACAACAAAACTAGCCAAGGTAAGGAGATCTAGGGGTATGGCCCATGAGTGGAAACCGATTATATCAATGGAAGAGGAAGTAGGAAGACCATGCAGCATATGGTATTGAATGAATGGCTGGTGTGTGGAATCAAAACTGTGTTCACATGTGCCACTAGGCAGTGCAGCTGCCCTTTGAATTTTTTGTACATTCACAAACTCCTTCTACTGACATTTGTCCTTGATGTTTCTCAGAGTGCATTGTTTAACCACTATTGCATTCACAAGGTTTCTGCATTACTGACACATGGCCTTCTTCTCAACTTCACACAGGGTGTGAGCAGGTGGACTGAAGAGTTTGGGAAGCTCAGCAAAATGAGAATAACCCACCTTCAGTAATGGTTCAGAAAATGCGGAATCTCCAAATATGAAGCAAACTCATCAAGCCAACATCCTACATATGCATGCATATCTGTATGTTTTATAGCTATTTATATTATATCCATTCATTAACCAATGAACATTTTATTTATTTCAATATTATAGATCTATATATATATATATAATGCAAAAAATCCTATAGCTCCTGGGTGAAAAACAAAACAAATGAAAGATAAAAACTAGAAAAACTCAAATACATACCATCACAATCATACTATTAAAAACAGCAAGGACAGTATATACAAGATATTCTAAAGACATTTCATAACCCTGCAGAAAAAAAGGGAAAAACAAATATATTTTTACAACAAATGGCCCATAATGGTCCCTTTGTGTCTACAAACAATATCACTTGAGGCAATACTAGAAAGTGCTTGTGCATTAAAGTGCTCACATCTTGTTCATATTAAGGTCTTCATTGAGAGTTTGGTGGTCTGAAGACTGCCATGGTAGGTCCTGACTGAAGTGGAGTTGGTGGACACACAGCCATATTATGAGTGATATGGGCCTATGGAAAAAAGATGCCGTGGTTTCACAGGCACCACTAGGCATCACAGACTAATGCGGTCATGAGGAAGGACAAACAGGCCGGCAGACACAGTGTTTCCGAGGGACTCATTATGAGGTTGCACAGCACAAATGTGACCGTGGTGGTCCAACCACCACGTCTCAGCTGGTGGAAATAGAGAGCATAAAGGGAGACACTCACCTGTAGGCAGCCTTACATGTCCTGTGCCTCCATGGAGCCCATCACACACCTCCTGCCGCTGCTGCTGATCATTGCAGGTGCACAAAATCCACACCACCATGAACGCAACTGACTGCAAATACACATACCTACCTGTGTCATTACACTCAACAACAGATCATTGCGCTGTCATCCCCATGATATGGGGGTCACACTATGGGCATCAAGTACGTGTTATTGTGTCCCGGTTCGGCATCATTCACAAAGAAGGACACATTCACAGTCACAAAATGCCCCCTTTGGGCAGGTCACTCACACTGCACGCAATAGTTCAAAAAAGCATATGTCTGCTCATTACAAGCACAGGTAGGAGTGTGAGGGGCTCTGCTTTGCTGGCAGAGCTAACTGAGTTTTTGGAAGTCTGCGCTCTACTAGCCCTGCCAGCGGACCTCACCTGGTGCGTGCTGCTGCCCAGTGTGGGCTGCACCGACCAAGCTCAAACATTGGGCTGCAGAGCCGACTGGAGCAGACCAGAGGGAGGCAGCCGAGCTGAGACTCATTGCTGTTGGATGACGAGGAGAGGAGGACCCCATGAAGACCCAGGTAAGTCCTCGTCTCTTTTGTTGTTGTTTGTGCACAGTGGTACGCAAACAAGGCCTGAAACTGCAGCTTCTGCGGACTACGGCCCTGTCCTGAATTCAGGCCGGGGCTGCAGGCATTGAAAGCTGCAGTTTCAGGCCTCTTGTGCACTGGCCTGTCCCATGTGCACTGCACACGGGGCAGGCCAGTGCACAACAGGCCTGGCAGCTTTTGCAGCCTACGGTCCTGGCCTGAAATCTAGCCAGAGATGTAGGCAGCAAAATAAATCTGCTGTTTCAGGCCTCTTGTGCACCGGCCTGAAACAGCAGCTTTCACTGCCTAATGCCCTCTTGAATGTACCCATCTCGAAAACACTAAGCAGGGTCGGGCCTGGCTGACCAGGCCAGACCTGCTTAGAGCTTCCGAGATGTGCACATTCAGGAGGACTCCGGGTGTACGGAACTGAGGCTTTGTGGAATTCCACTGAGTTTTTTTCAACTGCGTGGAATTCCGCAAAGCCGAACTCTGTTCACTCCACCTAGGACTAGTCACAGGAACATAAAGTGGACACAACATTGTGTCACACCACACCAACAACACAGCAACATCACATCTACAAATACTACTCACACACTCATATTGCACACATGCCATGGGCTTCCATCACATTCAATACCCAAATATATCAATGTGTCATGGAACACAAACAGAACTCCTATGAACTAACCCTGAAATGGACACACACATCGCCCACATTGCAACACAATGGAAGGATAATGGGATGTCCAATAGTCAGAGAGACATATAACCCAAGCTCACTATGAAAACAATAGGGATGGAATCTATAATCCATATCAGGGGGACAAATCTAACACCATACATGGTCACATTGGACAACACTAGATGCAATATGTACCATACCAAACAGAACACAATTCTAGGACACCACAATGCATTTACACCCACATATCCATACAATCAACATATACCCTTGTCTTGGGTGACACTAGCACTACCCACAAAGTCAGATATTGCAAATAACAGCAAATGGATCAGCAAGCAGGCTGAAACACACATCTGTAGGCAGACAACACAAGTTACTCAGGAACAACATAAAGGTAGAAAAGGAATTGCAGGACAAATGTGTACCCAACAACAAAACTGTCTGGGTTTATTTACAGGAATATCATCAGAATTAAGGCCATTGGCCTGCCCATATTCAATTGTCCATGCACATCACTGTGCTCTCACTTGACTGCTTTACTGCCAGGGTACCTCCAAAGGAAGGGACATCAAGTGGGCAGGCAGGCACCTCAGGGATCATCCTGCGGGGTCGGGTTTGAGATAGGTGAGTTTGGGTGTGGGAAGGGTAGACTGCTTCATTGGAGGGGTGGGCTTCTTTTTTGGGGAGGGATATGGGTGCTTGCAGGTGGTGCAGGTGTGGCAGGGGAGGGCTTGAAGATGGAAGGGATGGGTTGGGATGTGGGTCTGGGTCTCTTGAGTTTGAGACGGGGTGGAAGGAACAGGGGAAAAGGCAAGGTCAAACAAATAATCTTTCTTAGGAACATGGGGACGATCATCAGAAGCAGGGGAATTTGGAGGTCGAGGGAGTGGTTGTCTGCTGTGTCAGTGGGGATGTCTTGGGTGTATGCATGTGTGAGGGATGCTTATGTTTGGGTGGTGTCTGCTGTGTGTGTGATTGTGGGCGTTTGTGTGTCTTGGGGGCTGGGAGGTAGAAGAGCTGGGTGATGGAGTGGTGGATGTGTGAATGTCTGTTGGGTTCGTGTCTACGGGTATGCTTGTAGTGGTGGGTGTGTGTGTCTGTTGGGGTGGTGTCTGTGGGTATGGTGGATGTGGTGGATGTGTCTGTGTCTGTTGGGGTGGTGTCTGCCTGTATGGTAGGTGTGTGGGTGTGTTACTGCCTGTTGTGGTGGTGTGCTTGATGTTGTGTGTGGGTTGGTAGTGGTGGTGGGGTTGTCTGGGGAAGTGGTGGCTGATGTGTGTATGGATGTCTGTTGAGTGCTTGCGTGCTAGTGCGTCTTGTAGTGTTTATGTTTATGTGTGCTACTTCTGTGTGTTAAGGTGGGTGCTTGCGGTTTTGTCTGCAGACTTGGGATAGGTAGGGGAATGGGAGATTTTGATTGGGAAGAAGGGGGTGGAGGGGGACGGACGGTAGGGGTGACTGCCTGCCATCAGTGAGGAGGCCAGAGCCTGAAAAGATCTCTGTAGGCCAAACATTACACTATGAATGCCTTGCAGGAATGCATTTTTCTGCTGCAGTTAGGTGGACAACCCCTGGATGGCATTCACAATGGCAGTCTGACCCACAGAGATACTGCTCAGAAGGTCAATAACCTTCACACACAGGGCAGCAGAGGTAACAGGGGCTGGGGTGGAGGTGCCTGCGGCAAAGGAGATGCCTACCCTCTTGGGTGAGCAGGCACGGCCAACTGGGTGTGGAGCAACAGGGAGGGTGGTGATAGAACTGTGGAAGGCAGACAAAGATGGTCCAGGAGTATGTCCTGATGGGTCCACCAACACTAAGGAGTTGCCACTAGGGGAAGAATCAGATGATGATGAGTGTTAGAAATGGGGTCTTTGGTTGACAGTCTTTTTACCCCCTGTCCAAGCAAGGACCATCACTCTAGTCAGGGTAAGTCACACACAATCCAAATTATCCTGTGCCCACCCTCTGGTAACTTGGCACTGAGCAGTCAGGTTTAACTTAGAAGGCAATATGTAAAGTATTTGTGCAATAAATCATACAATAACACAATATAGCACCACAAAAATACACCACACAGTGTTTAGAAAAATATATAATATTTATCTGGATAAATGTAGGTCAAAACAATAAAAATGCCATAAGTAACTGTTGAAATATCACTGAGAAAGTGATATACAGGGGGTCATTACGACTTCGGCGGTCTTTTGCAAAGACCGCAGAAGCCGTGGGCACCACAATACCGCCAGTGCTGGCGGTATGTGTGGCACCCTATTATGTTGATGTTGATGTGCAGCGGGTGCAGCAGCACCCGTCATGCATTTCACTACCCGTAATTTGGGCAGTGAAATGCGAGAGGGGGCTGTGCCTGGGGGCCCCTGCAATGCCCATGCCAAGTGCATGGGCATTGCAGGGGCCCCCAGGGCCACCCCGAGTCCCCCTTACCGCCAGCTTCTCCATAGCAGTGCTTATCGCCATGGACAGGCTGGCAGATGAGGACTGATAATCCCCAGGGCAGCGCTGCCCTGGTGGATTACGACCGACTGGTGGTAGGCGCCATGGTCATAATACGCCTGGTGGACACAGCCAGCCTGTTGGCGGTACTACCGCAACCACCAGTGGGGCGGTCCGGGACCGCCGGGGTATTAATGACCCCCAAAGTGTCTTAAGTCTATGCAAAACAAATAAATTTCTTCTGAAAACAATAAGATCTATTTCAAGCACAAAGTCCCTGGTTCACACTAAAAAACTCCGCAAGGGACCGCAGAGGAGGAGATGCGTGGAAAACGGGGAGGTGTGTGTCGGTTTCCCCCCTCCGCACACTCACTTGCGTCGTTATTTTCATGCAGGGGAAGGCTTTGCATCAATTTCCGGTGCGCGGACTTGGTTCCTCTTCGGGTTGAAGGGGTTTCTGGCGCCCTGGGGACTGTGCGTGGAATCTTGGGCTTGTGGAGCGAAGTCACAAGCGTTGCGTCGATCCAGTGGGCGTTGCGTGGAAATTTCTCCTGCATGGCTGGCGCTGCTTCGATTCCTCTCTGGAAGTTGGGCTGTGTCGTCCCGGGTCGACTGAGCGTCGATCCAGTAGGCCGTGCGTCGAAGTTCCGGTTTCAATACAGGCCCTGCATCGTCCCGGTTCAGCGTGTGGTGAATTTCTCACAGCGGGGCAGGCTGTGTGTCATTTTTAGGATGCTGTGCCTCAAATTTTCACTGCACAAGGAGTCCAGTTGCAGGAGTTAAGTCTTTTTGGTCCTGAGACCAGGGAACAGGAGGTAAGCTCTATCCAAGCCCTTGGAGAGCACTTGGAGAGCACTTCTCAGCACAGGCAGGGAGCAGCAAGGCAGCAGGGCAACAGCAAGGCAGCAGTCCTTGTCAGAAAAACAGTCCCAGTGAATCCTTTGGGCAGCCAGGCATTTCCTCTTGGCAGGACTGGTTCAGGGATTCCTCACCAGCAGGTTTCTTGTCCAGAAGTGTCTGTGAGATAGAGTGTCCACCCCAAGAAGTGTCTAAAGTCTGTGGTTTTGGGTCCTCTTCTTATACCCATTTTGGCCTTTGAAGTAGGTTTCCTTAAAAAGGAAAGTCTCACTTGTTTGAGAAATCCTGCCTTGCCCAGGCAAAGCCTCAGAAACACAACACGGGGTTGGAGTCTGCATTGTGTGAGGGCAAGCACAGCCTTTCAAGTGTGAGTGACCCCTCCTCCTCTCCCTCCTAGCACAGATGGCTCATCAGAATATGCAGGCTACACCCCAGCCCCCTTTGTGTCACTGTCTGGAGAGAGGTGCACACAGGCCAACTATCAAACTAACCCAGACAAGGAACTGACAAACAGGCAGAGTCACAAAAATGGTTTCAAGCAAGAAAATGCCCACTCTCTAAAAGTGGCATTTTCAAACACACAATCTCAAAAACCAACTTTACTGAAAGATGTATTTTTAAATTGTGAGTTCAGAGGTCCCTAACTCCACATGTCTATCTGCTCCCAAAGGGAAGCTACGCTTTAATCATGTTTAAAGGCAGCCCCCAGGTTAACCTATGAGAGAGGTAGGCCTTGCAACAGTGAAAAACTAATTTGGCAGTATTTCACTGTCAGGACATATAAAACACATTAGTATATGTCCTACCTTAACCATACACTGCACCCTGCCGGTGGGGCTTCCTAGGGCCTACCTTAGTGGTGTCTTACATGTAGCAAAAGGTTAGGCCAGGCAAGTGGGTAAATTTGCAGTGGTAGGTCTGAGACATGATTATGGGGCTACTTATGTGGGTGGCACAACCAGTGCTGCAGGTCCTCTAGTACCATTTGATTTACAGGCCTTGGGCACCTCTTGTGCACTTTACTAGGGACTTACTAGTAAATCAAATATGCCAATCATGGATAAACCAATTAACAGTACAATTTACACAGAGAGCATTTGCACTTTAGCACTGGTTAGCAGTAGTAAAGTGCTCAGAGTTCAAAAGCCAACAAAAACGGGTCAGGAAAAATAGGAGGAAGGAGGCAAAAAAGTTGGGGATGACCCTGCAAAAAGGGCCAGGTCCAAAAATGAGGATATTGATCCGGTCTCCCATGTGGCACTCTCATCACCCTCCAGGCCACTGGGTCCCTCTGTGATGATGGTGTCTTGACCCAAGGCCCTGTTAACAGATGCTTCCCCACTCAGCTGTGGCTGTCTCCTTCACGTTCCTGGGTTGATGCTGTAAATACAAAGAAAAATAGGATCATCACATGTCCATGATCACATTTGGACAACAGTTGTGATTAGCAAATATTACCAAGTAGACCCAGCAACAAACTCCACCTAAGAGGCCCCTACATTTACCATACCAAATGCATGTATGCCATATGAGCTGTCAACAGTTGCCCACAGGAAAATCAGGATCTCAGACAACTACATTTGCATGGCTGAATTTGTGCAATAACAATAACCATTGAACAAGTAGAAGACCGCATCACCTTCAATGCTTTACCTCATGAAGCATACATCACTTACCTGTTGTCATACAACAGTAGACCAATGCCAATTGCATTCCCACAGATCCTACACAAAGTCATGCAGACATCTATTTGTCACATACAAAGTAACACTACAATAAGAAATGATGCTCCCAGAACATGTTATGTTGCTGACAACAGTACAATAGCCTGGAGAAGGACACATAGAAATACTTGTGTCACACTGGAAACATACCCATAATGCACACTTCACCAAGTGAAATTTGTGCCAATGGAGTCATGGAGGTAGTACTAATGTTGCTCAGATATCCCCACATTTGACATGGAAATGTAAACCATAGACAAAATGTGCAAAATGTCAGGGGGATATGTCTCTAGAATCCACAACATAATAAATCAGCAAGTCCCAGGGAAATCACCACTAATGTCTGGCACCCCTAAAAAAGACATACTCTGATGCATCAATAAACACCATTAGTCCTTTAGATGTTGGAGAGGCCCTGAGATTTGCAAGTACTTGTAGAAGGCCCTCAACATGTTTCCCAATGGGAAGCTATATCATTGTTTCCATTTTGGTCATACAAACCCAGATGTCCGTGGATAAATGCTAGTAACCAAACACATGTGATTCCAACATAACTGCAAGTCACTCCATGATGCATGCCAACAGTCAGGTTACAAACCTTCCCCTCTTTCCATGTGCAAAGCACTTTGCTGCATTTTTCTACATCAGTGTCATAGAAATTCATATTGTGGGCAAAAACTCTGGGCCTACCCGTCATGTCCCTCATTGCTACTGCAGTTGTACATGCCAAATAACATGCTATGATGGGTGAGGCTATGTATCAGCCAAAAAATAATAGTGACACACTCCTGTCTGTGGCCCCACATGAAATAAATGTAACCCCATAATAAATGTCTAATTCCACGCACACAGGTTGGCATTCACATATATGTGAGATGTTTGACTTGGCATCCTTGGCGTGGTCTCCCCTAACATTTTGCCTCTGTTTCCAAGGTTGTTGATGCATGCTGGACTCTGTTTTTGCTGTTTTTGTTACTCTGGGTACTATCTAGTTGTTGAAGTAAGCCTCAGCAAGGCCTACTAGTGCAAGGGGTTCACCTTTCTCTGCACAAAGTCCTCAGACCATGTAGGAAGAAGTTGGCACAGAAACTGGAATAAAAGACAAAAGTTTATTAACCTCATGAGGTGGTACTACAGTTCAGACAGCACCCTTGGGCAATGTCTGAAGTAGCACACTGAACTGAGAGTGCAGGGTCCTTTTATACCCACACAGGGGCTAAAAGGAGATGGTACAATTATGGAAACAAGACTTGTATACATGTAAGGTCATGTGGAAAATGCACAGTCGACAGGTAGGAGGAGCTAACAGTTTCCAAGGACTAACAGCTGCAGACCTTACTGAGCATGTGCGAAAGTAAGAGATGCTAAATATAACTTGTCACTAGGCAGATTTCAAGAGCAGTTAACAGAAAGGTAGGACAGAGCACATGGTGAGCACATGGCAGCATGTAGCAGAGAAAATGGCTGCCATGAATACAAAATGGATTCCGCAAAATGTTCACAATAGTTATTAAATACAAGATGTCTTCTGCTAATGCTTAATCTAATCACTGCTAAATTACAACACAGTGCTAAAGTGCAAGTGCTCCTTTCTAAAATTAATGCGTAATTGGCTTTCCATGATTGGCATATTTGATTTGCTAGTAAGTCCCTAGCACAGTGCACAAGAGGTGCCCAGGGCCTGTAAATCAAATGCTACTAGTGGGCCTGAAGCACTGGTTGTGCTACCCCCATTAGTAGCCCTGTAAACATGGCTCAGACTTGCCACTGCAGAGTCTGTGTATGCAGTTTAAAACTGCCAATTCGACTTGGCAAGTGTAACCACTTGCCAGGTCCAAACCTTCCATTTTCTTACATGTAAGACACCCTAGGCCCTAGGTAGCCTCATGGGCAGGGTGTAGTGTATGTTTAAGGTAGGACATATACTAATGCGTTTTATATGTCCTGAATGTGAAATACTGCCAAATTCGGTTTTCACTGTGCAAGGGCCATCTCTCTCATAGGTTTACATGGGGGATGCCTTTAAATGTTATTAAAGCGCAGATTCCCTTTGGGAGCAGATAGAAATATGGAATTTAGGATCTCTGAACTCAAAATTTAAAAATACATCTTTTAGTAAAGTTTGATTTTAGATTGTGTGTTTGAAAATGCCACTTTTAGAAAGTAGGCATTTTCTTGCTTAAATCATTCTGTGACTCTGCCTGGTTGTGGATTCCATGTCTGGGTCAGTTTGATAGTTGGCTGCTTTCCCCTCTCCTGTAGACAGTGACACAAAGGGAGCTGGGGTGTAGCCTGCATATCCTGATGAGTCATCTGTGCTGGGATGGAGGGGAGGAGTGGTCACTCACACCTGAAAGGGCTGTGTCTGCCCTCACACAATACAGTCTCCAACCTGCTGATGTGTGTCTGGGGCATGGCCTGGGCAAGGCAGGATCTTACAAACAAGATAGACTTTTCTTTTAAGTTTGTCTACTTCAAAGGCAGAAAGGAGTGTAAGTAGTGGACCCCAAACCCCTGAAAATTAGATCACTTCTGGATTCAAGAGGAACCTCTGCCAAGGGGAAGAGCTGAAGAGCTGAGGAGAAGTGCTGCCCCTGCCCATGACTGTGCTTTATTGGGCTATTCTGCACTTGCTGCTTCTACATGTGAAAGGGGAGAAAGACGACTTTGTTGTGCATTCCTGCTTGAGAAGAATCTCGAAGGGCTTGAACCGAGCTTGCCTCTTGTTGTTGAAGTCTTGGGCCATCAAAGACTTGCCAGCACCTGGACTCTCTGCTGAGACTCCTGCCCTGTTAAGTGGTGCCCTATCCAGTCCGGGGCCCTTGAGAGGTGAAGCTGGCAGCCAAGAACTTAAAAACTATGCACAGAACACCGTGCAGGAAAATTAATGATGCACTTCCACGATGTGGCTGGAGAAATTACGCGAAACACCCGCTTATGGAGGCGGATAACATCACGCAGCATGGTTTTCTGATACCGTGCTACCAGATTTTCCATGCATCGTCTCTGGGCGTTCAAGTCAACCCGACTCTGTGCGGATCCGAGGTGCCTGTCCAGAAATCAGTGCATCACTCTCTTGCGGGGGAGAAAAACGACACATCGCCGACCTCACCGGAAAAGGAAACGACGCATGGCCTCACTGTGAGTAAAGAATCAAGGCATCACTCCCCTTTTTGGACTCACGCTTGCTTGTGACTTTATTTTTTACGCTAAACAGGTACTTTGTGTAACAACAGCATTCTCACAGTTTTCAAAGGATTAAGGACCTCATTACAACCCTGGCGGTAAATGCCGCATACTACTGTGCTGACGGCCACCAACATACCGTGACCACAGTGGTATTCCGCTACGGGTGTTATGACCCACACTGAGAAAACCGCCACTATACAGACATCCACACAAGTTCGCCACACCAAAGGTCAGTGATAAACTGGCAATAGCAGAACCCACACCATTACGCCAACAGGAATTCGCCCACAGTATCACGACCCATGAATCACCGTGGTGGTCTTTCAACCGCGGAAAACCATTGGTGGTACACACCGCTGCGCTCAAAATACACACACATTTACAAAACACCACCACATTGGACAATACAAACTACACACACCTGACACACATACCCGCACCACACACTCACACCAATATAAAACACACACCCAGATTACCCACAACCCTTTCAATGAAAAACAAGATCGCCAACAGAGAGAGACACACGCCAGGACCACCCACTCAATCTGAGCCACAGAACATCATCACCCATACACCATCCACGCACATCACAGCATACACCCCAACCCATCACCACACACATCACCCCACACATCCTCACACATATCACTAAAACCACATCCATGGCACCACAAAGACGCCCCAGGTTTTCAGAGGAGGAGCTAAGGGTCATAGCGGATGAAATCATCCGGGTAGAGCCACAGCTATTCGGATCACAGGTGCAGCAGACGTCCATTGCAAGGAAGATGGAGCTATGGCGGAGGATCGTGGACAGGGTCAACGCCCTGGGACAGCATCCTAGAACAAGGGATGACATCAGGAAGAGGTGGAAAGACCTACAGTGCAAGGTGCGTTCTGTGGTTGCAAGATACCAAGTAGCCATACAGAGTACTGGCAGTGGACCCCCACCTCCTCCCCCACAACTAACAACATGGAAGGAGCAAGTATTGGCAATAATGCATCCTGAGGGCCTTGCAGGAGTAGAAGGAGGACTGGACTGTGGTAAGTCAAATCTTTTCTACTTTATCCCCCCCACCCTACCTGCATGCATCACAAACTCATCCCCATGACTCCACCACCTCACGCATACCCCAACATCACAACTCACCCATCCCAATACCAAGCCCTGCATGTAACACCAATGCATGGACCCCCAACACAGACCTGCATGGACACCAATCACTAAAGCATGCCCAGTAGAGAGACTCACCCAGCCCACAAAATCACCACTCACACAAGGCCAAGCTGACAGGGAAAATCACAAAAATCATACGGGGAAACACACCCTTGCACAAGATGACAAACGCAGATACATTAACACTGCATTTGCATCCACACAGGACCCATACTCAGTGTCACCGGAGACGAGGTGCCAGCTACATCCAGTCCCCCCTGAAGAGGCCCACAGTGACAACAGCAGCTCTGCACGCCTGGATCAGGATGACCAACCTGGCCCATTCGGGACCTCTGGACGGTTGGTTCCCCTGCCACAGTCCCAACCCACCACAGACACTCCCCCTCAGGAAACACCAGCACAGCACCCACCCAGCGGGCCCATGCCACTGTACCCAGGACACGTCAATCAGCAGTGTGTCCACCACGACAGGGACCCCAGGGAACCCCACAAACCCAGGATGATCAGGGACCTGGGGTCAGTGGCAGTGGGCACATGGTTCAGGGGACAGAGGCACAGGACAACAGGGAAGCTGGGAGGACGGCTGTGTGACAGGGGGAGGACATTCCCAGGGAACCCACTCTCCACAAGGCACTCTCCAACATCCTGGGAGCATACCACCATTCCCAGGAGACGATGGGCCAGATACTGGACAAGTTGCAGGAGACCCAGTGGCTGCAGGACGGACAGTACCTAGGGATCAAGGATGACCTAAAAAACATCTACTCCATGCTGGTCACCATTGCAGGGGTGCTGGCTGACATGGGCAAGACCATGAGGGAGGCAGTGGCACAACAACGGGCCCCTGACACTACCCAAAATGATGAACAGCCTTCCACCTCAGCCAGCGCTAGTGGACAGGAGGCCCTACCACAGGAACAACAGGCCACCAGCACCCCACCACGTGCAGAAGGAGAACCATCCCCACAAACAGTCCCTGCGATCCAGGCAGAAGCCAGAGACTATTGCCAAGACCCCCACCAGGAAATAAGACTCTCTTGAGTGTCACCCTTCTGTCCCACTCTGTCACCCTGTCCACCTTGAACCGCCATTGCTTCCCTTTCTATGCCCCATTGTACAATGCACCTGTGATACCAAGAGACTGGACTCTACCATGGACTTTCCTCCACCAGCAGCCCAGCCCATTGCACACACCCCTCTACTTATTACCACTTAAATAAACACCCTTGGAAAAAATACTAATCAGGAGTCTGTCAAATGATTCACACATGTATTAGTTAAACATTATCAAAGCATTGCAACTCAAATGTACAGTAAAATATACTTTGGAATGACCTTTGGTGGGCAGCAGTACACATAGCAGGAGCCAGAGTGGGGCACAGAGATCTGAAAATAGAGATGCCACAGGGCACAGTCAGTGGCCATAGACATAGGGAAACAGGCTGTCATGTACAATGTCCAACAGAAAACTGAAATGTTAAGTGAAATTACAGTGTCTTACCTGTGTGTCACTGGAAGTACTGCTGAATTATATTGCTTCTGTTGTCAACATCTTCTTCCTCTGACTCCTCTTCCTCACTGTCCACAGGTTCCACCGCTGCCACAAGACCATCTCCAGGCACATCCTCCTGTAGAAAAGGCACTTGGCGTCTCAAAGCCAGGTTGTGCAACATGCAACATGCAACGATGATCTAGCACATCTTCTTGGGTAAGTAGTACAGGGAGCCACCTATCAGATTGAGGCACCGAACCTGGCCTTCAGGAGACCGAAGTTCCTTTCAATAATCCTCCTTGTACGCCCATGTGCCTCATTGTAACGTTTCCCTGCCCTTGTCCTGGCATTCCTCACTGGGGTCAGTAGCCATGAGAGGTTGGGGTAACCAGAGTCACCTGCAAATATCGAGGGACAACTGTTAGACATATACTAACCCTTAGGGGCAACCCCATACCCAGACACCTTCTCATACTGTGTGGGGACTTTGGGCTCACCTATTAGCCACACCCCGTGCCTCTGGATTTGGGTCCATCACATATGGGATGCTGCTATTCCTCAAGATAAAGGCGTCATGCACAGAGCCAGCATATTTGGCATTCACATGGGAGATGTACTGGTCCGCCAAACACACCATCTGCACATTCATAGAGTGATAGCTTTTTCTATTCCTGAATACCTGTTCATTTTTCCGGGGGGGGGGGGGGAAATCCTACATGTGTACCATCAATGGCACCAATGATGTTGGGGCTATGTCCCAGGGCATAAAAGTCAGCTTTCACTGTGGCCTGATCCTCCACCTAGGGGAAAACAATGTACCTTCTCATGTGTTTAAGCAGGGCTGACAGCACTCAACAAGTTTGAGAACATTGGCTCGGACATCTCTGATGCCATGGCCACTGTTGTTTGGAATGCACCACTTGCAAGGAAATGGAGCACTGACAGGACCTGCACTAGTGGGGGGATACCTGTGGGCTGGCGGATAGCTGACATCAGGACTGGCTCCAACTGGGCACACAGTTCTAGGATTGTGGCACAATCAAGTCTGTAGGTTATGATAATGTGTCTGTCCTCCATTGTCGCAAGGTCCGCCAGGGGTCTGTACACCGGAGGATGCCGCCATCTCATATTCAGCATCAATGGTTGAAGCCTATGCAAGAAAACGGTGAGCTGAGGGTCATATTCACACATCTATTGCACTAATGAAGATTTGCTTACTTTACAGAAACAGGATTTGAATCCGACAATCAGTTGCTGTGCCAATATCTGCTGTGACGCACTTAGGTGCCATGGCCTGTGCCCCCCTGAAATGGCGGCTGCCTGATCTTTGAGGAGGGACAAGTAGAAATGAGGTAATTCCGCTGGCATTGTGTGCCGTCACGGTAGGCGGTCGAAGACTGCCCGTAACTTCACATTGGTTATCATTGGGCCCTATGGGTTCGAGGAGCCAATGGCGAAGTACGCCGGTGGTGATGGTATGCACCGCCGCTAACGTCACCACCATTTTCTATCTGTTCACTCACTTGCTACCTGACCTTCAACAGGAGTGGACCTACACTGCAAATGCTGCTGTGACCTGTGTCTGGAAGCGACAATGGCTCATGTGTCTGGGGAAAGGGCCCCTGCCTTCACTGCGGAGGAGTTGGAGAACCTGGTGGATGGGGTCCTACCCCAGTACACGTTACTTTACGGTCCTCCAGACAAACAGGTGAGTACACTGTGAGCATGATGCGTGGGCTATGAATGTATGGAGTGGTGTGTATGTAAGTCACATGTAGGGGGGGAGGCAGAGGCGTCCTGGCCTGAGCGCTGCATGTAAGGTGGCCAATGTATGTGCATCAGGGGATGGGAGGGATATGGTGGGCCATAACTGTGACGGTCCGGACGGTTGGCTAATTCCCTTTTCTGCTGTCTTTTCCATGCAGGTCAGCGCCCATCAGAAAAAGGGTATTTGGCCTGCCATCACCAAGGAGGTGCGGACCCTGGGGGTCTTTGACAGACAGAGCACCCACTGCTGCAAAAGGTGGGAGAACCTGCGCCACTGGCCAAAGAAGACGGTGGAGGCACAGCTGGGGCTGGCCTCCCAACGAGGAAGGGGTGCCCTTCGCACCATGGCCCCCCGATGTTCCACATCCTGGCGGTGGCCTATCTGGTGTTGGATGGGTGCTTGAAGGCATCACAGCAGCCACAAGGGGGTGAATACAAATTCTGAATCCTGACTTTGCGCGCGTAAAGAGGTACCTGGGTGGGGGATGTGGGCTATGGGTGCTCCTAGACCAGGGTGAAGCTGGCAGGGTAGGTCCCTTGTTGGGCAGGCTCTGGAGCAGTCCTACCCCGATAGTGTAAGTGGGCATCTACTACTGGGCAGAGTCCTGTGGTTTCCAGGTTTGCAGCTAATGGAGTTAGGCATTGTACCCCATGGGCTGGTGACTATCTTAGTAACTGGTAGTGCATGGCCTGGTGCATAGGGCAGCTCCCTGTGTGTTGTGTACACCAACTGTAATGGTGTTGCTGGCATTGACCAAGTGTATCCTCTGTCTCTCCCCCACTTTTGCTTTGTCACCCTGTCCTTGTATGCATTAGCATCATCTGGCAGAGGAGCAGAGGCACTGGCGACTGAGGGAGCTGCATCCCACCTGGGCCTGGAGGCTGAATCCACCAAGGGTAAGGGCACCAGTAGGACAGAGGGCAAGGGGAGTACCACGACGGGGACAGGAGGGGAGACCACAGACAGTGATTCCTCCTCCGATGGAAGCTCCCTGGCGGTGGCGGACACCTCTGTGCCCACCCCAGCAACAGGTACAGCCGCCACCCCCATACCAGCACCGCCCTCCCAGCAGCCCCTCAGCGTGTTTCCCGTGCCCGCTCACCCAGGAGGGTGGGCATCTTCTTCATCCCAGGCACCTCAGGGCCTGCCCCAGTCAGCCTTGCTGCCCTCAGTGAGGAGGCTATTGACCTTCTGAGATCCCTCACTGTTGGGCAGTCAACCATTCTGAATTGCATCCAGGGTGTCAAGAGGCATTTGCGACAAACAAATGCATACCTGGAGGGCATTCACTCTGGCGTGGCAGCCCAACAGAGAGCATTTCAGGCTCTGGCCTCCGCACTGATGGCAGCCATTACCCCTGTCTCTAGCCTCCCCCCTCCAACTTCCTCTACCCTGTCCCAATCCCCTCAACCCCAGCCTATCCCAAGCACCGCTTCAGACCAGCATTCACCCAAATCAACACACAGAAGTGGCTCAGGCAAACAGAAGCACCACACATCATCCCACAGGCACTCACACAAGCACCATCCCCATGCAGACACACCAACATCCACTGCCTCCACTGTGTCCCCCTCCTCCTCCTCGTCCACCTCCCTCCCAGTTGCGTCTCCACTCACACCTGCATGCACTACATCTTCATCCACTACCTCCATCACCAGCACGCCCATCACTACTCATCCCTCACTGGCAGTCACCACCCCCACATCCATGCACCCGTCCCCTGTGTCCTCTCCCAGTGTGTCTGTGACCCCTCCTCCCAAAGTACACAAATGCAAGCACCCACCCACCTAACAGCCATTCACCTCACAACAGCATCCAACCCATGCACCTTCACCCAAACTCAGCAGATACCTCTTACAACCACTCCCTCTTCCTCCACTACCAAACCCTCTCCCTCTTCCCGCCCCAGTGTGTCTAAAAAGCTTTTCCTGGCAAACAATTACCTCTTCCCTGCCCCTCCCTCCCCCTGTCCTTCCCCTCGGGCCAGGGTGTCCAGAACCCAGGCCAGCACCTCAGCCACCAAGTCGGCATCCGCTGTGGTACCTGCAACTCAGAGTGGCTCAAAGGGGGCAACCATCAGCCCAGCCAGTGTGCCACCAACCCCTGCAAAGGACAAAACCATTCCGCCACCGGCCAAGGTGAAGAAGGAAACAGCATGCAGCAAGGCCAAGGAGCATGAACCACCCAGCAAGGCCTCCTCCAAAACTCCAGCTGCCAGAGCCAAGGTCACAACATCATCTGTCAAGGTGAGGAAGGGGCAGAAAACACCAGGCAAGGCACTTCAGCCATCAGAGGCTGCAAGTGAAGGCCTGGTGCCCACCAGCACAACCGCCAGCCACCGCCACCCGCACTGCAGGCAGCACCGGCAGCAACCCTGTCGCAAGCACCACCACCTGCACCGCAACCTGCCCCTCTGCTAGCATCAATACTGGGAGCAGCAGCATCCCCAGTGGGCACCTGTCTTAGGCTGCAGGAGAAGGGCTGGAGCCTCCCTCCACCACTGGCAGCACTGGCACCTGCACCTGCACCACGGCCAGCACCGTCAGCAGCCCCGCTGCAAGCACCGCCACCTGGACAGCTGACAGTAGGACCACTACTAGCATCAGCAGCCCCAGTGGGCAGCCGTCCGAGGCTGCAGGACACGGGCTGGAGCATCCCACCACCACTGGCAGCACCCCCACCAGCACCAGCACTACCACCAGTTTGCAGCCTTAGCTACCACAGGATGGAGTCTATCCCTGCCTCCATTGACTATCATGCAACCTGGTCCCTGCAAATCTCGTGCGTCAGACACCCAGGTGAGGGAATTTGAACTGCCACACCCCAAGTGCTGCATCACTGGGCACAAGGCCCCCTTCAGAACCAGTGGAGATATGCATACACTCACCCCCTCCTTGGCAGGATGAAACACACTGGGCACAAGGCCCCCTCCAGAACCAGTGAAGAAGCCATCCACTAGAGAGACTGTGGCTTTGCACCCCCCAGGAGCAAGCAGTGGGCAAACCGCCCACTTGAGAGACTGTAGCTTAGCACTCCCCAGGACCAAGCAGTGGGCAAACCACCGACTTGAGAGACTGTGGCTTTGCACCCCCTGGACAAAGCAGTGGGCAAACCACCCACTTGACAGACTGTGGCTTTGCTCCCCCCAGGACCAAGCAGTGGGCAAACTACCTATTTGAGAGACTGTGGCCTTGCACTCCCCAGGACATCACTGTGGGCATGGCGCCCCATCCAGGAGCAGTCCTGTTGTCCCATCTTCCGGCTGAGGTGCCCCGCCTTCCCCGTCCCCCTGAGGTGCCTGTGTGTTTTCTACCTGATGCCCCTGCAGTGTTCTCTCTGTATTGAGGCAGGAGTCAAGTGTGGGCTTGGCCCATGATTTTTGGCCCAGTGGCCCACGGACATTTCGAAGGGACAATATTCGGCCTTATGTACATATTGTATATTTTTGTAAATAATATTTTTCTATTCATTATGTACATCTGCCTATTTATAATATATCACTGATTTAACTCCATTCCTTTTGTCCTTGCGTTCTTCCAGGGGGTTAGGAGGTGTAAATCTAATGTTGTTGCATGTGTTTGTGTGTATGGTGTTGCGGGTGAGGGTGGGGGTGGGGGTGTTGCGTGTTGCGTGTGTGTGTGTCACTCTCTCCCCCCCTCTCCTGTGTACTAGGTGCAGTACTCACCGTGGTCGTCGCCACTGCCTTTCATATTCCTGGTAGAAGAGGAGGTAGACCAGCATGAGCAGGACCTGTAACTCGGGCTTCATGGCGTCCTGGTTTGTTTGTTGTTATCGCCGTGGCAGTCGCAGTGTTAAAGTGGCTGGTTTCCGCCGTGGTTGTGATCCCATTTTTTTTTACAGCTGGCCTGTTGGAGGTATTACCGCTGCTTTAACACCGACCACCACAGTTGTAATAAAGGCCTAAGACTCTTAGGCCCATATTTATACTTTTTTATGCGAAACTGTGTAAACGCAGTTTTGCGTCAAAAAGTATAGCACCAGCTTGCGTCATCCCATAGCTCCAGTCGGGCATCAAATATGGAATCCTGAGAGCTAGTGCAAAGGTTGGGATAGCGTAAAAAAAAAAAAGGTTGGCCAGGTGGGAGTGGCAGTATATGAGAAGGGGATTTTGCACCAAAAAATGACACTAGGCTGGTTAAAGTAAAATAAATGCCTTTAACCAGCCTAGCGTCATTTTTTGCAGCAAAACCATCCATACCACATACTTCTGTCTTATAAAAGACAGGAGTCATGCCCACCACCCCAATGGCCAGCAAAGGGGACAAGGGTCTCCTGGCATTGCCATTGCACCCTGTGCCATGTAGGGCCCATTTCAGGGCCCCCAATGGCACTTTAAAAAAGTTTTTAAAATACTTATCTCCACTTACTCAACTTACCTGGGATGGGGTCCTCCAGTGTCCCTCTGGTGTTCCTGGGTCTTGGGGAGGGCAACTGTGGGCCCATTCCATGGTGTCTGACCATGGAAATGGGCCCACAGGTCCCCTAACACCTGGTCTGACCCAGGAGTTAAATAATGGTGCAAAGCAAGCTTTGCACCATTATTTAGCCCCTCCTCCCACCCGTGCGTCATTTTAGCATGGGGATAAATATGGGGCTATGGGGATAGGACCATTTTTTATTTCTCATTGACGCAAGGTGGGCTCACAAAATGATGCAAATGTGGCACAATAAAAGTATAAATATGGGCCTTCTTCTTTTGAAAATTCATATCTTGACTTGTGTATGTTTGATTTTTGTCGTTTTGGTCTTGTTTTGTTTAGATAAATATTACCTATTCTTTTAAACTTGTGTTGTGTCATTTCCTAGTGGTTCATTGTATTACTGTGTGTGTGGGTACAAATACGATACACAATGCTTCTGAAGCTGAGCCTGGCGGCTCATTCCAAGCTACAAATGGGGTGCATGTGTTAACTGAGTGTGATTCTCCTTTATCCTTGCTTGCCAACCAAAGACCCCACTTCTAACATGAGGGAATACAGAAATTATTCAATCAACACAGTTAGACTATGCATGAAACAGCAGCCCACAAATGTTTTTCAAAAGGGGCGCATGCTGACATTTAGGCACAAGGAATGTTGGCAACAGTGATGGACACATAAATCATGTTAATGGACATTCTCCACTTACCAAGGGAAAGTACTGATCTATAGCTGCACCCCAAAAAAATGTATGCACTGTCACATGCATGATAGCCACCTTCACATTACAGACAGTAGTGAGGCACCAGCACCCGTCATACGCTGAAGACAAGTAGCCTAAGGCTGGCAGAGGCCAATATATTAATTTCACCAGACACATGGCTGAGGACAGTGATCCATTACTACCTTTCTTCTAGCCTGCAACAGTGAGGAGTAATTTTCTGTTGCATAGAATTTACACCCATTACAGCAACAAACAGTACTTGATTGATCAATGTACACAGCCATATGTTGTCCCTCGAGAGCAAATTGTTTGTGCATTGAAACAGTTGTGTCCTGGGTCCCTAGGCCAATGGGCAATAAATCAGTCTGCAACACATGACATGTCTACACAAACAATCACACATCTACTGTGTTACACATGGCTCATTGCTACTCGTCAGAGGGAGCTGTCAGAACACATTCATTTGGCAATGTGACAGGCAGAAATATGCCCTGTACTCACCCCCTTGTATCTGCTCTGCTCTCTTCAAATGCCCATCAAGGTCTGGGCAGGCCACCTCCAGAATGTGGGCCATTGGGGGGGTCATGGTCCGACGTGCGCCCTTGTTGGGCCCCGCACCTCAGTTCCTCCCACCTCTTCTGACAGTAGGTACTCCGCCAGTTGTGAACCCCCAGGGTCCACACCTTCGGGCGATAGCTCTCCATAGCTCCTTCTTCTGATGGACATTGACCTGCATGGATGTAAAAGACAAATCAAGAGATTACAATCACAAGTTTTGGCACAAATGGTTGAGTCACATACATGTCAGAAACACCAAGCTGGAACTTTTCAATTTGTTAACACTCCACAAGTATGAAACATGCAAGCAAATAAGTACAGGGAAATGACTACAGATGCATGTATTTCCATCTGCAGACTAACCCACTGCCCTGCTCAGGATCTACAATGACTAAGTGGCTAGGGTATGCCCAGACGTGGGTCCCTTGCTTGCTGTGCCACTGGATTCAAGCTGGCCTGGCTGATGAAGGGTGATATCCTGAAACCAGTCACAGGATGCTTGAATCCTCTTCAGGGAGGGCCTGGCTTGGCAGTTCTGGTGGGACTGCTCCCATAGGGTGCAGGGTCAAGACTGATTTGCATATGGCTGGATCCAAACTGGGGTGACTTGGCAAGCAAAATAAGGATGGATTAAACCCAGATCTGTTACTGGGGTTGAATGTTTGAAAAGTTTCAACACTCCATCCATCATTTTACTTTGTGATTTTGCTATGTGCGCCCTAAGTGGCTAGGGTATGCCCAGACATGGGTCCCTTGCTTGCTGCACCTCTGGGTTCAAGCTAGTGTGGCTCATGAAAGGTTATACTCTGAAACTGGCCCTAGAATGCTTGAATCTTGTCCCGGGAGGATCTGGCTTGGCAGTTGCATATTGCTGGGTCCGAACTGGGGTGATGTGGCAAGTAAAATAACAGTAGATTAAACCCAGATCTGTGACTGGTGGTCAGTGTTTGAAAAGTTTCAACACTCCATCCATCATTTTATTTTGCTATGTTGCTACCTACCATGATCAAGCCAGCTTACTGACATCAGACAGCCCATACTGCAGCAACCTGCACTGTGAGGTGAGCCACAGCGAAACACTACACACCTATGTGGCTTCTGAAGGGTAAACTCCTTAGGCCTGAACGGACCAACACATTCATCCTCTGTGAGTTTGACTCACTTTATACAGTCCCTATAATCATCTGCCATAGTACAAAATTCACCATTGTGCGTGTGTGATAATCAAGAGGCTGGAATGGTGGGTACAGAAAGTGTCTTCTTTGTGCATATGTGGACATTTGGACTAACAAATGCAGGCTCAGTCCACTTCAAGGGGTGGGTTCTGTAGTATGTACCTGTACTACAAAAAATATTTTGAACATATGTGTCTATTCTAAAGAGAAGGCACCCAACATAAAATGGCATGCGTTGTACAGTTTCTGCTGTGTGACCAAGCTAATAAGTCACATATCATGGGCTCCCAGCAATCAGCACACTGTTGGCACTGTGGGACAGTCATTTGTGCAATATGCCTGTACAGGACAAATATGACCTGTGTGAAGGTTACAACAGAGCTGTGAGAGTCAAAGACACACATTGACAATGATGCAAAATGCAAATATTGACTAGTTTAATGACTAACCTCTGCACCCATTCCTAATTTAGTCAAAGGAGTGAGGAATTCAGGGCAGGTTTTGCCACTAGAACATCATATTGTCCACATACCAGGATCTGCTGGCGTACATGGAGTGGGCACAGTGCCACAGTTGCATAGCCATAGTGACTCTCCCACAGCCTGGACTATGTCCCATATTGGGAGATATACTTGACAGGCCCTGGTCTCTGCAGCTAAGCAGACAGAACTTACATGACACACAGGGGCATATTTATACTCTGTTTGTGCTGAAATTGCGTAACAATTTTTGACACAAATTTGGCGCAAACCTAACACCATATTTATACTTTGACGCCCGACCCGCAAACGTAAAAATTCAGCAGTGTGTGTAATTTTCTAGATGCGTGAAACCACCTTGTGTTAATGACATGCAAGGTAGGCGTTCC
Source organism: Pleurodeles waltl (assembly GCF_031143425.1). Lineage (NCBI taxonomy): Eukaryota > Metazoa > Chordata > Amphibia > Caudata > Salamandridae > Pleurodeles > Pleurodeles waltl. The sequence continues at coordinate 465,156,374 of NC_090439.1, forward strand.
CGTCCAAAAAATGACTTTATTTATACTCCCGCGTCATTTTGAGGTACAGGAGGGGGTGGGCCTTAAAAAATGGCGCCCAGCCTGATTTGCGCCGTTTTTTAATGCCTGGGTGAGGGCAGGCATTAAGGGACCTGTTGGCTCATTTCCATGGTCTCAGACCATGAAAGCAGTCCACAGGTGCCCCTCCCTGCCCCCGGGACACCCCCTGCCACCCTCGCCCACCCCTGGAGGACAACCATGGATGGGGAGATCAATCCCAGGTAAGTACAGGGAAGTAGAGGTAAGTATTTTTTAATTTATTTTTTAAGTGGCATAGGGGGGCAAACTTATGGTCCGTGTACATGGTCATTGGGCACAGTAGCATGACTCTTTCCTAAGAGAGGAGTAATTTCAATGGGGGTTGTGCATAAAAAATGGCGCAAGTCCAGTTAGAGCCATGATTTTTTACTCTAACCTGCCTTGCACCATTTTTTGACCCAGAACCCCCATTCTTCACTATGCCTGCGTTTCCCGGATAGAGTCATTTTTTTTTTTTTAACTCTAACCAGGCCGCAGCGCCGGCTAACGTCAACCCATAAATAAGACGCCCGCCTGGCGCGTTGGAATGGTGTTAGCTGGCGGTAAATTGTTTTAAACAAACCAGTGCTGGTGCTGGTTTGCGTCATAAAGTATAATATGGGCCTCAATTTCCATCACGTCCATGCATGACAGTACATCATGTGACAATCAGCAATTTGGCATGTGGTTTGTGTGGCAACTTGAATGGCAGAGTGAGTTATGATATGCCTTCCGCACAATAGTTTTGCAAGGCAATATGTGGGTTAATAGATCTGTGGCACTATACACATTGCTCACATGATTCTCATATGACTCATACAAGATGCACTTTATGCACATGCATGTTGTCCAACATTTACAACAATCATGAAGAAAGAAATGTCATTGGATGGCAGAAATGTCTCCTTACCTAGTTATGTGCATTCAACACAAGGAGGATCTAGGACCCCAAAAACCTCACAAAACACAATGCGATTGAACTTAACATATGGTACTGTCCACCTATAACTTCACATGGTACATCCCATTGATGCCACACAGACTGCAACAACAGATGCACAAGAAGTCTAAGAGGCACATTGTAGCCTGTGAGGAGGAAAAGGATGGTGAAGAACAGAGAACATTGTGTACAAGAGGTACTTACCTGCATCTCTGGTGTGTCATAGAGCTGTCCAAAAGCGTAGGACCTCATTAACAAGTCTCTTCAGCTCCTGTGGAGAGAAGGCAGAGGACCTACCACCTACTGGAGGTTGCATGATTGCTCCCAGAGGGGGCACCCAGCACCTCAGGTCGTGAAGGTGTTGCTGGCAGCAGTGTATGGAGTCAAGTGAGTGAATCTGCACAACATGGCAGTCACGTCCGCCACATTCGCGGTCGTCACTGCCAGCGGACACAGGCATTGGGCTGTGACCGCCAATGGCAAAAACGTTAGCCTACAGCTGTGTCTGCCACATTTTCAGCTGCCTACTGCCATGGTGACTTCTACCACTGGTCACGGGCAGTTCATAATGTCCAGTGGAGTAGGTCAGGTATCCACCATTTTGGCGGCCTGAAATGTTATACTGGGCTTTATAAAGTGCATCACGCCTACAAAACTTGTTTTGTTACTTTACAAACATCCTTATCCTGTCTTGTCATGTAGGTCCTTCTTCTCTACCACCATTGTAGTATGTTACAGGGCACAGATGACATTTAACAGCGGTGCACAGTCCACCACTGCTGATGGTCATTTTGGCAGTCAGAATATATTTTAAGGGGCAATTGGGTTGGACATCATTGAGTTTGGTCCAAATCCATGTTCTGGTCACTTGTTGAAAACCATGGGGGTCACATGTGACCCTTGTGTTGTTGCCAGCTGTGATGTGTAGTGGGTTCCATGTCTATGCAGTCAGAAATGCTTTGTCATATGTTATCATTAGCATGTATGTTGCTGGGAACACACTGGCTAATGTTACAAATCATGTCTTTTAACACATAGGTACACAGGGACAGGTAGGATGTGACAATCTCCTGTCTATCGTCAACTGCCAGACTTTCAGACCATGGAGCAGCACCACATTATTGTACTACTGCCTAAATAGGCAAACAATGGTAGACTTATGTTGTCAGTTGGAGAAAGATCTAATGCCAGCTATTACTTATCCAACCAGCATACCACCCATTGTACAAGTCACGTCAGTATTGCATCTTCTAGCTACAGGCGTCTTCCGACATACAGTGGCCTATCTGCTGGTATGTCCTAACCTATGTTCAGTCTGGTGTTGAAGGATGTCCTCTCATAAATGTTGAAACACCTTGACAGCTATATCAGGTTTCCTGGACATGAGGATTTAGCCAATGTGAAGGCTGACATTTATAGTTTCGCTCACCTCGCACATGTGTTGAGGGCCATTGATGGCGCACTTGTTGACTTGGTGCTAATGCAGGCCAGTGAGTATGTTTATAATAACAGAAAGAAATTCCATCCCATCAAAGTGCAAGTTGTCTGTTTGGTGGATCTCTACATTTCACATGTCTGTACATGTTATCCTTGTTCAGTCCATGATTCCATCATAATGCAGAACAGCACCGTACCCAGCTGATGTCACAACTGTACCCAGAGAGGGCCTTGCTGGTTGGTAAGTCACATCTGTCCTGATTGTGTGTGTGCAATGTGAGGTGCTAAATCAGTAAGAGAGTGACTCATTGTTGCACATATGTCCCATTCCTTAACAGGAGACTCTGCATGTCCACACCGTCCTTGGTTATTGACACCACTGAGGAATCCAACTACGCCAGGGGAAGTCCGCTTCAATGAGGCTCATGAAAGAACGCAACAGGTACTGGAGTGGGCTTTTGGGCTCCTGAAGGTCAGATTTAGGTGTCTGGACTGGACTTGTGGAGCCTTCCTCTACTTACCTGAGAAAGTGTGTCAGATCACTGTGGCATGCTCCACAACATCTCCCTGTGGAGGAAAAGCCCATGGATCCCAGAGGAGAGGGAGCCTGCAGTGCCACTGGGTGTGACTCCTGAAACGCTAAGGGCCAGATGTATCATCACAGCCCTTTGCGATTCGGAAATAGCAATTTTTAAGAAATCGCTATTTCCGACTCGCAAAGTGCCATGTATCACATTTGCGAATCGGTAATAGCAATTTCTTAAAAATCGCAAATGCTATTACCGAATCGCAAATTGCGATACCGGCCCCATTCGCAGCTATGGGCCTGTTGGCACATATCTGCGAATCTTTTGCATTTCCAAAATTGCAATTTCTGAACCAGAAATCGTAATATTGGAAATGCAAAACCTCAGGGTGCTGGGGGCCTAAGGCCCCCTCTACTGCACCCCAAAAACATTTTTGGGGACATGTAAGGTGCACACATGCTAAAAGGGTATGTGTGCTTCACATGTACAATTTAAAAATGCATTTTAAATGCATTTTTTAATTTTGCACCTGGTTACCACCCGGTTTCTTTTAATGGTATTTTGCGTGTGCAAAATGCTATTCTGCGAAAAATCGCAATTTGCGATTTTTTGCTGCATCTCCTTGCAATTTGGATTTTGCGAATCGCAAATTGCGACCCGCAAAATTGCGATTTCTTATTTTTGGTCTGCGAATGCCTTTCATGCATCGCAAACCACTTTTTTGCACTTGCAAACTGCCGAATTTTGCGATTCGCACCGTTTGCGAGTGCAAAAAAAGTAATATATCTGGCCCTAAGGGAGGATGACAATGGTGAAGAGGAAGGAGCTGACTTGCGGGAAGATCTCATCAGCAGCTACTTTTCATGAGTAAAGGTATGTCATGTGATGTAATGATTGTGACTGTACAATGAGCTGTAGTTGTGAGAACGTGCAGGGTTTATTGCTTTAGAAACAACTAAAGAGCTGATACTCTGCAATATTCAGCCAAAGGCTGCTTGATGAGATAGCTTTTGACACATCCCCACCTCACCTTGGTGATGTTGCTTTGTTTGTGTCAGTTTCATTGCAATGTAATTTGTTTTCCAGATGCTCATTATGTGATTTTGTTCCATATGTATGTTTTGAACCCTATACTTCTTGTTTTGTCTTTGTACAGGTACCTTCACCAGACATCCTCATGTGGGCATTTCAGAGTTGTGACATTGGCAGGTATCTGATGCCGTTTTGACATACAAAGTGGACATGGATAGCTCCAGGTAAGGTAGGTCACAGAGTTTGGGGGTATGAGATCTGTGCCAAGACAGCTTCACAGTGTTTGGGTAGAAGGTCAGAAGTGCCCAAAGACTTGTTTTGTGTGCAGTGGTAGGCCAATTGGATCATGTGTGTCATCATGTGGGCATGAAATATGTAGTCATAGATTGTGACCAAGTCATTTTACCTTCACATTGGCTAAACACTTTTTGTATGATCAGTATGTAGCTATAGATGTGTTTCATCATTTCAGGCCACAGTGTCTGTGCCACAACACTGACAAATGTTTGTCATAAAACTAGATAAATGGGAATTGAATTATGATGGGCCTGTGATCAGCGACTGTTCTTCTGCCATCTTTCTGTATCTTGGATTATGTGATGTTGGATTACTTTGGTGTCGTATGGGATCAGGCTGAGGCTGGTGACATCGTCCACTTTGTTTACCTATTTTACAATGTGTGACAAATCACTTCCTTTTGTGGTCTGGGGGGCTGTACCTTGGATATATAATTTGACTCAGTATGAGGCACACATTCTTATTTCTAAAAGTCCAGACATATTGACAGCCTGTGTGCTGGACCCTGTAACACAATTTTAGTTTGATCTGACACTTGTACTAATGTGTTTGTGTGTAATGGTTGTGATCCTGAGCAGGACACCGAATGCCTGTAACATATGGCTGCTTGCACAAGTAGCTTGTGTCTTCATCATATGGTTCACATGGTTTTACATCTCTATTACACCAAAATGGGGATATTAAACAAGCAGACAATGAGGTTATGATGGGTGAATTTATTATAAAGCTAATGCAGAAAATACATTTTGGACAGAGAGGAACAAAAATGTAAAGTGAAGGGGTCAATCATGGTGAATTAAATCATTGGAGTAGATGCCATACCATTGGGAGTCCAAAGTCCAGAGTAATCCTCCTCCCTTTGGAACTGGTAGGTGGGTGAGGATCAGTCACAGAGTGTTTGTGTGGCACACTAAGGAGGTCCTTTAGGAAGAGGTCACTTGCTGGCAGTGGTGGGTGTCTTGCCATCTGCACCTCGTGAAACCTTTGCTGGACATCCCGCTTGCATGGAGGGGTGGATCTGCTGCTACAGAGGCAGGGGTTGGGCGGGCACCAATGTTGATATGCCTGGTGTTGATGAGCCAAAGGAAGGGGAACATTCGTTTTGAAAAGCCCTGCTCAGGACTGTGTGAATGCGCTTCAGCACCCCTGTTAGGGAGGCCATGTTGGTATTGTGGGCCACCATCTGTTCTTGCATGTCCCTCTGTAGCTGCTTGATTTCCTGGAGTTTGGTCAAGACCTGGCCCATCATACTTTCGGACTCCTGACAGACCCCCCAAGATGTGGCTGATGGTGTCCAGGCCAGGAGCAGCCCAAGTTGCCTCACCCCACTGGCCCACAGCATACCTTCCTCCCTCGCATCCTAGCCTCACGGGCCTGTGTCCTTGCCACAGGGTGCCCTCTCCAACTGGGTCCTGGAACCTCATTGACTGAAGTGTTGCGCTGCAACTCAGGATCCAGGACTGGGGGGCACGAGATGGTAGACACTGTGCTTGATACACAGGGGTGAATGGCTGCCTGTGATGTTGAGGCAACCAGGCTGGGAGGTGTTGACGGGACCACAATGAGACTCACTGTTGTTGTCTGACCAGGTTGCCCTGATGCGCCAGAATTGTCCTCTTTGCCCAGACATTCAGGACTGTCTTCTTCAATGAGGGCTTCATCCAGGTGGTGAAGTGGCAGTCTCCTCTGTGGCCTCTGTGTGCCCAATACCATCTCGACCTGCTGATGTGAAACGTACGATGTGCAGATCATGAGCACTTAGGAGGATGGGCTGAGAATGACCTCTTGCCACCAGTGCAGGCAAAATTATGCCTTGGCAACATATGGCTTTGACCATTTGGAGGCCTAGTTGAGTGTGATGCAGGCAGTCCCAGGACTTTGTTGTATATATGATTGGTGTCATCATGTACAAAGTGCAGTGTGAATGTGTCTGTTGCCAATGCACATGATGCATCTTAAGGCCTTAGGAATACTTGTTAAACACACTGGGTAAGGTTTCTTTCCTATTCTCAATAGTTTCATCTTGGGTTGGACGGTCAAGATGGAGCCAGATAGACAGACACAACTCAGAGTTGGGCATGATCTGTATCTTGGTCACTCCTAGGTGAGAAACCCTCAATAGAAAGTTACCAAGCAAGGTTCTTTGGACAGGTGACCACTAGTCTGGTGTTTAGAGTTAAAGAAACAGTGCCTCCTGGGAGTTGCAGTCATGTCACTTTCTATACTACAGACACTTGACAAATGTTATCCTTCCAGGTGAGCAAACTGAGAGTTCACTATTAGACTGATTTGGGCAAGTGAGCACTGGGCTTGTGGTTGGAGTTAGAGAAACAGGGCCTACTGGGCTTTGCATTTAGGTGACTCTCTCTACTTCCCATCACCATAACCATTGGATCCTCCCCCATGACTAAACTTCAATTGAGAGTTAACAAACATGGGTATTTGGGCAAGTGAACACTGGGCTTGTGTTTGAAGTTACAAAAACAGAGCCTCCTGGCCTTAGCAGTCATGTCACTCCCTCTACTTGACCCACTTTATAAATGTTATCCCCCCCAGGTGAGTGCACTTCATTTGTGAGTTACCAAACAAGAGTATTTGGAGAAGAGAAGACTGGACTGGTGGTTGGAGAATTAGTAACAGAGCCTCTTGGGAGTTTCAGTCATGTAAGCCCATGAACTACACGCACTATACAAATGTTACCTCTCCAGGTGAGTACACCTTATGTGTGAGTTACCAAACAAGGGTCTTTGGAGAAGAGGACACTGGGCTGGTGAAGGGGTATGAAAACACCCCAGAGATCAGTGACAGCCTCAGGAAGCCTTTGTTTTTTTGGATTGGGGAGTGGGTGTGAAGGGATTTGTGGAAGGCACAGTGGAGTAACAGTAAAATAGCCTGCTGGCCTTAGCAGTCATGTCACTCACTATACTACAAACACTATACAAATGGTATCCAGCAGGTAAGTATACTTCATTTGGGGGTTCACAAACAGGAGCATATTGGCAAATGACCTCTGGGCTTCTGTTTGGAGTTACAGATATAGGACCTACTGGGGACTGCAGGCAGGTCACTCCCCCCACTTCCCAACACTTGACATATAATATACTACCATCTGAGTGAAGAGCATTGGAGAGATGACAAGCACGTGTATTTGGGCACGTGAACCCTGTGCTGGTGTTTGGAGTTAGAGACACAAGGACTGGTGGGAGTTGCAGTCATGTCACTCTCTTTAGTATACACACTATACAAGCGGTATCCTCCCAGTTGAGCACACTTCAAATGAGTGTTACCAAACAATGGTATTTGGACATGAAAACACTGGGCTGGTGTTTGTTTTATAGACATGGGTCCTTCCTGGCCCTAGTAGTCATGTCACTCCCTCTACTTCGCATATTTGACAAAAGGTATCCTCCAGGCTGAGTAAACTTACATTGAAAGTTGCCAAACAGGGGTATTTATACAAGGGAACACTGGTCTGGTGTTTGGAATCAGAGGAACAGTGCCTCATGTGAGTTGCAGTCAGGTATTCCATCTACTTCACACGGTTGACAAAGGTTTTCTCCCCAGGTGATCTGGTGGTCTGACCGCCAAACTTGCAATGGGACCTTAAAGCTCTCAGACCACCTGATTTATATAAGTATTGCTTTGGTCACGTTGACTAAGTTGGGGCACTTATAACAAAATTTAATTTGTAAGAGCATCATTATGCGATGTGTGTCATTAAAAATATGATTAAAATATTAGTCATGATCATATATCCTACTTTATAGTATAGATCTACTGCAAAAGTTGTTTAAGGGCAAAATTCCATACCTGAATTCTAAATAAACAACATATTATCCTTAAAGTCTAATAAGCCAGGGGGTTATTTACAATATTTTGGCGCAGGGCAGCACTGCAAGGTTTCTTGCTGCACTGCCCTACATCAAAAGAAAAGGGCAGGAATATGTTGTATCTATCAAATACAGCACATTCTTGTCCTCTTCTACTGCGCTGGTGCACAACTGGCTACAATGCATTAACACAGGCACCAGACCTGCCAACTAACACAGTGCCACTGTGTGTCACGCGATTACCACTTCCTTTACATTGTCACCCGCAGAGTGGCAGGGGAAGCAGCTGGAAAGTACTGCTCAGAGCAGCTTTATAGTTCTGGTTTGGAGGCTGTAAGCAGCTGATGCACATGAAGGGGTATGAAAACACCCCAGAGATCAGTGACAGCCTCAGGAAGCCTTTGTTTTTTTGGATTGGGGAGTGGGTGTGAGGCGATTTGTGGAAGGCACAGTGCTTCTCAGGTAGCTGTAGGTGTGAAGCCCCATCCGCTCCAAAGCACCGCCCCTCCTCACACTGTGAATTTCTTTTGCAGGTTGGCAGGTATGGGCACACTTGCACCATGATGCAAGGGTGTCTGCGTTGTGGGAATGATTGTTTTTGTGCAGGAAAGGACACCTTCCTGAACAAAAACAATCAATGGAGGTGTTTCCCTCCTTCTATGTGTGCTGGAGAATGCAACACACATAGAAAGAGGAAAAAACAAGATGCCGAGGCGGTGGTTTTAGGCAAATTCCCAGGTTTACAAATCCTTATAATTCTGGGAATGCACCAAAACCCATGGGTGTTATGTAGGAAAACCCAATTCAACGCCCATAGAATGCCTTTTTGATGCAGACTATGGCAATGCAGTGACATGCGCTGTGTTGTCTTACTCCATATCTACAAGACCATGAAAAGCCACACAATGTGGCTTTGTGTGGCCTTGTAGAGCTGGGCCTGCACTGCTGGTGCGTCACAAAAAGTGATGCACCAGTGGCATAAGTTGCTTGTAAATATGTCCCCCAGTTGTAAGCAAGAACACAACCCTGTTATTTTTGCTCAGCCACTCATCATTTACATGGTTCCAGAACCCCTTCTTTAGACAAACCAGAGTACTTTTGTTAATTCGCTCGTGGTTGACCCATTATTCACTCATCCCAAGTATGGATAACTAGGTTCTAACAAGCTTCAGTCAAGGTATTTGTCCCTTTGTGTCTAGTGATCGTACCTCACTAAATGATTGCCTCAGGGGAAGTGGTGATTTACTGTTCCAGTCCCCTAGCTAATAGGCCCATGGAGTAAAGGTTGCTACGTATACTATATTCTTCAGACCAGGGCCTGGTCTCATCAGGGTTTTGGTGGTGTTCCGAGGTAGTGCAAGAACTGATCTCATAAAGCTACTTTCCACTTTCTCAAAGCACCGTGTGTTATTCAAGCCTTAAATATATGCTCCCTATGGAGCAATCCCCAGTCCTCTTCCATGGTAAATTTCTTGGGCCGGAGGTGCTGGCTTATACCTTAAATTTATAAGCCACTTTACTATTGTGGCACCCAAATGCTGTAGTGTCAGCTGACATTTAGTTATTTGGGCTCCCTACTTAAACTTGTTTCTAAATCTAGCTCCTAATTAGTCAAAGCGCTTGACTTGTTCTAGGTGCAGTGCCTCTAACTTTACCCTACTTTTAAGGTTTCTATAAGGATTGAAAGTCATAAATTTGATTTTGGATATGTTGACTTCCAGGCCATATTTATCATACGAGGCTGCAAAATCTGTTCAGTAAATTTTGGGCCCCCATTGGAGTCTTTTATGTCAATAGCGTATTATCTGTGAACAGTAAAGGTGGCACTAAGTGGTCTGCAAATTCGGGGGCGCGGCCATTACAGTCTAACAGTTGCTGCATAAACCCATTTATATAGAGGGTAATCAAGGTCGGGGCTAATACACATCGTTGCCGGGCTCCTATTTTTACTCTAATGGACTCTGTTAATTTGTCACTTTTCCCCCCATCTCACCTGGGATTAATTTTTATTATGGAGCACCTTTATGATTTGCAATAAATTAGCCGGCATCCTAATCTCTTCCGATATTAACCAATTTTTTTCCCTTGGGGTGAGATCAAGGCAGTGTGTAAGTCTACGAACACAACATATATATGTACCTTCTTTAAGACCACGTATTTGCAAAGTATTAATAAAAAGCAAAATATATGGTCCACTGTGCTCTGGCTTGCTCTGAAGTCCTCCTGCAATAGTGATCAGATCTACTCCTCATCCATCCATGTTTGAACCCTGACTAAAACTGCCTGCTGAATAACGTCTGAGAAATATCAATCAGGCTGATGGGCCTGTAGTTCGCTGGGTTCCCCTTGTCCCCCTCCTTATAAATTGGCACCACTTCTATGCCCCTCCAAGTGCCAGGTAGGTCTGCCCCTTAGCTATCACACTGAAAATGTAATTTAATATGAAGCCCCATACAACAGATTTTGCGGCAAAATAATCTCCCTGGATTTTATCAAGCCCTTAAATTTTGCCATTTTTAGACTGACAATGACCTCGAGCGTTTCATCTAATATAAAAATATTCGTGAGGGCCATTAATCAATTGGTTATTGCCCCTATTGCCACCACCTTTTCACCCTGATTAGAATATAGGGTACTACAATGGTTAAGCCAAGTGTGTGACTGAATGTAGAAGTCTTCTTTGGCCTGGTGAATTGTTGCTTTTACTAACAGGTGCCAATATTGCTTACTATCTCAAATCATAGCTGCCTTGGCCAACTCACTCCACAACTTTCCTTCCCATCATTTTTTTGCCTCCGATCGGACAGATTTGTATTTTTCCTTGCCTACATGGCTGTAAATCTGGGATGAGTTGTCTTTGTTGTTTTCAATCGCCGGCCATTTTACCCTTCTGCTCTTGCTAATAGTTATATTTGGTGAGTCCCTTTGCTGCACTGTAGATCCACAAGAGAGGATCGGTGTTTGTGCTATATCCATAGTCAGGGCATTGTGGTCGCTGTCTAGTCGTTCAATAACTGCCACATCTAGAAGTTAAGGCCATAAAGATATATCTAGAAGTATGTAGTGTGTTCTGGACCTAGTGGGGGCACTTTAAAATGTACAACTAGCACCTTTATCTGATAAGGTGCGACCATTACATGCTCATAGTGTGTATTTTAGTGTTATAAGTGCAACCTGCATTACTAACTTTGTATTTTTACCACCCGTGTACTGTTCAAACTTGGAGTAGCCCTCTCTGCATCCTCTTTCTCTTTTAAGTTAGACATCAAATGAAGAGGTTCAAATGTATTTAGGTCACCTGCCACAATTAATTGGCTTGCAATATTATCTTGTTTCAAATAATCATCCAGGGCAATTAAGGTCGACAAATCCTTATTCTGTGATGGGAACATGTTCTATGTATTAACTAACAAAATACCGGGGGTTTAATTAGATTCAGTAAGTCTCAAGTCTAAAACATCAGCAGATTTAATATTTAGCTTTTTAATGGTGCATTCCATTGAAGTTTTGATGCATTTAATGAGGCCCCCTGAAGGGCACCCACCAGGACAGGAGAGGGCCTCAATACTGAAATTCATAAAGCCCACTCTGTGAACTGGCTGAGTTGACGGCATCTATGAGGTTTCCCCACTCTACACTGAACATTTTATATCTTAATCCTGCCACATTCCAAGATAGCATCTTCAGCTTTAGGAGTTCTCTGTAGCACTATGGACTTGTTTCACTTGGGACTGCCTCCCCTCAGTTCTGAACTATATTAAATTCATTTTTGGCTTTGAACATTCGAAAAAGGGAGAGCTGGAAATAACTTCCCATGTATTATGCCTCATATCTAGGGGTGACAATGCCTCATCCCATCAGGCCTACCCATTCAAGGTAGCCTTGGCAGTGGTTATTCTGTTTTAATTCCCTTGCTCTATTTGCAGCTGTTGCTCAGAATTCGCCCTGTATCCAGTACCTTATGTACATCTCCTTATTGGTGGATTGAATTTAAACTGGATTTTCAATCCATTGTGAGGGGAGGTTCATTGATCCAAATTCACCAAGCAAATCCCGAACTCTTCTTTAGCTAATTCAGGAAAAATGTAGTCACGTTCGTCATTATAATATGTACGTCTTGTAGCCAAGATATCTGATCTAATTACAGAATGACAACCTCTGATATGCCTAATCCAATGTATGTCTACATTTATCAATGTATTTCTCTTCTCTCGTGCTCTACTTGGATTTTTGGGAATATTTACCACATATGGGGGTCATTCTGACCTCGGCGGTAAAAGGCTCTTACCGCCGGTCAGAAGACCGCCATTCTACCGCCACGGCCGCGGTAAACCGCCACGGTCATTCTGACCCACAACTGCCAAGCCGCCAAAAACCCGACATCCACGGAAGGCCGCCTCATCAGCGGGCAGAGATAAACTGGAGATGACCAAACCTCCACCGCCACGCCAACACAAACACGCCCATGCAATTACGACCCACGAATCCACGCGGCGGTCACTCACCCGCGGTATTCCATTGGCGGTACACCCCGCCGCGGTCAAAATACACACCCAGCTCCAAAACACAGCCACATTGGACAATTTGAAATACACACACCTGATACACATACAAACAACACTCCCACACATCCAAGCAACTATAAAACACACACCCACATCACCCACAAACCCCCACTACTAGAAAATCGGAGAGAAGGCGATAGAGAGAGAGAGAGAGAGAGCACAGCAATCGAAAACCCCAACACACACAGGAACCCAACATCATCAACCACACCACATCTACGCACACATCACCACACACCACCACTCACATCACCACAAACACCACCCCACACCTCATCCACACCACCCCATGGCACCCCAAAGACACCCCAGGTTTTCGGACCAAGAACTCAGGGTCATGGTGGAGGAAATAATAAGGGTAGAGCCCCAGCTCTTCGGCACACAGGTGCAACACACCATCATAGCCAGGAAGGCGGAGCTATGTCAAAGGATCGTCGACAGGGTCAACGCTGTGGGACAGCATCCCAGAAACCGGGAAGACATCCGAAAGCGCTGGAACGACCTACGGGGGAAGGTACGGTCGATGGTCTCAAGACACAACATCGCTGTGCAGAAGACTGGTGGCGGACCACCACCCACTCCACCCGAATTCACAGCATGGGAGCAAGAGGTCGTGAACATCCTGCATCCTGCGGGCCTCGCTGGAGTAGGCGGAGGAATGGACTCTGGTAAGTCTAATCTCAACTACTCCCCCCCCCAACCACCAGCATGCCAACCCACACCCCCACCCTCACCCCCAACCCCCCAGCACACATCCTCCCTGCCAATGTCTCACCAGCACAACCCACCCTACCCAAAACCAAACCCTGAATGCCAACCCAAACCATGGACACCCATCACCTATGCATGACCACTGCACATACCCAACCCCCCCCCCACAAACCACCCTCACAACTCCTCCCACAAGGGAATGCCAGAACTGGGGGACAAGGGCACCCACAAATCACACGCCATGGAACACACAGAAGCAATAACCATACTCTTTCACCCCTGCAGGGCCCGAACGCCAACACACCGGCCAGGAGGGTCCAGATATGTCCATCCCACCCCCAGAACAGGCCCCCAGTAAGGACAGCAGCTCTGTCGACCTAGAACCTGATGACCAGCCCGGACCATCGGGGACCTCTGGACAGTCGGTTCCCCACACACAGACACAGGCCACAGCAGACCAAACCCCCTCTGGGAATATCAGCACAGCTCCCACCCAGCGGGCCCATGCCTCTGTCTCCAGGACAGGTCAATCAGCGGTGTGTCCGCCACTACAGGGCACCCAGGCTGACCCAACACCCCAACAACAACAGGGACCTGGGGGCAGTGGTAGTGGGCACACCGTCCAGGGGACAGAGGCCCGGGGAAACAGGGCAACTGGGAGGGCTGCAGTGCGACAGGGGGGGGAGGACAGGCCCAGCGAACCGACTCTTCAAGAGGCCCTCACCACCATCATGGGAGCATACCACCACTCCCAGGAGACGATGGCGACGGTACTGGCCAGGTTCCAGGAGATCCAGGCACAGCAGGAGGAACAGTACTTGGGGTACAGAGAGGAGCTCAGGAACATCGTCCTGGCCCTGAACCAAATAGTCAACACATTGCGGGACCATGTGGCCCCCAAAGGGCCCCTGTCACCAGCCTGGACCAGGAACAGCCTACCACCTCCGCCGGCGCTAGTGGACAGGAGGCCCCCACACAACGACAGGCCACCAGAACCCCACCTCCTGCTGAAGATCAACCACCCCGCAAGAGGAACCTGAGATCACAAAGGAAGACAGAGTAGGATGCCAAGACCCCCACCAGCATAAAATACCCCCTGATGTCATTCCACTGTCCCACATTGTCACCCTGTCCAACCTTGAACTGCCCCTGCTCCATCCTTCCACAGGCATATGGACAATGCACCTGTGCGACTGAGAACTGGACTCTGCCATGGACATTACTCCACCCCCACCCATCACCGTTTTACTATCATGGACCTATATGTAGCACTTTAAATAAATCACTAATTGCACTTAAAACACTCAGGAGTCTGCTTGTATTCTTAACAAATGTATTACACATAACGGTTCAAAAATGTTCAGTTACATTGTGATGACAACATACCAATGTCAATGTGCTTTACTCCATGGGCGAACAAAGCAGTGGGTCATACAGCTCTGAAAAGGGAAGGGAAAGTCACAATTCAGTTGAAAGGAACTGGGGGGAAACACAGAAAGTAGAGATGCAGGAGGCCTGAAGTAAATGTAAAATGGCGTGGGGGATTCTTACCTGTGTGCTACTGAAAATACTGTTGTATGACTGTGTCCCTGTTGTCTGTGTCGTCCCCGTCGTCTTCCTCCTCTTCACTCTCCACAGGCTCCACAGCTGCTACAACACCACCATCTGGACCATCCTCCTGCAGGAAAGGCACCTGGCGTCGCAATGCAAGATTGTGAAGCATACAGCAGGCCACGATGATCTGGCACACCTTCTTTGGTGAGTACATTAGGGATCCCCCTGTCATATGCAGGCACCTAAACCTGGCCTTCAGGAGGCCGAAGGTCCTTTCTATGATCCTCCTAGATCGCCCATGGGCCTCATTGTACCGTTCCTCTGCCCTGGTCCGGGGATTCCTCACTGGGGTCAGTAGCCACGGCAGGTTGGGGTAACCAGAGTCACCTATTAGCCACACACGTTGTCTCTGTAGCTGTTCCATCACATAGGGGATGCTGCTATTTCGCATACCATACGCGTCATGCACTGACCCAGGGAACTTGGCATTTACATGGGAGATGTACTGGTCAGCCAAACAGACCACCTGCACATTCATAGAATGGTAACTTTTCCTGTTTCTGTACACCTGCTCATCGTCTTTTGGGGGTACTAAGGCCACATGGGTCCCATCAATGGCACCAATGATGTTGGGGATATGTCCAAGGGCATAGAAGTCACCCTTCACAGTGGCCAAATCACCCTCCTGAGGGAAAACAATGTAGCTTCGCATGAATTTCGTCAGGGCAGACAACACTCTGGACAAAATCTTAGAAAACATAGGCTGAGACATCCCTGATGACATGGCCACTGTAGTCTGAAAAGACCCACTTGCCAAAAAATGGAGGACTGACAGAACCTGCACCAGAGGGGGAATTCCTGTGGGTTGGCGGATGGGGGACATCAGTGCTGGCTCCACCTGGGCACACAGTTCATGTATAGTGGCTCGGTCAAGTCGGTATCGAAGTATTATATGACGTTCCTCCATTGTCGACAGGTCCACCAGCGGTCGGTACACGGGAGGATTCATCCTTCTCCTCGCAAGTCCCAGCGGACGGTGCCTAGGAAGGAGAACATGGAGTACAGAGTCAAGCAACCCACAGGTACGTAACTACAGCTTGCACAGTACACGAATCGCTATGCATTGAATGGCTTGTATGAGTGGCAATGCAAGGCCTAGGCCTGTGTGACGCAGTAGAAATTAAGCCATGTGGGCCCTTGAAATGGCGGCTGCCTGACCTGAGAAGTGTGACAGTGGGATGTGAGGTCAATGCGCTGGCGTGACACACCGTGGCGGTAGGCGGTCGAAGACCGCGGGGCAAAGCCGCATTGGTTAACATTGAACCCTATGGGTTTCAGGAGCCAATGACGAGGTGCGCCGGCGGTCGCGGTACGCACCGCGGCGGTACGCACCGCCGCGGGCGTGACCGCCATTTTCTATCTGATTAATCACTCGAGACCTGATCATCCACAGGAGAGGACCTATACTGCAAGTGCTGCTGTGAAATCGGTCTGGAAGAGACAATGGCTGCTGCGACTGGGGAAAGGGCCCCTGCCTTCACTACAGAAGAGTTGGAGAAACTTGTGGATGGGGTCCTGCCCCAGTATGCGCTACTCTACGGTCCTCCAGACCAACAGGTAAGTACACTGTGTGCACGTTGAATGGGCTATGCCTGTGTTGAGTGGGGTGGATATTAGATGGTGGGGTGGGGAGACAATGACGAGTGCAAGGCACAACAGATGAGAGCATGTACCAAATGGCAAGGTTGGGGAGGGGGGGCCAATCACATCTATCATGCGGAAAATTGATGATATTTCCTATTCCACCCTGTACATGTCAAATAGGTCAGCGCCCATCAGAAAGTCGACATTTGGCGTGCCATCGCCAAGGAAGTCCGGAACCTGGGGGTCCACAACAGACGGGGCACCCACTGCCGCAAGAGGTGGGAGGACATCCGCCGCGGGACCAGGAAGACCGCCGAGTCACTGCTGGGGATGGCCTCCCAACCTAGGAGGGGTGCCAGTCGTACCCTGACCCCCCTGATGTCCCGGATCCTGGCGGTGGCCTACCCCGATTTGGATGGGCGCGTGAGGACATCACAGCAGACACAAGGGGGTGAGTACCAGCACATTCAGCTATCTTGACGCGCAGTGGAGGTGCCTGGGTGGGGGAGGAGGGCTGTGGGTGACATTAGGCCAGGGCGCTTTCTGTAGTGTAGTCCTCTCCTTTAGCCATGTCCGTGTGCCCCCGCCCCCCACCTCTGTAGGGTGACAAGTACAGCTATCCATGGTCCTGCATCACCCATGTGCGCGTTTGTTGTCCATAGACCTGTTGGCCTAGTCACAAGTACTGAGTAGTGTACCCCGATTGCGCGGCTTAGTGCATGAGGCTCCTGTGTCTGTCCTCTCCGCCAACAGTGTTGACAATGCATGCACTCAACCTGTTTTTATTTCTCCCCCCACCCTTTTTCTTTATCTTCTTGTGCATGTGTGCATTAGCATCGTCAGGCGGAGGAGAATTGGCACCGGAGCACGAGGGAGCTGCAACTCACAAGGCCCCGGTGGGCCATGGCACAGACACCGAGGCCACCAGTGATACGGAGGGCGAGGGGAGCTTCACAACGGGGACCCGTGGTGACACCAGCGACACCAACACGTCCTCGGATGGGAGCTCCCTAGCGGTGGCGGCAACATCCGTGCCCCCCGCCTCTACAGGTACAGCCGCCACCCAGTGCACCAGCTCCGCCCTCCCAGCAGCCCCTCAGCCTTCGCTCCGTGCCCGCTCGCCCAAGAAGGCGGGCATCTCCTTCGCCCCAGGCACCTCAGGCCCTGCCCCTGTTACCCCTGCTGCCCTCAGTGAGGAGGTCATTGACCTCCTACAGACCATCATTGTTGGGCAGTCTACCCTTTTGAATGCCATCCAGGGGGTAGAGAGGGAGGTGCATCGTAGCAATGCATACCTGGAGGGCATTCATTCGGGTCAGGCTGCCCATCAACGATCGTTCAATGCTCTGGCCTCAGCACTGACGGCAGCCATTGTCCCTGTTTCCAGCCTCCCTCTTCTAACTGCCTCCACCCTGTCTCTGTCTCCTGTTCCTCAGCCTATCCCATCCACACCATCTGACCAGCCTGCACACACCTCAACACCCAAGGGCAGCTCATCCAGACATAAGCACCACAGATCACACAAACATTCACCCAAGCAACACCCAGATGCAGACATGCCAACAGCCACTACCACCTCTGTGTCCCCCACCTCCTCGTCTCCCTCCTCCCTCCCTGTGACGTCTCTACTCACACCTGCATGCACACCACCAACAGCCAGTACTTCCATCACCAGCACACCCTCCAGTACAGTCCGCACACGTGCAGTCACCACCCCACTGCCATTTACACGTCCCCTGTGTACTCTCCCACTGTGTCTGTCACCCCCTCTTCCAAGACACACAAACGCAGGCAGCCACCCACCCAACAGCCAACCACCTCACGACAGCCTCCAGCCCATGCACCTTCACCCAAGGACAGCACACCTGACTCTCCTACAACCACCTCCTCTTCCTCCACTCCCATAACCACTACACCTACCCTTTACCTTGGTCCTAAAAAACTTTACCTCTCCACTCTTGACCTCTTTCCCTCACCTGACCCACCCCCTCCATCTGCTAAGAGTCCCAAGAGCGCCTCAGCCACCACCAGCCCGGCTTCAAGGGTCACCGTGGTGCATGGATTTTGGAGTCCCCCCTTTGCCAGCAGTGATACATCGGTCAGCAGCAAGGGGACAGCCAGCCCCCCCCCTGGAAAGAGGACCCGTAAAGTAAGGGGCCGCCGCGATAAGACTGACACAGCTGCCCCCAAGGACCAAAGTTCTGCCACTTCACCTGCCACAACATCCAGGGGAGGCAAGGCCCAGAGAGCCACATCGAAGGAGGGCAAGGGCAGCAGGGCGGAGAAGTCAGCCAGCAGGAGCGCGGACCAGGAGGGCCCCACAAGCCCTATCCCGGGTGTGAGGGAGGACACCCAAGGGCCCAGGACACCGTCACCGAAGGGTCCAGCAACTGCACGGTCGGAGGGCGACTGAGCAGGGAGTCCTGGCCAGGTCTGACTCCCTTGACTTACAGAACAAGCACCGCTGAAGAGGGCCCCGCCATGCAGAAAGGCACCGCTGAACAGGGCCCCGCCGTCCAGAAAGGCACCGCTGAACAGGGCCCCGCCGTGCAGAAAGGCACCGCTGAACAGGGCCCCGCCGTCCAGGAAGGCACCGCTGAAGAGAGCCCCGCCGTCCAGGAAGGCACCGCTGAAGAGGGCCCCGCCGTCCAGAAAGGCACCGCTGAAGAGGGCCCCGCCGTGCAGAAAGGCACCGCTGAACAGGGCCCCGCCGTCCAGAAAGGCACCGCTGAACAGGGCCCCGCCGTCCAGAAAGGCACTGCTGAAGAGGGCCCCGCCGTGCAGAAAGGCACCGCTGAACAGGGCCCCGCCGTCCAGAAAGGCACCGCTGAACAGGGCCCCGCCGTGCAGAAAGGCACCGCTGAACAGGGCCCACCGTCCAGAAAGGCACCGCTGAAGAGGGCCCCGCCATCCAGGAAGGCACCGCTGAAGAGGGCCCCGCCGTCCAGAAAGGCACCGCTGAACAGGGCCCCGCCGTGCAGAAAGGCACCGCTGAAGAGGGCCCCGCCGTGCAGAAAGGCACCGCTGAAGAGGGCCCGCCGTCCAGAAAGGCACCGCTGAAGAGGGCCCCGCCGTGCAGAAAGGCACCGCTGAACAGGGCCCCGCCAATCCAGGCACCGCTCCGCTGGGCCCCGCCGTCTCAAGCACCGCTCCGCTGGGCGCTTCGTCTCAAGCACCGCTCCGCTGGGCCCCGCCGTCTCAAGCACCGCTCCGCTGGGCCCCGCCGTCTCAAGCACCGCCCCGCTGGGCCCTTCATCTCAAGCACCACTCCGCTGGGCCCCGCCGTCTCAAGCACCGCCCCGCTGGGCCCTTCATCTCAAGCACCGCTCCGCTGGGCCCCGCCGTCTCAAGCACCGCTCCGCTGGGCCCTTCATCTCAAGCACCGCTCCGCTGGGCCCCGCCGTCTCAAGCACCGCTCCGCTGGGCCCCGCCGTCTCAAGCACCGCCCCGCTGGGCCCCGCCGTCTCAAGCACCGCCCCGCTGGGCCCTTCATCTCAAGCACCGCTCCGCTGGGCCCCGCCGTCTCAAGCACCGCTCCGCTGGGCCCCGCCGTCTCAAGCACCGCCCCGCTGGGCCCTTCATCTCAAGCACCGCTCCGCTGGGCCCCGCCGTCTCAAGCACCGCTCCGCTGGGCCCTTCGTCTCAAGCACCGCTCCGCTGGGCCCCGCCGTCTCAAGCACCGCCCCGCTGGGCCCTTCATCTCAAGCACCGCTCCGCTGGGCCCCGCTGTCTCAAGCACCGCTCCGCTGGGCCCCGCCATCTCAAGCACCGCCCGCTGGGCCCTTCATCTCAAGCACAGCTCCGCTGGGCCCCGCCGTCTCAAGCACCACCCCGCTGGGCCCTTCATCTCAAGCACCGCTCCGCTGGGCCCCGCCATCTCAAGCACCGCTCCGCTGGGCCCCGCCATCTCAAGCACCGCTCCGCTGGGCCCCGCCGTCTCAAGCACCGCCCCGGTGGGCCCTTCATCTCAAGCACCGCTCCGCTGGGCCCCGCCGTCTCAAGCACCGCTCCGCTGGTCCCCGCCGTCTCAAGCACCGCCCCGCTGGGCCCTGCCGTCTCAAGCACCGCTCCGCTGGGCCCTTCATCTCAAGCACCGCTCCGCTGGGCCCTTCATCTCAAAGCACCGCTCCCCTGGGCCCCGCCGTCTCAAGCACCGCCCCGCTGGGCCCTTCATCTCAAGCACCGCTCCGCTGGGCCCCGCCGTCTCAAGCACCGCTCCGCTGGGCCCCGCCGTCTCAAGCACCGCCCCGCTGGGCCCTTCATCTCAAGCACCGCTCCGCTGGGCCCCGCCGTCTCAAGCACCGCTCCGCTGGGCCCTTCATCTCAAGCACCGCTCCGCTGGGCCCTTCATCTCAAGCACCGCTCCGCTGGGCCCCGCCGTCTCAAGCACCACCCCGCTGGGCCCTTCATCTCAAGCACCGCTCCGCTGTGCCCCGCCGTCTCAAGCACCGCTCCGCTGGGCCCTGCCGTCTCAAGCACCGCCCCGCTGGGCCCCGCCGTCTCAAGCACCGCTCCGCTGGGCCCCGCCGTCTCAGGCACCGCTGGCCCAATGACAGTGCCGGTTCTGTGTCGAGCTACTGTTCACGCTGCACTCGGGCCACCCTGCCTCCTCCATTGCCTGTGGAGACTGTTATCCACTTGATAGACTGTGGCTTTGCACTCCCCAGGATATGACAGTGGGCACCCCACCCACTGTAGAGACTTGAGAGACTGTGGCTTTGCACTCCCCAGGATTGAACAGTGGGCATGGTGGCCCATTCGTGGATCTGGCGTCGTGGACTCATGTGGCTGTGGTGCCCCCCCTTCCCTTCCCCCTGAGGTGCCTGTAGTTTTATCATCTGATGCCCCTGCAGTGTTCGCTCCAACGGACTCAGGTCTCCTGTGTGGGCTTTGCCCATGTGTTAATACACTTTGGCCCACAGACAGTTGATATTTCATTGACTGTGCTGGACTTATTGCCTCTATTTATCGGTTACGCAATGTTTAAACTTGTTTTTTTTTTTTTCATTTTACAATTTTACCATGACTTCAATGAACCTATTTTATACATAAATTTTTAGTTTCTCACTTTAATTATATCTTTTCATTATTCCGGGGGGTTTGGGTGGTGTCACTTTGACTTGGTGCTCTGCATTGGTGTGTAGATAGTTGGGGGGTGGGTGTATTGCGTATGTGTGTGCCCGTAACCCTTCCTCCTCCCCCCTCCCCTGTGTCGTAGGTGCGGTACTCACCGTTGTCGTCTGCGCCGGAGTTCGTACTCGTGGTAGATGAGCAGGTAGACGAGAGCAGGTAGGATGTTCAATTCGGGCTCCATGCTGTCCTCCGTCCTCGTGGAGTGTATAGAGGTGAGCGTTTTCCCGTTCGTAGTCTGTTTCCGCCGTGTTTTTATCGGCGGTGCTCCCGCCCCGGAAAAGGTGGCGGATTGGTGAGTTGTGATAAGGTGGGCGGTACATTGTCTGCCGCCTGCCTGTTGGCGGTGACCGCCGCGCTGTTTGTCTGTCCCGCCGTGGCGGTCGGAGTGTTAAAGTGGCGGGCTCTGTTGGCGGTTCCCGCCAGGGTCAGAATTCCATTTTTTGGACCGCCAGCCTGTTGGCGGGTTGGCCGCCGCTTTATCACCGACCGCCAGGGTCAGAATGACCCCAATTGTTTGTTGCCCATACCCCAGTTTGTCCTCTTAAATTCTATTGCGGTACATTCTTTTCTGTTGTCAATATCATCCCACCTATTACCATTTCTAGCAAGGGTATGCTTTTGCTTCTGTTCCTCTCTCGCAATAAGTGTGCCTGACATTTGCAGTTCCCTCACACAGCTATTCATTGGATCAGTAGGTATGGAAAGGTTGGACATCTGACCTATGGAAATCGCCTGCATAGGCACATTTGACTGATAATTTGCAGAACTGGCATATTTATTCCACAGTCCTAAATGTGTATTACCAGTGAGCAATGGCAACTGTTCCTGACATTTGTTTGACTTTGTCTCTAGACGTACTGATTGTGAATGTGTATTTCTGCTTTGTTTCTTATCGGATTCATCAGGCCCAATCACTGCAAGACCATCCGGACACCCATTCATCACTTTCCATTAGCTGGAAATTGCAGTGCACCCCCTTTTCCTACCAATAAGTCCATTTGTACCCTCCTTTGTGTAAGTTTTTTATTTATTTGTCCAATAGTAACTATTAGCTGTCTTATCTCTTTCTGGCAGTGCATACATTACTAAAATGTGTCAAGGACATTTGTTCAATCTGAGTCTCCTGTTTAGCAGAGCCATTCTCTGTGCCATTCTCCTTTTCCAATGTTAAAAGAGTGCTGAATTGATTCATCCACAAGGCCTCTAGGAGATAGTGGTAGGTTGCGCTGGCACAGGCTTAAGCAAATCACAGGTGAATTGTAATGTATGTGAGGTAAGTAGGGAGTCTGCGTACTCCAGCTGAGGTTAGTAGGAGTGTGTGTACTCCATGGTATAAGAGTAGGGAAGTTGTCGAACTTCATATGTGTGTGGCGCTTTGTGCTAAGAAATTATCCATGTGGTTGTTGGTGATGTACGGACCCTGCGTGGTCTAAGACTCCGGAGTAAATTGACAAGTGTAGGAGACACTTGGTTATGTGTCATAATCTGTCTGGTTTAGTAGATTGATCGGGCACGGTCAACAAATCGGTGTGTGTGAGAATTGAGTAAAAGAAAAATTTGACTGAGATTTGGCGAGTTCTATGTGCACCAGGACAGACCCATTGATCAGTTGAGAGTAAAACTTTGCAGGTCGAATTTTGCTTCCGAATGTGGGAGACTGAGAAAGAGGAATAGCTTTATGAGCCAAGAGAGCCATTAGTGAAAATCCATTTGGTCTCTGAAGCGATTGTATCCCCTCCTGTAGTAAACTAGCAGGTTTGTTTTAGTTATTGGTTTTTGGTTAAGTGCTCGCAATAATTTGCATTAGTTGTGTGAATCGAGTTGAGGAGGACGAGCTACAAGACTTTGTCAGTCGCTGTGTGTGAGTGTGACGTCAGAGTGTGCCGCGCTGGGGTAGGTCAGTTAGTGAGAAGAGCCGTGAGCGGATTGGCAGTGGTCCGTAAGAGGCAATTGGTTGAGAAAGCGGTGAAGGAAATCCTGGGAGTAAAAGTTATTTCATTATTGAATCAAAGGTAAACAAAGCAAGCAAAATTAAGTTTTTCAAGGCATTTAAGAGTGTGATGAAGGGTGATACTTACATTAAAGCGTCAGTGGGGGAGCCGACCCCACCGGAAAATACTCCGGCTTACATTGTGATGGAGGAGCGAGGTGAAGCACCGTGTTTGTGGTTGAAGCAATGGTGTAAGTTAACTAAAAACAAAGGGTCTTCAGCGTTTACAGAGCATGGAACGTTTAATTTGAGAATTTTGGATCAATGACTAATGTCATTGTACAACATGAAGCCATTACTGAGACCAGCACAGTTTGAAGCTTTAGCGGTTTGGGGGCTAGTGGCCAGACAACAACAAGGGATGAAGTTCAAAAGGGGGATGAAGCGAGTAGAGAAATCATTAGCTGAAGCTAGATGGGATTGGCAACAAAAGAAATGGAGAGCAGTGACATTACAGGATGTCAAATTGTTTCCTGCAATTACAGAGAGAGATGAGGCAGAGAAGGAAGATAGTGCTAAAGAGGATGACAGTGCAGGAAGAAAGAAAAAGAGAAAGTCTTATATGGATGATGGCGATTCTGATGTTGAGGATCTCATTACACAGCTGTTAAGAGATCGACCTCCACCATTAATGACCTATTCAGGGGGTTCAGGCACTAGTGCCACTGCCAATACAGCTGCTCCGGCACAAGCCCTGGGAGCCGATGGAGCTGTACAGGCAGAAGGCAGACAAATACCAGGGGTAGTACAGAGTACACCTAATGCAGGAACTACTACTGTAGTTCAAGCGCAGATACATCCACCTTTGGTGCAGAGAATTTATCCAGATGTGCCAGTTCTTAAGATAGTTTAAGCATAATAGTACCAAGGGAGCAAGTGCTTCCGAAGCCAATGCTGGTTCAGACAGACCCGACACCAATGTTATTGCCTTCAGCACAAGCGCAGGGTTTGCCGAAGTTTACACCACTGACAGGAACGCAGTCAGATATTACACCAGTCATGAATCAGGTAATGGGGGTAACATTTCCGCAAGGTGCAAGTGTTAGGGCAGTTCCAGATGCAATATTGCTACCAATTATTGTTGGTCCAGCGGTACCCTTATTTGCGCAGAAGAAATCAGACGTAGGGGAACAGAATGAATTATCACAGAGTCTCATGAGGAGGGGAGTGAGTGATCCTGTGCAGATGATGTTGTCTGCAGAACAGACTTTCAATGGATCTAGACCTTTAATGGATCTTAGTCCACTTGTAGCACCGCCAGATGCAGTGAATTGCCTGAATGTGAGTTTGAAACGTTTGACCCCACAAACGTCAAGTGCAGTGGTGCAACAGCTACCAGTGCCAAATGCGGGTAATATTTCATTACAGGGATTATCAGCTCAGCAGCTGAGTGAGTGGTTAAATAGTTTAAATACTCCTCAAAATGCATCTAAGGGTGAGGATCAGATAAATCGTGTGAGATTTAATATAGAAGCAACCAAATTAGTTGAGGGAACAATGGGTGTGAACAGACTGGAATCTTACACCGAAGAAGAGCTGAGGTACTTATGCCCAAAGATTACAAGAGAAGTGAGTAAAATACATCAGAAATTGGCAGAGCTAGCAGAGAAGCATGATATTGAGAATGAGAAAACAAAGCATTTAAAACTCATTTACGGATATATTTTGAGGCAAAGGATTTTGAACACATGAGATCAGCAGGAATGAAGGCACACTTGAGAAAATTGCTGCAGAGTGCACAGATTTGGGGAGCATTAGAGAAGTGGGAAAGTAGATCAATCAATCACAGTACTTGTAAAGCATACTACATACCCAGAGGCCTTGAGGCCTTGAGGCCCAGCGCCTTGAGGGTCTCAAGGTGCTGGGGGGGTGCTGCTCCTGCTCGAAGAGCCAGGTCTTGAGGTGTCTTCTGAAGGTGAGCAGCCCTTGGGTTTTTCTTAGGTTGATCGGGAGAGAGTTCCAGGTCTTTGCGGCGAGGTAGGAGAAGGATCTGCTGCCAGAGGATGTTCGTTGGATGCGGGGGATGACGGCGAGGGCGAGGTTGGAGGGGCAGAGTTGTCGGGTGGGGGTGTAGAAGCTGAGTCTGCTGTTCAGGTAGGCTGGCCCGGTGTTGTGGAGTGCCTTGTGTGTGTGGATGAGGAGCTTGAAAGTGTTCCTCTTGTCGATGGGGAGCCAGTGAAGGTTTCTCAGGTGGGGGTGATGTGGTTGCGGCGGGGTACGTTGAGGATTAGTCGAGCGGAGGTGTTCTGGATGAGTTGGAGGCATTGCAGGTGCTTGGACGGGATGCCTGCGTAGAGTACGTTGCCGTAGTCAAGCCTGCTGCTGATGAGGGCCTGTGTCACTGTTTTTCTTGGTTCAGTTGGGATCCACTTGTAGACTCAGCGGAGCATGCAGAGGGTGTTGTAGCAGGAGGAGGAGATGGCGTTGACCTGTTTTGACATGGAGAGGGATGAGTCGAGGATGAAGCCAAGGTTGCGTGCATGGTCGTCTGGAGTTGGTGGGGCACCCAGCGAGGTTGGCCACCATGAGTCGTCCCAGACGGAGGGGGTGGGCCCTAAGATGAGGACCTCCGTCTTGTCTGAGTTCAGTTTCAGACGGCTGCCTCTCATCCAGTCGGCGATGGCCTTCATACCCTCGTGAAGGTTGGTTTTGGCGGTATGCGGGTCCTTGGTGAGGGAGAGGATGAGCTGGGTGTCGTCGGTGTAAGAGATGATGTTGAGGTTGTGTTGGCGGGCCACTTGTTCGAGGGGGGCCATGTAGATATTGAACAGCGTCGGGCTGAGGGATAAACCCTGGGGTACGCTGCAGATGATGTTGGTGGCTTTGGATTGGTATGGAGGGAGGCGGACTCTCTGGGTTCTGCCGGAGAGGAAGGATGTAGTCCAATCAAGGGCTTTCCCTTGGATCCCAGCTTCGTGGAGGCCGATTTTCAGAGTGTGGTGGCAGACTGTGTCGAAGGCGGCTGACAGGTCTAGGTGGATGAGGGCTGATGTTTCGTCATTGTCGAGTTGGCTTCTGATGGCATCTGTGGCGGCGAGAAGGGCGGTCTCGGTGCTGTGGTTCCATCTGAATCCGGACTGGGAGGGGTCGAGGATGTTGTTGTCTTCGAGGTAGCGGGTCAGTTGTGTGTTGACGATTTTTGCGATGACCTTTGCCGGGAAAGGAAGCAGGGAGATGGGCCTGAAATTCTTGAGGTCCTTGGGGTCCGCCTTAGGTTTTTTGAGAAGGGCGTTGATTTCGGCGTACTTCCAGCTTTCCGGGAATTTCGCTGTTTCGAAGGAGATGTTGATGACCTTCTGTAGTTGGGGTGCGATGGCAGTGTCTTCTTTTGTTGTATATGTGGTGTGGGCATGGGTCTGATTGTAATCCTGAGTGTATGGAGTTCATGGTCTTGCATGTCTCGTCGTTGTTGACGGTGGTCTATGTGGTCGGGCGGTTGGTGCCGGTGGGGTTCGTGGCTGAGGAGATTGCGTGGTTGGGGCGGTCGGGGTGTTGAAGCTGTTGTGGATGTTGGTGATCTTCCAGTGAAAAGCCAGGGCGTTGCACAGTTCTTGGGATGGTGGGATGTCATTGGTGATGGCGCTGGGGTTGGAGAGTTCCTTCACGATGTTGAAGAGCTCTTTGCTGTTGTGCGCGTTGTTCTCCAGGCGGGTTTTGAAGGAGGACTTCTTGGCTAGCCTGAGGAGTTGGTGATGTCTGCGTGTGGCGTTCTTGAGTGCTGTATGGCTGTCGGGTGTGCGTTCGTGGAGCCATTCCTTCTTCAGTTTTCGGCAATTGCGCTAGGCTTGGAGGTCGTTGGTGATCCAGGTGGCTTTTTTGCTGGTTTGGTCGTTGGAGGGCTTTTTGAGTGGTGTGAGGTGGTTGGCACAGTCGTTGATCCATTGCCTGAGGTTGTTGGCTGTGCTGTCAGGGTCAGTGGGGTCGGTAGGCGGTCTCTTGGATAGGGTGTTGGTCAGATGGACAAAGAAAAAAGATAAACGAAAACGGGATTCACAAGAAGGGTCTGAAAGTGTTGACAAGGGAGAATCAGTTAAGATGCTTCCAATTAGATCAATTCCAGGAGGGCAGTTTGTTCATGTTCCATGGCACAGGAGTGATATATTGTCATTTACAAATGATTATTCAAAATTGAGAGAGAAGCCAGTTGAGTGGTATCAACAGACAGAGAGATTTGTGAAGCTTTCCAAATGTTTGAGGGAAGACTTGAACACACTATTGGAAATAGTGGTGCCGGCAGACTTGTGGGTTGAGTGTAAGAGAGCAGTAGACTTGCTGACAAGCGAACCGGAAAGGGATAAAGTAACAGGTGCACCTTCACCTGAGGTAATCAAAAATTATTATAAGGTGATCGAATTCCTGAAGAAAAGAATCTCTCCTAAAAATATTGATTGGCAAAGGATTGACAGAATGGTTCAAGAGTCTAAAGAGTCAATACATACTTACTATGAAAGACTGTTGAAAGCATTTAAGGAGTACAGTGGTAAGGAAGCAATTGAGCCGAAGGACATGTTGTGCTTTGTGTTCAGATTCATCAAAGGTTTGAGACCAGAAGTAGGGCAGATGATTAAGAATCATTTGATTTGCTGACAGGCAAAACCGATTGATGAGGTGTTGCAATATGCAAAATACTGTAGCGATGAGATTGAATTGAAGCGGAGAAAGTTGAAAGAAAAAGCAATGGTGATGCAAATAAAAGCTGCCCAGACGGGAGTGCAAATGGCTATAGTACCGCCTATGCCGGCGCAGCAGAGAGCTGTTATGTTTCAGCCTCAAATGAGAGGTAGAGGACGTGGAATTGACATGATGCGTGGTCCAGACTTAGGGACTGTGGTTGTTCAGAATGACAAGCAGGGAATGAAAAAGATGTTACGGGTGTCATTTATGCAGAAACGTGGGACACTGGAAGCGGGAGTGCACGTTGATGGTGCAGGATGGTGTTGTTCAGCAAGGTGACGTCAGTACATTTCAACCTGTGAAAGTCCCAAAAATGAAAGGTGTAATTCCTAATGTTCAGAATCGAGGACAGAATTTCTTACCGGTGCAGCAAATGCAGGTGCCACACGCACAATTTACCCAATTACAACCAGTACATCTACTTGTCCCTATGGTAGCTAGAAAACAAATGCAGATACCTCAAGCCCCAATGCAGCAGCAACAGGTGATGCTTACTCAGCAGGTCACAGGTCAGAGGCAAGACAATAGTAATAACACAGTGCATCAGTTTCCATCTTACAGTGAGGATGAAATAAACAAAGAATGGATAAGTGACAGTTCGGATGAAGTAGCTTGTATGCTTGCTGCTTCCCTATAAGTAGATTAGAGAGGACCTTTTGTAAAGGGAAAGGTGAGGGGCTGCAAGGTTTCATTCTTAGTGGATACGGGAGCTACATGCTCTCCAGTAAGAAGCATAGAAGTCCCGAATCTACCTCTTTCAGGCAAGACAGTTCAAGTTGTGGGTGTGGAGAATAGACAGTTGACAAATCCAATCACAGAAGCAGTGCAAGTTGAAATTGGAAATTATCAAGGCTTGCATAGATTTGTGGTGTATGATTCAAGTCCCGTATCCCTATTGGGAAGAGACTTACTATGTAAGACAAAATGGTCCATTAATTGGTCAGACACTGGGATAGAGGTCCAGACAAATAGTGATGATGAAGAAGAACAGGCGACTGAAATGTTGGTTAACAACGCCTATGGAGAAAACCCATTGATTGAATTTTTCCCAATGTTTACTGTGAAAAAATTGCATGCAGACCTGCAGGGAACAGTGAAGTAGGAGGTCTGGGATTTGACAGGGAAATAAGTAGGTCTGATTAAGGGAGTGGAGCCGATTAAAATCACTCTGAAGCACAATGCAGTATTTCCGCATCTACCACAGTATAACAAGGCATAAGATGTTTTAATGAAGGTGGCACAAATAATTGGAGACTTTTTAAAACAAGGAGTTTTGAAAGATGTGCTGAGCAGCCCATGTAATTCACCGATAATGGGTTTGAAAAAGCCATGTGAGAAAGTGCGAATTGTGCAAGACTTGCGAAAAGTGAACAACATGGTGCTTAAATGTTTTCCGGTAGTACCCAATCCAGCAGTGATACTGTTTCAGATTCCTTGCGATGCAGAGTGGTTCACAGTGGTAGATTTGTCACAAGCTTTGTTTTCTGTGCCTCTTCATGAAGACAGTCAGTTTCTTTTTATTTTCAAATTCCTAGACAGAGTCTACAGCTGGTGCAGGCTTCCACAAGGGTATGCGGAGTCACCATCACTGTTTAATCAGATTTTGAAAAAGAACCTGAAGTCATTAGAATTGCCATATCAATCGACCCTAGTGCAATACATTGATGATTTGTTGATCGCATCCAGAACAAGGGACGAGTGTAAACATGACTCGATTGCCCTGTTGAATCATTTGGGAGAATTTAGACATAATGTCTCACCTGTGAAATCGCAGTATTGCCAAAAGTCAGTGAAATACTTGGGACACCAGATTGAGAAGGGATTGAGGAGAATCTCCAGAGAGAGGATTACCATGATTCTGCAAAGAAGTCCCCACACTTCACAGAGAGATGTCAGGATGTTTCTGGGAATGGTGGGGTACTGCAGACAGTGGATTTCGAATTTTGCTGAGATTGCTAAACCCTTGCAGCAATTGACACATAAGGAAGTTACAGATCTCATTACCTTAGATGAGGATCAGATGAAAGCATTCACTGAGTTGAGAGAGAGTTTGTGCAGAGCTCCAGCGTTGGGAATGTCTGATTACACAAAGCCTTTCACATTGTTTTGTCATGAATGTGATGCTTGTTCTTTGTCTGTTTTGACACAGGTCCATGGAGTGCTTATCGCCTAGTAGCCTATTTTTCAGCTACCTTGGACCTGGTCGAAGCAGCTTTACCAGGATGTCTGCACGCAGTAGCTGCAGCTGATCAAAGTCTTTGCCAATATGAGGGGTAGTCATGAAATACACTTTGACGGTAATTGTACCACACTCTGTTGAGATTTTACTGACAAGAACAAAAACAGAATATTTGACGGGTGCAAGACTGACAAGGTATGAGACGAGCATATTGGGTGCTCCAAATGTAACATTGAAAAGATGTACAGTGTTGAAGCCAGCGACTTTGTTTCCAAGTGACACAGCTGAAATTGAAAAAGAGGAAGATATTGAGCATGATTGTCTAAACTGAGGCCTGATGTTAGAGACCCGCGTTTAGAAGAAAATGATCAAATTGTCTTTGTTGATGGTTCATGTCTCAGAGATGGAGCCGGCACACTGGAAGCAGGATGGTACATTATAAGCTTCATGGCTTCCAGGTGTATATTCTGCACAAGTAGCAGAATTAGTAGCTCTTACTAGAGCATGCTATGTTTCTGCAAGATTAAGAGTCACAATCTATACTGACAGTCAATATGGTTTTGGAATTGTTCATGATTTTGGCCAGTTGTGGTTGCAGCGAGGTTTTATGACCTCTACTGGAACTCCAGTGAGAAATGGCAACCGAATAAAAGAGTTGTTGTACGCAATTTAGTTACCTGAAGACATTTCTGTGGTAAAATGCAGTGCACATCAAAAGACACAGGATTACATTTCATTGGGAAATGGATATGCGGGTCAAGTCGCAAGGTTTTGCGCATTGAACTGTATATAGTTTAAAGACAAGTGGGAACTAATGCCTGAAGAAGAAAATAACTGTGCAAGTTTTGCTTTGAAAATAATTGATACACTAGAAGAATTGAAAACATTGCAGGAAAATGCAGACAAGGAAGGGAAAAACTTTGGGTAAAGTTCAAGTGTGTTCAAAGACCTGATGAAATTTGGGTTTCTGAGGAGGGTCAGATGGTGCTGCCAAACAGTTTGTTGACTTAGATGGCCAGGTATTATCATGGCCAAGCACATATTGGAAGATATGCCATGGTTAGGCTGTTTAAAGTTGATTGGTTTAACTCCAAATTCAGACAAGCAGCAGAGGCAATATGTCATTGATGTATAATCTGCCAGCAACTAAATGTGGGGAAAGGGACAGTGGTGAATTTGTGCCACATTGAAAGAGCAGGAGGACCATTCAGCAGAATGCAGTTGGATTTCATTGAGATGCCTGCATGTGGTGGATTGAAGTACGTGTTGGTGATTGTGTGTGTCTTTAGCCATTGGATTGAAGCATATCCCACCCGAATGAATGATAGTGTCACAGTAGCAAAGCTGTTGCTTAGAGAGTTTATAGCACAGTTCGGATTTCCGATCTATTTAAAATCAGATAGGGGAACACACTTCAATAACAAAGTGATTAAACTCTTATGTGCAGCATTAAACATTGAGAAGAAGTTTCATTGCAGTTACCGCCCAGAAGCATCAGGACTGTAGAGCAAATTAATTGGACACTGAAATCAAGAATTGCCGAAATGTATGCAGCGACAAATCTGAAATGGCCAGGCGCATTACCTTTGGTATTGATGTCAATGCGAAATATTCCTGACAGGAAGACAGGACTGTCACCCTATGAGATTCTCATGGGCAGAGCAATACGGTTGCCAGCAATTCCAGCATATGCTCTTGTCAATAGTGCAGATGATATGGTGTTCGAGTACTGCAGGGGTCTGGCTGATGTGGTTCGATCTTTCTCTGAGCAGGCTGTTACCCTGCCACCCATCCATGACCCAGGTCACAATCTGAGAGCTGGAGATTGGGTCGTCATCAAAAAGCACGTACGAAAGATTTGTTTAGGGCCACTTTGGAAGGGTCCATACCATGTGGTGCTGACAACTATGACAGCTGTGAAGTGTGCAGGACTGCCAAATTGGATACATGCAAGCCACACAAAGAGACTGGTGAGTCCGCAAGAGCATGAAGAAGTGTTATTGAGAGCACCAACAGCAGCGAAACAGGTGGCTGTACCTGAACCGGAACAAGAGCAGATGGAACCTGAGATTGATCCTAAACTGGTGGAAGATGGGTCAATCACCCCTGTAAGAGACGAAAGTGAAGAATTACAAGGGGGTGAGCAAGAGTCTAACAACCCGGTGGATACAGCAGGAGAATCGAGCACAGCAGGGGTTCTCCCAGAAGCAGACGGTGCTAAAAAACAGGCAGAGCAAGTGCCAGATCAAGGGGGTGAAAGAGCTGAAGCGGATCAAAGTCAAGGTGGTCCGACTCCTCCTGAACCCGTTGCAGGTCCATCAAGAGAAAACACCATAGAAAGAGGAAAAGAGAAGAGTCCAATTCTGAAGAGAATATTGACAGAAGGAACAAGAAAAGGATACAATTGGCCAGTATTGCATTTTGGAAAGAAGAAAGAATTGGTTATAAATGAACCACTGGCGAAAGTGAAGAATTACAAGGGGGTGAGCAAGAGTCTAACAACCCGGTGGATACAGCAGGAGAATCGAGCACAGCAGGGGTTCTCCCAGAAGCAGACGGTGCTAAAAAACAGGCAGAGCAAGTGCCAGATCAAGGGGGTGAAAGAGCTGAAGCGGATCAAAGTCAAGGTGGTCCGACTCCTCCTGAACCCGTTGCAGGTCCATCAAGAGAAAACACCATAGAAAGAGGAAAAGAGAAGAGTACAATTCTGAAGAGAATATTGACAGAAGGAACAAGAAAAGGATACAATTGGCCTGTATCGCATTTTGGAAAGAAGAAAGAATTGGTTATAAATGAACCACTGGCAGAAGAAGTGGATGCTATGAGAAAAGACGAATTAAGTGAAGGAGAATTAGGTGGAGAACAAAGGTTGAAAAGAAAAAGAGTAGCAAGTCGAAGATACGCAGGGCCTGAGCGGGCATATGCAGCAAGAAGTGAATGGCAAAACTAGTTCATGTCCTTTTGCTTTGACAGAAAAGGTCTGAATTAGTACTTTGATGCAACCTGAAGGGAATCAATAGACTGAGTTTTTGAGCTAATCTGAAGAAACATCTAAAAAGAGACTGTTGAAATAAAACCGGAAAAGACATTGATAGCCTGATATGACATTTGAAAACCTGGATGTGACAAGCTGCTAATAGATTTTGACAAAATATAAAAGGGTTTCTGCGTGTGAAACTGAACTTAGAAAAATAAACAATTAGATTTTCCCAATTTTGATTTTCCTGCTGCACTTAATTAAGGGTTAGTTATGCTTTCTGATTCTTTACAGATCATGGCTGAATTAAATAATTATGTTGGAAATATTTGATATTGTAGGCATTTGAGTGTAGGAGTGGCAATTATGTGTGGAATAATGTTCATAATAATGATTGTGGGCATGTCTGTTCATGAAATGAAGGAGGCTACTATTTCTTCTATTCCTGAAAATACTACATTAACAGCTTTAGAGAGGTTTAAGTTAGATGAAAAATACTTGCATGATTATACTAATGTACAAGGAGAGCTTTCTTCTAATGTGTTCTATCGGTTGTTGAGTGAGTATGTTGAGACGATGGATGCAAGGAATTGTCTTGTATATACGCAATTTTCTTCCTCTGTGGAAGAAGGGGTTACGTACCATAGCTTGCCTTTAACATATGGCATAAACTGTAGTCTGCTACTAACCAGATTCTATAATCAAGAGAATATTCATTATTTTTATTCTAATCATGATGTAGTGTTCTCCTTTGTTCCTATTATTAGAAATTTGAGAAGGTAGCTAAGGAGCACGATGTAGTATTAGTTAGTGGATTCTTTGAGCCGACACTAACATTTGGTACTGCTTATGCACACCGAAATAACCTAACTTGCTTATTAACCCCATTAGAACAGAGCTTTATAGGGCATACTGATGACAGAAGGAAAACATTGAAGGAAAAGTTAGAGAAGGGATTGGAGAAAAAAACTTATAAGAATGATTATGCTTATACTCTTATTAAAACACAAGGGAGATTAGCTTTAGACGCATTACATGTAGGGAAGCTTTGTATATATAGGCCAAAATCACGCATTGACACCTTGTTTGTGGGAACAAGTGAATGTAGGCATGTGTTTTTGTTCCAGAGTAAAATGACTTTTATGCTGAACGGTCAGGACCCTGCGATTCCTGGGATCTACTATATTTGTGGACTTAATGCTTATTACCGTCTTCCTAGAGGATGGTGTGGGACATGTTATTTGGGGATAGTTTTCCCTAAAATCTATCAGATAGATGATTTTAAAAAAAATCAGAAAGTGACTGAATTACATCATGAGTGACAGAGGAGGTAACCCTCTTCTGCAATTGTGGGAGATATGTTTGGTGCAATAAGTCCTTCTGTAGGGGTTATTCTAAATGCAATTAAAATACAAACGTTTTCTAATATTGTGGATAACATGCTGACAAACTTTACAGGGGCAATACTCCTGTTAAATATTGAATTGGCTGCGGATAGAGCTATGACGCTTCAAAATAGGCTTGCTTTAGACATAGGCCCTCATTCTGACCTTGGCGGGCGGCGGAGGCCGCCCGCCAAAGTCCCGCCGTCAGGTTACCGTTCCGCGGTCGAAAGACCGCGGCGGTAATTCTGACTTTCCCGCTGGGCTGGCGGGCGGTCGCCTTCAGACCGCCAGCCAGCCCAGCGGGAAAGAGGCTTCCACGATGAAGCCGGCTCGGAATCGAGCCGGCGGAGTGGAAGCTGTGCGACGGGTGCAGTTGCACCCGTCGCGTATTTCACTGTCTGCGCAGCAGACAGTGAAATACATGTAGGGGCCCTCTTACGGGGGCCCCTGCAATGCCCATGCCAGTGGCATGGGCACTGCAGGGGCCCCCAGGGGCCCCGCGACCCCCCCTACCGCCATCCGGATCTCGGCGGTCCGACCGCCGGGATCTGGATGGCGGTAGGGGGGGTCGGAATCCCCGCGGCGGTGCAGCAAGCTGCGCCGCCGCGGAGGATTCAATGGGGTGGCGGTACACTGGCGGGACCCCGCCAGTGGTGCCGGTCCGACCGCGGCTTTACCGCCGCGGTCGGAATCCCCATTGGAGCACCGCCGGCCTGTCGGCGGTGCTCCCGCGGTCCTCCGCCCTGGCGGTCAAAGACCGCCAGGGTCAGAATGACCACCATAATGTTGGCCAAAGACAGCGGAGTCTGTAAAATTATTAATGCTAGGCATTGTTGCTCATATATTCCAGAGAATGATAAGGAGATAAGAGACTTACTTACTAACTTAACTAATTCGAGCAAGGATTTGAAGGAACCAGGGGCTTGGGAAAAAGTTGGACATGGACTTGCCTCTTTGGGAAATTGGTTTAGTCAAATTTGGAATGGGGTATTATGGAAAATTGTCCAGGGAATATTAATTGTGATTGTGTCAATATTAACGTTATGGGGTGCATGCAAATGATGACAAAAGATAAAATTAAGGAAATCTAAGAATGATCAGAGGAGGGAAGAACCACCTAGGAGACGTATTTATAGGGAAAACTCAAGAAGAAGGAAAAATACATCTGAGAAAGAATTATAAAGTGTGATAAAGAAGGTGTGATTAGATATTTAGTCATCAGAGGAGGGACTGTTGGAGCAGATATGTTAATTATGACATTTCTAATGACATATATGTGTATACTAATGAGAGAAATGCATAGAGAAATTAATAGTAGAAAATAATGTGCATGTTTAGAAATGTGCCCTCGGGGAGTGATCACCACATGTACTAAAGTGACTAAGGGCCAGATGTAGCAAAGGTTTGCGAGTCGCAAATGGCCCGAATCACTATTTGCGACTGCGCAAAATCGGAAATGGGAGGCAAAAATCCAATTTCTGACTCGCAAAAAGCGATGCGAGCCGTTACCGACTCGCAAAATGTGCGACCCCATTTTGCGACCCGCAAATAGGAAGTCGCAATTTGCGAGTCGCAAACCATATGCAATTGCAACTCGCAAATTGCGACTAGTCGCAAAAAGCCCAGTTTGCATGTGCCATTTACCACTAACTCAGAGCAGGTGGTAATCATTACCAAAGTATAAAAGGAGACCCAGAAGGCATCTGGGTTACTCAAGATGACGGAGATATACCTGATAGCAGTGAGGAGGAAAGTCCACACAGCCCAGCAGAGGAGGAGGAGGAGCCAGAGACAGGAGAAGATTTACAGAACAAGGAAGACTCTTTTTCAGCAAACTGAGGAAGAGATCTACGACAAATACAGACTTAGCAGCGCAGCTATACTAGAACTAATTGAATTACTCAAACCACAGCTAGAACGCCAGACTCTGCGCGGCTGCGCCATCCCTACGCATGTGCAAGTGCTATGCTCACTGCACCTCTTGGCCTCGGGGAGCTATCAGGGGGTCATTGCTGTGGCAGGTGGGGTATCTCAAAGTGCACTATCAAGGTTCCTCAGGGCATTCCTAGATGCCATACTCACACACATGTCTCACTACATATACCTACCCTGGAATGAGGCAGAAATTAACAGCACCAAGTTGGACTTTTACCGGATTGCCAACTTTCCCCATGTCATAGGGTGTGTAGATGGGACACATATTCAAATATGCCCTCCTGCAAACCTGGAATATCTGTTCCGCAACAGAAAGTGTACCCACTCACTCAATATTCAGGTTGTTTGTGACGCCCATTATGTCACCACTGACATTGTAGCGAAATTTCTAGGCAGTACTCATGACTCATACATTTTGAGGCACAGTGGGATACACCAACGCCTGGAACGTGGGGAGTTTGGAGAAGGATACCTCCTAGGTAGAGCTGCATACACCTTGTAGACATACACACAGATCAATGTGCACACCAACAAGGACTTTCTAACAGTGTACTGTTTGTGCCCAACAGGTAACAGTGCATATGCACTAAGGCCATGGAT
The DNA here is from genome assembly GCF_031143425.1 of Pleurodeles waltl. Taxonomy (NCBI): domain Eukaryota; kingdom Metazoa; phylum Chordata; class Amphibia; order Caudata; family Salamandridae; genus Pleurodeles; species Pleurodeles waltl. The sequence goes on from NC_090439.1 coordinate 465,193,841, forward strand.
AATGACTCCGTACTTAACACCCAGCAAATGAATGTGAGAGACGATACAACAGTGCACATAAGAGGACCAGGAACCTGATTGAACGCACCTTCGGATTGCTGAAAGCACGGTTCAGATGCCTCCACCGAAGTGGAGGTGCCCTCCAGTATACCCCCATTACGGCATTCAAAATTGTTGTCGCATGCGCTATCCTGCACAATATTGCCACCCGACGTGGGCTACCTCTCACCCCTGCAGACCCAGATTCTGAGGATGAAGAGCAAGAGCAACCACATCGCCATCATGGGGATCGGAGCATCGCAAATCAAGGCAGACTGAGACGGCAACACATCGCAACCCAATACTTTGGAAGGTATGTGTCAACTTCAACCATACTCACCTATTGACCAAAAACTCAATTTATTAAGTGGGACAAAAAAACTATTTAATATGTGCAGAAATTGAACTATTTACAATGACAAACTGTGCAGGGAGTTCAGAAAGCCAACCATGCATGGGGCACATTGCCGTCATGTGCCCCAACATCAGGGACAGTGTTTAGTTTATGACCTACGGTGGCCTCTGCCAGCCTGGCTGGTCCCAGGTTGTTCAGCAGTGCTCTGCCTCGTACTCCCACTCCGGAGCACCCTGGTGTCACCAGCAGAGACACTGCTCACAGTGGAGCCCTCTTCGCTGTCCTGTGGGGTGTCCCCTGTACCCCTGGACACGTGCCGTGCCTCCATTAGATCAATCACATGGGTGATCCGGCCCAGGCCTCTTGCCACATCCCCTGCAAAGTGGCCCATTTCCACTTGGAGGCCGACTGTCCTTCTTGACAGCCCAGTGGTGTTGACTGCCAGTCTGCTAATTGATGAGGCCATCCTGTCCAGCCTCTGGAGCAGCTGGCGGTCCCTGTGCCACCCACCCTCGCTCTGTGACAGTAGTCCAGCCACCAGTTCCCGCATGGACAGGGCTAGGTCCCCAGTGTTGTTGCCTATGACGTCCAATTGTGCATGGAGCTGCTGCATGCTGTTCTCATTGCTCCTTACAAAGCGGTGCAGAACCCCACTAATCCTCTCTAACATTTGGTTCTGCAGGCGCTGACCATGTAGCAGTTGTGCCTCGGTCATGGTGGTGGATGGACGCCCGGACTCTGACTGCAGCCCTGCTCTCCTCAACCTGCGTCGCCTGCGCAGCGGTGGATGCCCTGTGAGATGTACCGTGGCACTCCTGGCTGTTTGCTGGTGCAGCCTCCGGAACCACTGTTGCAGCAGGTGTTGTCATCAAGGGGATGGTGTTGGTGGTGCAGGTGGGAGTGGTGGCAGCTCCTGTGCTTTCCTCATGGGGCTGGCTGACTGTTGGCACCTGGCTGCTGTGGCTGGTGGTGGGGTCTTGTGGGAGACCTGTGGGACATGGGGAACAGACTGTCAGTGTCTACTATCTGTTGCACACTTCCTAATAAACATTTGCCTATTGAGTGCCTACTTGACTACATTGCCCATAATGCATCATTCTGGTGTTTGCTACCCTGAAATGGAGCTATCTTGGTTGTGCATGCCCCTGTGTACATGGTGGGTGCGGGTATGGCATTGATGGGGGTACAGGCATATTACATGGTACTCACCGGTTGATGTTGTGGGCTCATAGGTGGCCAGATCTCCGAATCCTGTAAAAGCCTCCTGCTCCAGGGTCTCCTCCACCCTTTCCTCCAGGGGTGTGGGTGGTGGTATGGATGATGGTCCCCCTCCTGTGCCTCTCATCTCCCGGAGCCTTTCTGCCACCCTCTCCTTGGTCCGGGAGCGGAGATCATACCATCTCTTCTTTATTTCATCCACACTCCTGTGGCTGACCCCCAGGGAGTTCACCTTTTCCTGAATATCCAGCCAAATTTGTTTTTTAGTTGAGTCTGGCACATTGAGGGCTGCCTTCCCAAAAAGATCATCATAGTGCTGACAGCATTCCTCTGTCAGCACCTCCAGCTCCTTCTCAGAAAATTTCAATTTCCTCTTTCTGGGAGTGTCTGCCATTGTTGCTGTAGCTCTGTTTGCAGTTCTGATGTTAAAAAGGGTGTGGTCCTCCCACCTCCCAGGTGTATTAGTAAACTTCCTGGCTGTGATGTCATCATCATGTGCCAGGAAGTGTTTCCAGAGTGTTCTGGAGTGGTTTCTGGAGTGTTCTGCAGCACCTGCAATCAATTTACATGATAATCGCAATTTGCGACACCCACTTGCAAATTGCATGTCCATTTTTTGCGCGGTCGCAAAAAGCGACCTCGCAAACAGCGGACTCGCTATCTGTGTTGCGACTCCGGGTGCGAGTCGCAATTTGTCCCCTGATATTGTACCTGCATTGCTATTAGCGACACGCAATTTGCGAGTCGCACATGCTCGCAAATTGCGAGTCGCTAATTTTTTTGTACCTACATCTGGCCCTAAGTGTGAGAAATAATGAAAAAATATATGAGAAAAATGTTCAAATGGCTTAGCTAGAACATTGTATCGACGGACAGGAGATGGCAAAGACGATTTGAAACAATTATGTGTAGTGTAGGCTAAATGTACTTTCCCAGGACTTGAACAATGGAAGCACTGACTAGAGAACCATGTGCAACAATTTTGATACCTGAAGAGCCGTATGATGTCCTCACTGCAAGAAGAACCAATCAGTGTTTTGTGAAATATAAGAATATGTTTTTGTAAATAAAAACTATAGGTTAGAGTCATATCTTCTGACCGATTGACCAATTAGCAATTAGTGAGATGGACTGGGAGACCATAATAAAAAGTTGTGACAAGGGGTGAGAAATCAGAACTGCGAGTAGAAAGTTGATGACGTCAGGAGATGCTGTCCGAGGTGCTGATATTGGGCTCATACTCTGTGAGCCTGATCTGTAGCTGACTATTGATGACCTGAAGACGAAGACTGTCTTGTTGCTGATCCATCTTGGATAGATAGCTATAAAAATGTGACTGACAATTTTGTGCCTTTTCTTCTAGGTACCAACTGTGCAGTTTTACAGAGATTCACACTTAGGTAGATTTTTCCAAATTAATGTTTTCTCTAAATTGTTTTCGCATGAAGACCCCCATGCTAATGCTAATTTTGGTTAGGTAGGCTGTTAGGGGTGACATTGACAAATGACTGACAAACTTAATTGCTTGATTACATTATTAATGCTGATATTCATAGCTTATGGTGTTGCTTTGTCGCATATGTTTTCTTCAAGAGATAATTACAACCCTGGCGGTCGGTGTTAAAGCGGCGGTAAGACCGCCAACAGGCCGGCGGTAAAAAAATTGCAATTACAACCGTGGCAGAAACCACCAACAAAGACAGCCACTTTAATACTCCGACCGCCACGGCGGTACAAACAAACAGCATGGCGGTCACTGCCAACAAACAGGCGGAGGACAATGTACTGCCCACAGTATCACAACCAACAATCTGCCACCTTTTCCAGGGCGGATTCACCGCAGACAAAAACATGGTGGAAACAGGACTACGAAGGAAAAACGCTCACCTCTATACACCCCACGAGGAATCCGGACGCCATGGAACCCAGGCTCCAGATCCTGCCAGCCCCCATCTTCTTGCTCCTCTACCAGGAGCACGAACGTCGGCGGTGAAGACAACAGTGAGTACTGCACCTACGACACATGGGAGGGGGGAGGGAAAAAACAGGGACACACACATGCAACACCCCCACCCCCACCCTCACCCACTACAACACACACACTAATACAGCATGACACATTACAGTTACACCCCCCAAACCCACCGGAAGAATGCAAAGACAAAAGCAAATGAGTGTAACCATTGTAATCTATTAAAATCCAGGGCGCAAAAATATATATACACTATAAACAAATATACACACCAAGAATAGTAGTCCAGGTAGAGCTCCATTGAAGTCCGTGGAACACTGGGCCTACACGGCATGGGCGAGGCCCACACTCAATCCCCGAACATGACGGAGAGAACACTGCAGCGGCATCAGATAGCAATAAAACAGGCACCTCAGGGGGAAGGGAAAGGGGGGCACCTCAGCCAGTTGAGTGCACAAAGCCAAATCCAAGAGGGGGCCACATGCCCACTGTTCAATCCCGGGGAGTACAAAGCCACAGTCTCTCAAGTCTCTACAGTGGGTGGGTTTCCCACTGTTCAATCCTGGGGAGTGCAAAGCCACAGTCTTTCAAGCCTCTCCAGTGGGTGGGTTGCCCACTGCAGTATCCTGGGGAGTGCAAAGCCATAGTCTCTCAATTCTCTTTAGTGGGTGGGTTGCCCACCGCATTTTCCTGGGGAGTGCAAAGCCACAGTCTCTCAAAACTCTCCAGTGGGTGGGTTGCCCACTGCTTTATCCTGGGGAGTGCAAAGCCACAGTCTCTCAAGTCTCTCCAGTGGGTGGGTTGCCCACCGCATTATCCTGGGGAGTGCAAAGCCACAGTCTCTCCAGTCTCTCCAGTGGGTGGGTTGCCCACTGCATTATCCTGGGGAGTGCAAAGCCATGCGATGGCCTCCTGGGCAGCGGGGATGATGGTGGTGTCCTTCTAGACAGCGGAGATGATGGCGGTGGCCTCCTGGGCAGCAGGGCTGGTGGCGGTGGCCTCCTGGGCAGCGGGGATAATGGCAGTCATCTCCACTGTGCTGCTCTTCCCAGACTTGCTGACTTTCTTGTGGCCCTTCCCCACCTTGGAAGGTGTCGCAGCTGACTCCACACTCCCACCTGTACCCCTGGGAGCGGCTTTGGTGGCTGGAGTCTTCCCCGTCTCCCGCTGGGCAACTTTTGATGCTTGACAGGTGGGGGACTGTCTGTGCTGTAGCTCCGTGCCACACTGGCTGCCCTGGTGGCTGGTGCACTCCAGATTCCGGTGACTACAGGCACCACTGGTCCGGAGATGTTGTGGCTGAGGTGCTAGGTTGGGACCTGGAGAGTCGGGCCCTAGGAGACTGACGGGGTGGGGGAGGTGAGGGAAAGAGGTCAAGGGTGGACAGGAAAAGTTTCTTGGGAACACTGGGACGGGTAGCTGGAGGGGGTTTGGGAGTGGAGGAAGAGGTTGTGGTTGTAGGAGGTGTTCGTTTGCTGACTTTAGGTAAAGGTGCATGAGCTGGAGTACTGTTGTGAGGTGGATGGCTGTTGGGTGGGTGTGTGCCTGCGTTTGTGTATCTTGGGAGGTGGCGTCAAAGACACACTGGGAGAGGACACAGGGGACGTGTGAATGGTAGTGGGGGTGGTGACTGCACGTGAGCGGGGTGTGGTGGTGGGTGTGCTGGAGAGGGACGTATTGGCTGTAGAGGTAGTGCATGCAGATGTGAGTGTAGATGAGACTGGGAGGGAGGAGGGAGATGAGGAGGAGGGGGACACAGTGGAGGCAATGGATGTTGGTATGTCTGCATGTGTGTGATGCTTGCGTGAGTGCCTGTGGGATGTGTGGTGCTTATGTTTGCCTGAGCTTCCCTTGTGTGATGAGGTGTGTGCATGCTGGTCTGTAGGTGTGCTTGGGATAGGCTGAGGTACAGGGGATTGGGTCTGGGTGGAGGAAGTTGGAGGGGGGAGGCTCGACACAGGGACAATGGCTGCCATCATTGCTGAGGCCAGAGTCTGAAAAGCTTGCTGAAGGGCCACCTGACCAGAATGAATGCCCTCCAGGAATGCATTTGTTTGTTGCAACTGCCTTTCTACCCCCTGGATGGCATTCAAAATGGTAGACTGCTCAACAGTGAGGGACCTGAGGAGGTCAATGGCCTCCTCACTGAGGGCAGCAGGGGTGACTGGGGCAGGGCCTGAGGTGCCTGGGGCGAAGGTGATGCCCACCCTCCCGGGTGAGCAGGCACGGGGCAATGGCTGAGGGGCTGCTGGGAGGGCAGTGTTGGAAGGGGGGGTGGCGGCTGTACCTGTAGATGTGGGTGGCACAGATCTTACCGCCACCACAAGGGAACTCCCATCAGAGGACGAGTCCGTATCACTGGTGTCAGCTCCTGTCCCTGCCGTGGAGCTCCCCTCACCCTCCGTCCCACTGGTGAACTCCGAGTCTGTTGTCTCACCCTCCAGGGCCATGTGGGATGCAGCTCCCTCCTGCTCCGGTGCCACTGCTCCTCCGCCTGATGATGCTAATGCACACAAGAACAGGGAGACCACAAAAAGGGGGGGACGACAGAAGAAAGACATGTTGAGTGCATGCATTACCGCTACCGTTGTCAGACACAACAGACACAGAAGCCCCCTGCACTACGCTGCGCACTTGGGCTCCACTGTTCAATCCCTGGGACATGGCCTACAAGACTATGGCCGACATCTGCACACATGGATGACACAGGACCCAGACTAGGTGTACTTTGCACTGTACACAGGTGGGGTGGGGTGCCACAGGGTCTGCCAGAACAAGGGGACCTAACTAGCACACTCGCCCTGGCCTAGGGAAACCCACAGCCCTCCCCACACCCAGACACCTCTGCTGCGTGCAAAATCAGCAGAATGAGAGTGTACTCACCCCCTTGTGGCTGCTGTGATGCCCTCAAGCGCCCATCCAACTCTGGGTACGCCACAGCCAGGATCCTGAACATCAGGGGGGTCATGGTGCGACGGGCACCCCTCCCACGTTGGGAGACCATCCCCAGCTGGGCCTCCGCCATCTTCTTGCTCCAGAGGCGAATGTCCTCCCATCTCTTACGGCAGTGGGTGCTCCGTCTGTGGTAGACCCCCAGGATCCGGACGTCCTTGGCGATGGCACGACAAATATCCTTTTTCTGGTGGGCGCTGACCGACATGAATTGTACAGGGGGAAAAGAAAAGTTATTACCAACTGCACCGTCACAGTCATTGGCCCCCATCCCTACCCTTGCCATGTGGCACATGCACTCACCGTCTTTTCATGCACTCCTCAATCTCCCCCCACCATCTTTCATCCACCCCACTCCACACAGGCATAGCCCATACAGCATGCTCCCAGTGTACTTACCTGTTTGTCTGGAGGACTGTAGAGTAGCGTGTACTGGGGACGACCCCATCCACGAGTTTATCCAAGTCCTCCGATGTGCAGGCAGGGGCCCTTTCCCCAGACGCACGAGTCATTGTCTCTTCCTGACCGAGGTCACAGCAGTACTTGCAGTGTAGGTCCTCTCCTGTCGAAGATCAGGTATCGAGTGATTGAACAGATAGAAAATGTCGGTCACGTCCGCGGCGGTGCGTACCGTCACCGCCGGCGTATATCGTCATTGGCTTCTGGGACCCATAGGGCCCAATGTTAACCAATGCAGAATTGCGCCGGTGTACAACGCCAGTGCAGTTACCTCACATCCCATTGTCCCACTTTACAGGTCAGGCAGCCACCATTTCAGGGGCCCACATGGCTTAATTTTTAACTGCGTCACACATACCTAGGCCTTGCCTCAACACTCATACAGGCCTAATTTAGGATTATGGTTGGTGTTCTGTGTAAGCTGTGGGTACGTACCTCTGAGTTGGTTGACTCTGTGCTCGCTGTTGTCCTTCATAGGCACCGTCTGCTGGGACATGTGAGGAGATGGCGGCATCCCCCGGTGTAAAGACCACTGGTGGACCTGTCGACAATGGAGGAAAGACATGTGATCATCACCTACAGGCTTGATCGTGCCACAATCCTGGAACTGTGTGCCCAGCTGGAGCCAGACCTGATGTCAGCTATCCGCCATCCTACAGGAATCCCCCCTCAAGTGCAGGTGCTGTCAGTACTCCATTTCCTTGCAAGTGGGTCATTTCAAACAACAGTGGCCATAGCATCAGGAATGTCCCAGCCTAAGTTTTCCAACGTGTTGTCCAGAGTGTTGTCTGCCCTGCTTAAACACATGCAGAGCTACATCGTTTTTCCTCAGGTGGAGGATTTGCCTACAGTGAAAGGTGACTTCTATGCCCTCGGACATATCCCCAACATCATAGGTGCCATTGATGGGACACATGTGGCTTTGGTACCCCCCGCAGGAGTGAACAGGTGTACAGAAACCGGAAGAGTTATCATTCCATGAATGTGCAGATGGTGTGTTTGGCAGACCAGTACATCTCCCATGTTAATGCCAAATTCCCTGGCTCAGTGCATGACGCTTACATGCTGTGGAATAGCAGCATCCCTTATGTGATGGGGCAACTCCAGAGGCACCGTGTGTGGCTATTAGGTGAGCACCTGGAAGCAAGTCAGTGGGAATGGTTGTCTGGGTCTGGGGATATCCCTACAGGTTAGTGTGTGTCTAACAGTTGTCCCTCGCCATTTGCAGGTGACTCTGGTTACCTCAACCTGTCATGGCTACTGACCCCAATGAGGAATCCCAGGACAAGGGCAGAGGAACGCTACAATGAGGCCCATGGGTGAACTCAGCGGATTATAGAGTGGACCTTCGGCCTCCTGAAGGCCAGGTTCAGGTGCCTCCATATGACAGGTGGATCCCTATTCTACTCACCAAAGAAGGTGTGCCAGATCATCGTGGCCTACTGTATGCTTCACAACTTAGCTTTGCAACAACAGGTGTCTTTTCTGCTGGAGGATGGTCCAGATGGCAGTATTGTTGCAGCTGTGGAGCCTGTGGACAGTGAAGACGAGGAAGCAGAAGAAGAGGACATCGACAACAGGAACTTGGTGATTCTGCAATACTTCCAGTGAGACACAGGTAAGAATACAAACCAGCCTACTACATGTACTTTAACACTACTACCTCTCTACTGTCTGTCGTTTTCACCTAGTGTATGGTCACTGAGTTGTCACTTTCCCTTACGATTTCACAGATGTGGGTCCCACTGTGTGGCATCTGCTTTGTTTCCCGATGGACTAGAGCTGTGTGACATAGGTATGTTGACATTACATTTGAAAGAGCATTTTGACACTGTAATAGCTAATACACTATTTTGACATCACAGACTGACTCCTGATTGTTTTGTGCTTCAAGGGTGTTTATTTAAGTGCTCAATATTGGAGGGAGTTGTAAAATGGTGAGGGGTGATGGTGGAGGAATGTCTATTGCAGAGTCCAGTCTATTAGTCTCACAGGTGCATTACCCAAATGGGCATAGGAAGTGGAGCTGGGACAGTTTGAGGATGGACAGGGTGACAAAGTGGGACAGAAGGATGACATTCACGGTGATCTCATTTCTTGGCGGGGGCCTTGGCATCATTCTCTGTCTTTTTCTTGGATCTCAGGGACCGTTTGTGGGGTGGTTCTCCCTCTGCAGGGGGTGGGATGCTGGTGTGGTGGTCCTGTGGCGGTGCCTCTTGTCCACTAGCACCGGCGGAGGTGGTGGGCAGTTCATCATCCAGGCTAGTTTCAGGGGCCACTTGTTGTGCCACAGTGTCCCTCCTGGTGTTGAGGACTTCCTTCAGCACCCCTACAATGGTGCCCAGGGTGGAATTGATGGACCTGAGTTCCTCCCTGAAATGTTATAATCACATACAGGCTTGACAGTGCCACAATCCAGGAACTGTGTACCCAGTTGGAGCCAGACCTGATGTCAGCTATCCGCCATCCTACAGGAATCCCCCTTCAAGTGCAGGTGCTGTCAGTACTCCATTTCCTTGCAAGTGGGTCATTTCAAATAACAGTGGCCATAGCATCAGGAATGTCCCAGCCTAAGTTTTCCAACGTGTTGTCCAGAGTGTTGTCTGCCCTGCTTAAACACATGCAGAGCTACATCGTTTTTCCTCAGGTGGAGGATTTGCCTACAGTGAAAGGTGACTTCTATGCCCTCGGACATATCCCCAACATCATAGGTGCCATTGATGGGACACATGTGGCTTTGGTACCCCCCGCAGGAGTGAACAGGTGTACAGAAACCGGAAGAGTTATCATTCCATGAATGTGCAGATGGTGTGTTTGGCAGACCAGTACATCTCCCATGTTAATGCCAAATTCCCTGGCTCAGTGCATGACGCTTACATGCTGTGGAATAGCAGCATCCCTTATGTGATGGGGCAACTCCAGAGGCACCGTGTGTGGCTATTAGGTGAGCACCTGGAAGCAAGTCAGTGGGAATGGTTGTCTGGGTCTGGGGATATCCCTACAGGTTAGTGTGTGTCTAACAGTTGTCCCTCGCCATTTGCAGGTGACTCTGGTTACCTCAACCTGTCATGGCTACTGACCCCAATGAGGAATCCCAGGACAAGGGCAGAGGAACGCTACAATGAGGCCCATGGGTGAACTCAGCGGATTATAGAGTGGACCTTCGGCCTCCTGAAGGCCAGGTTCAGGTGCCTCCATATGACAGGTGGATCCCTATTCTACTCACCAAAGAAGGTGTGCCAGATCATCGTGGCCTACTGTATGCTTCACAACTTAGCTTTGCAACAACAGGTGTCTTTTCTGCTGGAGGATGGTCCAGATGGCAGTATTGTTGCAGCTGTGGAGCCTGTGGACAGTGAAGACGAGGAAGCAGAAGAAGAGGACATCGACAACAGGAACTTGGTGATTCTGCAATACTTCCAGTGAGACACAGGTAAGAATACAAACCAGCCTACTACATGTACTTTAACACTACTACCTCTCTACTGTCTGTCGTTTTCACCTAGTGTATGGTCACTGAGTTGTCACTTTCCCTTACGATTTCACAGATGTGGGTCCCACTGTGTGGCATCTGCTTTGTTTCCCGATGGACTAGAGCTGTGTGACATAGGTATGTTGACATTACATTTGAAAGAGCATTTTGACACTGTAATAGCTAATGCACTATTTTGACATCACAGACTGACTCCTGATTGTTTTGTGCTTCAAGGGTGTTTATTTAAGTGCTCAATATTGGAGGGAGTTGTAAAATGGTGAGGGGTGAGGGTGGAGGAATGTCTATTGCAGAGTCCAGTCTATTAGTCTCACAGGTGCATTGCCCAAATGGGCATAGGAAGTGGAGCTGGGACAGTTTGAGGATGGACAGGGTGACAAAGTGGGACAGAAGGATGACATTCACGGTGATCTCATTTCTTGGCGGGGGCCTTGGCATCATTCTCTGTCTTTTTCTTGGATCTCAGGGACCGTTTGCGGGGTGGTTCTCCCTCTGCAGGGGGTGGGATGCTGGTGTGGTGGTCCTGTGGCGGTGCCTCTTGTCCACTAGCGCCGGCGGAGGTGGTGGGCAGTTCATCATCCAGGCTAGTTTCAGGGGCCACTTGTTGTGCCACAGTGTCCCTCCTGGTGTTGAGGACTTCCTTCAGCACCCCTACAATGGTGCCCAGGGTGGAATTGATGGACCTGAGTTCCTCCCTGAAATGTTATAATCACATACAGGCTTGACCGTGCCACAATCCAGGAACTGTGTACCCAGTTGGAGCCAGACCTGATGTCAGCTATCCGCCATCCCACAGGAATCCCCCCTCAAGTGCAGGTGCTGTCAGTGCTCCATTTCTTTGCAAGGGGTTCCTTTCAAACAACAGTGGCCATAGCATCATGGATGTCCCAGCCAATGTTTTCCAATGTGTTGTCCAGAGTGTTGTCTGCCCTGCTGAAACACATGCAGCGCTACATCGTTTTCACTCAGGTGGAGGATTTGCCTACAGTGAAAGGTGATTTCAATGCCCTGGGACATATCCCCAACATCATAGGTGCCATTGATGGAACCCATGTGGCTTTGGTCCCCCCCCACAGGAGTCAACAGGTGTACAGAAACCAGAAGAGTTATCATTCGATGAATGTACAGATGGTATGTTTGGCAGACCAGTAGATCTCCCATGTGAATGCCATGTTCCCTGGCTTAGTGCATGACGCTTACATCCTGCGAAATCGCACCCTCCCTTATGTGATGGGTCAACTCCAGAGGCACCGTGTGTGGCTATTAGGTGAACACCTGGAAGCAAGTCAGTGGGAATGGTTGTCTGGGTCTGTGGGCATCCCTACAGGTTAGTGTGTGTCTAACAGTTGTCCCTCGCCATTTGCAGGTGACTCTGGTTACCCCAACCTGTCATGGCTACTGACCCCAGTGAGGAATCCCAGGACAAGGGCAGAGGAACACTACAATGAGGCCCATGGGCGAACTAGGAGGGTGATCGAGCGGACTTTCGGCCTCCTGAAGGCGAGGTTCAGGTGCCTCCATATGACAGGTGGATCCCTATTCTACTCACCAAAGAAGGTGTGCCAGATCATCGTGGTCTGCTGTATGCTTCATAACTTGGCTTTGCGACGACAGGTGCCCTTTCTGCAGGAGGATGGTCCAGATGACAGTGTTGTTGCAGCTGTGGAGCCTGTGGACAGTGAAGACGAGGAAGCAGAGGAAGAAGACATGGACAACAGGGACTCAGTGATCCAGCAATATTTCCAGTGAAACACAGGTAAGGATACAAACCTGCCTACTGCATGTACTTAAACACTACTGCCTCTCAACCGTCTGTCTTTTTCACCCAGTGTATGGTCACTGAGTTGTCACTTTCCCTTATGATTTCACAGATGTGGGTCCCACAGTGTGACATCTGCTTTAATTCCTCATGGACTAGAGCTGTGTGACATAGGTATGTTGACATTACAAATGAAAGAGCTTTTTGCCACAGTTATTACTAATACAGTATTCCGAAATCACAGACTGACTACAGATTGTTTTGTGCTTTGAGGGTGTTTATTTTAGTGCTCAAAATTGGAAGGGGTAGCAAAATGGTGAGGGGTCATGGCGGAGGAATGTCCATGGCAGAGTCCAGTCTATTAGTCTCACAGGTGCATTGCCCAAATGGGCATAGGAAGTGGAGCTGGGGCAGCATAAGTATGGGCAGGGTGACAAAGTGAGACATTAGGATGACAATCAGGGTGGTCTCATTTCTTGGCGGGGGTCTTGGCATTGTTCTCTGTCTTGTTCCTGGATCTCAGGGACCTTTTGCGAGGTGGTTCTCCCTCTGCAGGGGGTGGGGTGCTGGTGTGGTGTTCCTGTGGCGGTGCCTCCTGTCCACTAGCACCAGCGGAGGTGGTGGACAGTTCATCGTCCAGGCTAGTGTCAGGGGCCCCTTGTAGTGCCACAGTGTCCCTCCTGGTGTTGAGTACTTCCTTCAGCACCCCTACGATGGTGCCCAGGGTGGAATTGATGGTTCTGAGTTCCTCCCTGAAGCCCATATACTGTTTCTCCTGCAGGCGCTGGGTCTCCTGAAACTTGGCCAGTACCGTTGCCATCGTCTCCTGGGAGTGGTGGTAGGCTCCCATGATGGAGGAGAGGGCCTCGTGGAGAGTGGATTCCTTTGGCCTGTCCTCCCCCTGTCGCACAGCAGCCCTCCCAGATCCCCTGTGTTCCTGGGCCTCCGTCCCCTGGACCATGTGCCCACTGCCACTGCCCCCAGGTCCCTGTTGTTGTTGGGGTGATGGGTTAGCCTGGGTTCCCTGTAGTGGTGGACACACTGCTGATTGACGTGTCCTGGGGACAGAGGTATGGGCCCGCTGGGTGGGTGCTATGCTGGTGTTTCCAGAGGGGGGAAGCTCTGTGGTGGCCTGTGACTGTGTCAGGGGAACCGACTGTCCAGAGGTCCCCGATGGGCCGGCTGGTCATCTAGATCCAGTTGGACAGAGCTGCTGTCATCACTGTGGGCCTCTTCTGTTGGTGGTGTGGACATGTGTGGACCCTTCTGTCCGGTGACGTTAGTTAGGGGTCCTGCAGGGGTATAAAAGGATGTTTATTACATCTGTGTGTGCCATGGTGTGCAATAGGTGGGTGACCGTGTACCCCAGTGCTTGCATTCCTGTGTGGGTCCTTGTGTGATGGTGTTTTAGGGGTGTGTATGGGTATGTGCAGTGGCCATGCTTTGGTGATGGGTATCCATGCTTTGTTGTTGCATGCAGGGCCTTGGTGTTAGGATGTGTGGTTTGTGATAGTGGGACATTTGTGAGGAGTTGGAGTGATGGGGTAGGGGTGAGGGTGGGGGTATGTGATAGCATGCCAGTAGGGTGGGGGATGTAATAGTTAAGATTTGACTCACCAGAGTCCATTCCTCCATCTACTCCTGCGAGGCCCTCATGATGCAGAATCAGCAAGACCTGCTCCTCCCACATTGTTAGTTGTGGGGGAGGAGGTGGGGGTCCGCCGCCGGTCAGCTGAACCGCAAGGTGGTGTCTTGAGACCACGGAACGCACCTTTCCCCGTAGGTCGTTCCACCTCTTCCTGATGTCATCCCTATTTCTTGGGTGCTGTCCCACTGCGTTGACCCTGTTACTATTCGACGCCATAGCTCCGTCTTCCTAGCTATGGAGGTGTGCTGCACCTGTGATCCGAATAGCTGTGGCTCTACCCGGACGATTTCCTTCACCATGACCCTGAGCTCCTCCTCAGAGAACCTGGGGTGTCTTTGCCATGCCATGGGGTGGTGTGGGTGATGTGTGGGGTGGTGTGTGGGGTGATAAGTGGGGTGATATGTAATGGTGTGTTGTGTGAGGTGCGTGGACTTTATGTGGGTGATGGTATTGTGTGCCTGTGGATGCTTGGTAGTAGTTTGTAGTGTCTCTCTCTGGCCTTCTCTCTGTAATTTTGTCATAGGGGTTTGTGGGTGATGTGGGTGTGTGTTTTATCTTGTAATGGGTGTGTGGTAGTGGTGTGTGTATCTGTATCAGGTGTGTGTATTTGGAATTGTCCAATGTGGTAGTGTTTTGTAAATGTGTGTGTTTTTTCAGAGTGTCGGTGTGTACCTCCAATTGAATACCGCAGTTGAAAGACCGCCGCGTGGATTCGTGTTTCGTGATAGTGTTTACTTATTTCTGTAGGCGTTACGGTGGAGGTTTTGTTTTCGCCGGTTTATCACTGACCTTTGGTGTGGCGGACTTCTGTGGGTGTCTGAATTTTGGCGGATTCCGAGCAGTGGGTCATAATGACCGTGGTGGAATTCCGCTGCCGCTGCGGTGTGTTGGCGGTCTTCTGCACGGCGGTAAGTGGCTTTTACCGCCAATGTTGTAATGAGGGCCAATGTCTTTTAACTGATTAATTAATTGATTTGAATAAACTTAGAAGTAACAGATGACTTAGAATTGTAAGCAGTAGGGAATAAAACGTGTTAACCCTTTTCCTGAGTAGTGGTTATATCTGATTAGTATGTTTTATATTGTGATTTCATAAAGTATTTATCTTGTTTACTGATGTTGGTTATTGGTTCAGTGGTCACTGCATGACTAGGATACGCCATGCAATTTAAAAGGTTCATCGACCTATACATGTCCACTTGTAAGTTTATTACATGATCTTATCCACAACCTGTGGACTGTCTCTTTCTCATTGTAGCGATTGGCAAGTCAGACTTCTCTTTACTACAAGTGATCCTAGGACAGTCTTCCCATGCAGCCAGGGTTATATATCTGCAAATAAAAATAAGGTGGCCCTCCCCAGCCTTTTCCTGGCTTAGACGGTTTAAGACAGGCCCGTTGTGGCCTAGTCTTCATCCAGGATCACCCCAGGGCACGTCCCGCTGAGCAGGAATAGCCCAGCGCTTACTAACGCATTGTGCATGCCCCTCCTGGTCCCTATAAGACTTTGGGACGTAGTACCACCCCATTAACAGTGCTCATGAAAGTGCGGCTTGCGGGCAGGGAACCACCGCCAATCATGACCTGTGCTGCAGGAATAGTCCAGCGCAAATTTGCACGTTGTGCAGACCCCTTCTTGTCCCTGTGCAGGCTGGGGGACGTAGTTCTACTCCAGCAACAGAGCTCACGAAATTCACACTTGCAGGCAGGGAAGCACCGTTAATCGTGACCCACGCTGTGGGAATAGTCCAGCCATTATTACATTATTAGCACATT